>NC_025994.2:30938900-31023339 GCF_000442705.2 Elaeis guineensis
GATCGGGGGAGAGGCCCATAAAATGGCCCTTAAGTACCCCCATGGTCATGTTAGGAACAGGAGGAGAATCTCGTCCTAACATGAGCAAAATAAAAATCTGATTATTTTAAGATCGGATCGAGGGAGAGGCCCATATAACGATTTTTAAGTGCCCCAATGGTCATGTTAAGAACAGGAGGAGAATCTCGTCCTAACATGAGCAAAATGAAAGTTCGATTATTTTAAGATCAGGTCGGGGGAGAGGCCCTACAATGCCCTAATGTGCCCCCACAGCCATGTTAGAAATAGGAGGAGAACCTTGTCCTAACATGAGCAAAGTCAAAGGCCCGGTTCTTTTAGACCGGATGGGGGGAGAGGCCCTACAACGCCCTAATGTGCCCCCATAGCCATGTTAGGAACAGGAGGAGAACCTCATCCTAACATGAGCAAAGTCAAAGGCCCGGTTCTTTTAGACCAGATGGGGGGAGAGGCCCTACAACGCCCTAAGTGCCCCCACAGCCATGTTAGGAATAGGAGGAGAACCTCATCCTAACATGAGCAAAGTCAAAGACCCGATTCTTTTAGACCGAATGGGGGGAGAGGCCCTATAATGCCCTAATGTGCCCCCACAGCCATGTTAGGAACAGGAGGAGAACCTCATCCTGACATGAGCAAAGTCGAAGGCCCGATCATTCTAGACCGGATGGGGGGAGAGGTTCTTGCAATGACCCTTATGTGCCCCCACAGCCCCGTTGGGAACAGGAGGAGAATCTCATCCTAACCTGAGCTGAGACTGACTATGTCAGGAACAGAAGGAGAACCTTGTCCTGACGGTGACAAAAACCCAGCTGCCCAACAAGACCGGATGAAGGAGAAAGGCCCCTCAGTGGCACCTCTACACTTCTATGCAACCCCGCAGAAAGCATGGGGAGGACCCTCACTCTGAAAAGAGGAGAAAAATTAAAAAGAAAAGTGATGAATTACATCAGCAACAGATGAAAAATAAACTACACCAAAAATATAGGGAACTTCATCTCCACAAAGACGGGAGCTCCTACCGAACATCCCCGGTCTCTAAGATGGCTCTCGACGTGGGTCAAGAAAATAATGACTCCTTCAAGGTGATACGAAGTTCAGACCACGAGCTCGAGCCTACGGCCATGGGCGACAAGAAAGGCAAATCAACATGGCGATGACTAGGCACCTCCAAATGACACCGACGTCGAACAAGCCAAGAGACAAAAGAAGTTTGACGGATGATGATTTAATGCAATACGTGGACGAGGTAACATAAAATCTCTTTTTCATTTCATTCACAAAATATACACTACAAAGCCCAGCAGGCTAAAGGAAGAAAAGCAAAAAAACAAGAACAAGACAAAACAACAAAAGAAAAAATATGTATGTGGGAAGATGGAAGGACAAAAAGAGCCCTAAGGGGACTCGGCTTCCTCCGACCTCGGACTTTCAGCTTCGACCCTCACCAGGGAACTCCTTAAGCATTCGACTTCTGCTTCCAATTTCCTCTCTCTCATTAATATCTCCATGTATCTTCAATGAAATCGTTGGCTCTCGTTCTCCACCTCTCGATGCCTTTTTCTCAGGACCTCGGATTCCACCTCCGCATCCTTGATGGCCTGCTGCTCGCATACTAGCTGGATCTTCAATTGCTGCAGCTCAGCCTTCCCCTCCCCAAGAGCGACGGATAGTTCTTCTGCGGTCCTCCTCAAGGATTGGAGTTCATCGGAATCCTGAGCAGAGGCAGATTGAGCCCCCTCAGCTAGCTGCCTTCGAAGGCAGGCAACCTCGTCGGTCGCCATCCAGAGCCTCCCCTTGTATTCATCCACCTGCTTGCGCCAGTCGGCCCGGTATGCATCGTAGTTCGCCTCGGCATCCTGGAGCTGTTGCTGGAGGTCGGAGACCTTCTTCAACCACTCCCGATCACTGTTGGCCCGAGTCAAAAGTCGGGATGAACTTCCATCTAGCTGGCCAATCCTCTCCTGGGCAGCCGACAGCTCCACCCTGAGGGAACTGATCTTGGCGGCTTGAGCCCAAATTTGTTCGCTGGCACGCTTCTTGTGTTCCTCAAGCTCCTTCTCAAAGTTCACCTTCCTCCAGCTGTACTCCATGATCCCCTTCACGTGGAGATTTTGAAAGTAGGTGGCCTCTGCGGTGGCTTCAGAATGACTCTCCCTCAACATGCGAAGCTCGCCTTCCGTCTTCTTTGACCTTTTTGTTAAATGGAGGACTTCCTTTTTCAGTCGCTGGATTGTAGACTTCAGCAGAATCCCCTGAGGCAAGGGAAGCACTTCGACAGAGCGCTGCCATCGGGAGGTCAGTGCATTAAGACGCAGCTCATTACAAAGAAGAAGAAAGAAAGAAAAAGAAGAGAAGAAAAGTCCCCCACAAAGAGGAGACCAATTTTATTAACTGAACGTGTTGGGTGTAAAACCCCCCCAGCCAAAGTTCGTGTCAGGAGTGACCCCTCGGGGATTCTACAGAAAAACTTCATCCGGGCTCCTACGGGAGCCGGACTCCATCTCCAACTTCGATTGCGGGCAAACTTCGTCCGGACTCCTACGGGAGCCGGACTCCATCTCCAACTTCAACTGCTGACAAGCTTCGTCCGAACTCTTATGGGAGCCGGACTCCGTCTCCAACTTCGGCTGCGGGCAAACTTCATCCGGACTCCTACGGGAGCCGGACTCCGTCTCCAACTTCAACTGCAGACAAGCTTCGTCCGGACTCCTACAGGAGCCGGACTCCGTCTCCAACTTTGACTGCAGGCAAACTTCATCCGGACTCCTATGGGAGCCGGACTCCATCTCCAACTTCAACTGCAGACAAGCTTCATCCGGACTCCTATAGGAGCCGTACTCTGTCTCCAACTTTGGCTGCAGGCAAACTTCATCCGGACTCCTACGGGAGCCGGACTCCATCTCCAACTTTGACTGCAGGCAAGCTTCATCTGGACTCCTACGGGAGTTGAACTCCGTCTCTAACTCCAACTGCAGACAAACTTCATCCGGACTCCTATAGGAGCCGGACTTCATCCCCAATTTTGACTGCAGGAAGACCTCATCTGAGCTCCTACAGGAGCCGAACTTCACCTCCGACTCCAGCTACATGTAGGATTTGTCCGGGCTCCCACTGCAGTCGGACTTCCGCCCTGAATTCCTGCTAAAGGTCTTGGCCGAGGTTCCTCGACAAATGATCCCCATCCGGGCTTCCGTGGAAATCAGACTCCAACCGAACTTCAGCCGACAAGTCTGGACACCCCTAGTAGGCTGTAGTAACGGCCACGACTCTGCTCCACTCCCTGCGGTGGATCCTACGCGGCTCCATTACTCCCTGACAGACCGCTGTAACGGCCATGATTCTACTCCACTCCCTACGGCGGATCCTGTGCAGTTCCACCACTTTCTGGCGAGTCACGACAACGGACGCCGCTCCACTCTCCGTAACTGATTCCACGTGGTGAGCCATGGTGACAGCCATGACTCCACCCCATTACTCTTCATGATAAATTCCTCCTGGCCTCGTACGGCCCACGATGAGGCGATCATAAACAGTCGCTATCAATCCACTGCTTCCCCCGTCTATAAAAGGGGACCCCAGATACGTTATTCTCTGAGCTCTCATTTTTACCTAGAAACTTTGCTAAAATTTTCGTTCGAGCACTCCATTCCTGTTGAGGCAGAGAACTGACTTGAGCATCGGAGGGTCTTGCCGGAGCAACCCCACCTTCGGTTTAGACTTCTTTTGTAGGTCCCGGCGGTGACCGCGACTCCCTCGACTCCAGCTTCTCTGGTGCAGGCAGATTTTTGCACCAACAAGATTGGCGCTAGAGGAAGGGCTGAACCTTCACAGTACCCTTATTCTTAAAGGAGCACTCAACGGGACCGTCTCTGGTCATCTTCTCCGATATCCACTCCTCCTTCCCCAACCAGATCCTCGCCCGATGCCTTCTCGCGAAGCATCCACACGGCGACCCACGACCTCCGCGGCCAGATCTCAGGCCCCAGCCTCGCCTCTGGTTTCCCAGGCCCCACATCCTCCAGCAACGGTCGTCGGTATGGAGCGGTCAGACAATCGGCCTCCGACGGATTTCGCCAACACCATCTCGGGAGGATCCCGACAGGAAGCAACCGACGTACTGGCCATACCCCCAAGCGACAAAAGATTGAGGAGCCCATAACCTTTACTGAAGAAGATGCTTAGGGAGTCCAATTCCCTTATAACGACATGGTTGTAGTTTCCTTGAATATAGCAAATTACGACGTCTGTCGCATTCTTGTCGACAATGGAAGTTCGGCCGATATTTTGTTCTACGATGCCTTTTCAAGAATGTCCATCCTTGATGGCCATTTGAAGTCGATTACCTCCCCTCTAGTAGGGTTTACCGATGATGCTGTCTCGATGGAGGGAGTGGTGACTTTGACTGTGGCTGCGGGTTGATATCCAAGACAATCCAGGGCTCTGGTGAATTTCCTGGTGGTGAAGGCGTCGTCAGCCTACAACACAATCTTCGACCGACCTGGCCTCAATGCTCTCTGAGCCATCGTGTCAACCTACCATTTGAAGTTGAAATTTTCTACCAACCAGGGGATCGGAGAGGTCAGAGGAGACCAAGACCTGGCCAGACACTGCTACAACATAGCCTTGCAAAGAAGCGACCAATCTGACCCTTGTCCAATTGATGGGCTGGATGCTCGCGATGACCTCACTGAAGAGAGGGGTGGCCCAATCGAAGATCTGGTACCGATCCCTTTGAACGACGAAAATGTGGAACATGTGGCGATGATCGGCTCCAACCTGGAGGAAGAGGTGCAGATGCGTCTCATCAATTTTCTATGAAAGAATGCGGACGTCTTCGCTTGGGTTCCAACAGACATGCCGGGGATTGACACGAAAGTCATGGAGCATCGTCTAGCCGTTGATCCAAAGCTTCGATCGATGAAAGAAAAAATTTGAGGTCATACACCAGAGAGGCAGAAGGCGATAGCCGAGGAAGTGGACAAACTTCTGAAAGCCGGATTCATTAGAGAAGTCAATTATCTTGATTGGATTTCCAACATTGTCCTAGTCAAAAAGGCAAATGGCAAGTGGAGGACGTGCATAGACTTCAAAAAGTTGAATAAAGCCTGCCCAAAGGACAGCTACCCCCTACCCAGAATTGATCAACTGGTGGACGCGACCTCGGGCCATGAGCTCCTCACCTTTATGGATGCATTCTCTGGCTATAATCAAATCAGGATGGCACCGGAAGATGAAGAAAAGACTGCTTTCATTACTAACCATGGCCTTTACTATTACAGGGTCATGCCTTTCGGCCTCAAAAATGTAGGTGCAACATACCAGTGGCTGGTGAACAAAATCTTCAAGGAGTAGATCGGCCGTAATATGGAGGTCTACGTGGACGACATGCTCATGAAAAGCAAATCTTCCATGAACCACGTCGCTGACCTCGAGGAGACCTTCGACGCCCTCCAAAAATATAAAATAAAGCTGAACCCGACTAAATATGCTTTCAGAGTGACCTCAGAAAAGTTTCTGGGCTTCATAGTATCGGGGCACAGAATTGAAGCCAATCCGGAGAAAATTCGCGCCATCCAGGAGATGGTCATCCCAAAGTCGATCAAAAAGGTTTAGCACCTTACAGGGAAGGTAGCAGCCCTGAATCGCTTCATCGTGAGGTCAGTCGAACGGTGCTTACCCTTCTTCCAAACCCTCAAGCAGTCGAAGAACTTCTGTTGGACCCCTGAGTGCCAACAGTGATTCGAAGAACTAAGGAGCTACCTCGGCTCACCTCCGCTATTGGCGAAGCCAGAGCCTGGAGAAGAACTATTTTTATACCTGGCGGTCTTTCCCATGGCTCTCACGGCAGTCCTTGTCAAGGAAGAAGCAAAAGTCCAACGATCGATCTACTATGTCAGTCGCGCATTGAGAGACGCCGAGACTAGGTATACCAAATTAGAAAAACTGACCTACGCCCTATTGATTGCAGCTCGAAGGCTCCAACCCTACTTTCAAGGGCACACCGTAACGCTGCTCACCGACCAACCGATCAAGGCGATTCTACATCGGGCGGATGCCTCCGGGAGGATGGCAAAATGGATGATCGAGCTCACAAAATTCAACATCAACTATCGACCCAGGCCAGCAGTGAAGGCCCAGATATTGGCAGATTTCATAGTGGAGTATACTATCCCAGAGGAGGCCGAACCTGAACAAGGCAAAATTGACGGCCTGGAGTCCCGACCGAACTCCCCCAAAGAAGAAGCAGATTCCTCTGATTGCTTTTGGACCCTCTACGTGGATGGGTCTTCCAACATGTCAGGTGCAGGCGCGAGCCTGATCTTGATCAGTCCAGAGGGAATCATCGTGGAGTACGCTCTGCGCTTCGAGTTCCCCGCAATAAACAACGGAGCAGAATATGAAGCTCTGATCGCAGGACTGAGGATCGCCAAAGAGTTGGGAATAGATCGGCTCCAGGTCCACAGTGACTATCAACTAGTAGTGGGACAAGTCAACGGAAACTACGAAGCACGGGAGGACAGCATGGCTAAATATCTTGAAAAGGTAAAGGAGCTCATCCCCGCCTTCAGCAGCTTCAACATCAGGCAGATTCTGAGGTTGGAAAATACCAGGGCTGACCTTCTCTCCAAGCTGGCAACGCTGGCTCCGGCTGAATTACCCAAGGGTGTTCTCTTTGAAGTGCTCAAGTGCCCGAGTACGGAAGATTCGCAGCCCGTGTTGGAAATTGACCACGAGCCCAGCTGGATCGACCCACTGATAACATATCTCAGAGATGGAGTTCTCCCCCAGGATGCAAAAGAAGCTCGGAAGCTTTGAAATCAAGCCTCCCAATACATCCTTTATGAGGGCAAGTTGTACAAGAGATCATACTCTTTGCCCCTTTTAAAATGTCTCCGACCTTCGAAAGCGGACTACGCCTTGTGGGAGGTGCATGAAGGAATCTGCGGAAGCCATCTGGGGGCTAGATCTTTATCCCACAAGTTGCTCCACCAAAGATATTACTGGCCGACGATGCATCATGATTCGATTGAATACGTCAGAAAGTGTGATCGATGCCAGAGATATGCCAACATCCAGAGACAACCCACCACCGAGCTTACACCCTTGAGTGCCCCATGGCCTTTTGCGCAATGGGGGATGGACATCCTTGGACCCTTTCCCGTGGCATCGGGGCAGAGGAAGTTCCTCCTGGTAGCGATTGACTACTTCACCAAGTGGGTTGAAGCCGAACCACTGGCAAAAATCACAGAAGCAAAAGTGCAAGATTTCATCTGGAAGTCAATCGTATGCAGGTTCGGTCTGCCAATGACCCTAATCATTGATAATGGGCGGCAATTCACAGGAGCAAGATTCATCGAATTCTGTGAAGATCTAAACATCTCCCACAACTTCACATCAGTAGCCCATCCTCAGGCGAATGGTGAAGCTGAAGTGACCAACAGAACCCTGCTGCAGGGGATCAAGACAAGGCTTGAAAAGGCGAAGGAGACTTGGGCAGATGAACTTTATCATGTGCTGTGGGCATATCGAACTACCCAAAGACTGCCCACGGGGGAGATCCCCTTTGCTTTAGCCTTCGAAATGGAGGCTGTCATCCCAATTGACTCCCGTCGGCACGAGTCGTGGCATTCAACGAACATCATAATTCGCAAGGTTTTAAAGCCAACCTCGACTTGCTGGAAGAAAAGCGGGAGGTAGCTCAAGTTCGAATGGCAGCCTACAGACAGAAAGTCGCCCGCTATTACAATTTCTGGGTTAAGAATAAAGCCTTTAGAGCAGGAGATCTAGTGCTTCGACGAGCCACTATCTCGCAACCTCAGGATCGAGGGAAGCTCGCCCCAAACTGGGAAGGCCCATATGAGGTCAAAGAAGTAGTCTGGCCCAGAACTTATTACCTCAAGGAGCTTGGAGGAGCAGATCTCCCACGACCATGGAGCTCGAAAAACTTACGAATGTATTACCGATAACTTTATTTTAAATAAAAGTTGCATATCTACATGTCTCCCCTCTTGGCACTAGCTTATATCGACAGGACAGTCAAAACAAACTATGTCGGAAGCAGGAGGGGAACTTCGTCTTGACAAAGTCGAAGGCCTGGTTCTCTTTAGACCAGATGGGGGGAGAGGCCTTGCAACGCCCATATGCGCCCCCACAGCCCTGTTAAGGATAGGAGGAGAACCTCGCCCTAACTTGAGCAAAGTCGAAGGTCCGGTTCTCTTTAGACCGGATGGGGGGAGAGGCCCTGCAACGCCCATATGCGCCCCCACAGCCCTGTTAGGGACAGGAGGAGAACCTCACCCTAACTTGAGCAAAGTCGAAGGCCCGGTTCTCTTTAGATCGGATGGGGGGAGAGGCCCTGCAACGCACATATGCGCCCCCACAGCCCTATTAGGGACAGGAGGAGAACCTCGCCCTAACTTGAGCAAAGTCGAAGGCCCGATTCTCTTTAGACCGGATGGGGGGAGAGGTCCTGCAATGCCCATATGCGCCCCCACAATCCTGTTAGGGACAGGAGGAGAACCTCGTCCTAACTTGAGTAAAGTCGAAGACCTGGTTCTCTTTAGACCGGATGGGGGTAGAGGCCCTGCAATGCCCATATGCGCCCCCACAGCTCTGTTAGGGACAAGAGGAAAACCTCGCCCTAACTTGAGCAAAGTCGAAAGCCCGGTTACACCTAGACCGGATGGGGGGAAGGGCCCAGCAACGCCCATATGTGCCCCTACAGCCGTGTTAGAGAAAGGAGGAGAACCTCGTCCTAACCAGAGCTAAAACCTATTACGACAGAAAATAGGGGAAGAACCTCGCCCCGACATCAATTAAGGTCTGGTCATTCAAAACTAGATGAGAAAAAGGGAGACCTTCCCAGTGGCCCCTTCACAATAAGACTCTGTCCCGACTCCTACGGGAGCCGGACTTCGCCCTCGACTTTGATCATAGGAAGACTCTGTCCGGACTCCTACGGGAGTCGGACTTCATCCCCGACTTTGAATGCTGGTAAGCTCCATCCAGACTCCTACGGGAGCCGGATTTCGTCTGTGACTTCAATTGCAGGTAGACTCCGTCCGGACTCCCACGGGAGACGGACTTCACCCCGACTTCACTTACGGGAGCCAGACTCCCGCAGCCCCACCAAGAGCGGAGGAAAAAATCTCACTTGAAAAAGAAAAGGGGAGAGGGGTTTAAAAGGAAAGCGATGGACTACATCAGCGACGAATGGAAAACAAACAGCGTCAATGATGCAGAGAACCCCATCTCAGCAAGGATAGGGGTTCTTATCAAGAACTCCCGCTTTCAAGGAAGCTTTCAATGCAAGCTTGAGATAAGATGACTTCCTCAGGGTGATGGAAGCTCAGACCTCCGAGCTCGAGCCCTGATGGGGGGCACCAAACCCGATCGGCCCCAGACAAATCTACAGCCACGGATGGAAAAGATGGATCGATACGATGGCAATCGGGTACCTCCGAACGACGTAAAGGCCGAAAAGAAGCTCGGCAAGTGACAATTCAACACATGAGTAAAAGAGGTAGCAGAAAATTTCTTTCTCATATTATTCATCAAATATGCATTATAGATCCATTAAGATTGAGGGAGAAGGATATCTGAAAGGCGAGCCGACGTGACAACAACCGGTAACCTCCGGACGACGTCAAAAAAAAAAAAAAAAAGAGAGAAGGGAATACAACAATAACAATGGTAAAGGAAAGAAGTTCGGCAGGCAACAATTCGACGCAAAGTGCGGACGAAGTAACAAAATCTCCTTCTCATTTTTTGATTAACAAGATGTACGTTACAAGACCCGGAGGGCCAGAAAAAGAAAATATTATTACAAGACTCGAAAGGAATACACCGGAGGCCACTTCAAGCTGTAAACTTCTCTTTTCGGTTCTGTCCTTCCCAGCAGCATTTTCCAGTACGTGTTATAAGCCTCTCGGCTCTCGCCCCCTGCCTCATTCCGCTCCATCTCCGAAATCCCAACCTTAGGGGGAAAAGGATGGGATAGAATTCAGGGGGCAGCAAAGACAACAGCAGCGGCGACGACGACCTGCTTCAAGAAGAACTGGAGGTACCTCGGAGGCAGCGATGGCGCTGGAGATATGCGCCACCACCGTGTGCTCTACGACAACCACCGTCCTAGGTGTTCCGGCAAGGTCGGCATGCGCTACTTCCACCATCCCTGCAACAAGTTCTACTGCCCCACCGTCGGCATCGATCGCTTCTGGTCTCTCGGCCCCAACGACATCAAGAATCCCGCCACAGCTTGTGACGACAACTCTGCCCCCTTGACCGATGTCACCCTGTTCAGCTACTCCAAAATTCTCAAGCGGAACGCCCTCACCGGTTGTCCCCGTTATAAAACCCCTGTTGTTGAAGGAATTCTCCCTCGATCCCCCTTTAAGGCGACGGGAACCCTCAGCGATAGTTTGGCGATCGGAGAACTCGCAGACCGCTGTTCTCCTCCTCGCACAATTCCTGATCCATGGCATCCTCTTGAGGTTGGCCTCCGGGGCAGAGGCCCCGATGGGAGAACCCCTCGAAGAGACTCGGGGGACTGAAGATAGCAGAGAGCCGGCGGAGAAGGCAAAGACCGACGTGAAGGATGCTCGGAGTTGGAAAGGGCACCGATGGAGTGGCTGAGTGGCTAAGCTCTCAGGCGGAAGAAAGGCGTCGACCCTCAGGCGAAGTGAAGCCCCTGGAGGAAAGGCGGAGGCTTAAATAAGCAACGGGGCCTGGCACAGTTATGGTGGCAGATATCCCTAGGCCAACCAGTACCTACCACGTGTCCCACTCACCGCGGCATAGGGTTGACCGTTCGCAGACCATTATTGCGTGACGCTTAGGATTGCGTCTGGGTGGGAGTTTCGAAAGGACTCTTCAGGTTGCCCTAATCAGAAAAAGGCTCCAGCATGCATGCATTAAATGCCAAGATTTCCGAGGGCGGTCGTGCGCAGAATTCAAGGAAATGACTTCGGCTGTGAAAATTTTTTATACTTCCTCCGATCAAAATTCGAACTTGGAAGTAGGGGGACTGGTGTTGGGTGTAAAACCCCCCCAGTTGAAGTTCGTGTCAGGAGTGACCCCTCGGAGATTCTACAGGAAAACTTCGTTCGGGCTCCTACGGGAGCCGGACTCCGTCTCCAACTTCAGCTGCGGGCAAACTTCGTCCGAACTCCTATGGGAGCCGGACTCCATCTCCAACTTCAACTGCAGACAAGCTTCATCCGGACTCCTACGGGAGCCGGACTCCGTCTCCAACTTCAGCTGCGGGCAAACTTCATCCGGACTCCTATGGGAGCCAGACTCCATCTCCAACTTCAACTGCAGATAAGCTTCGTCCGGACTCCTACGGGAGCCGGACTCCGTCTCCAACTTCGGCTGTGGGCAAACTTCATCCGGACTCCTACAGGAGCCGGACTCTGTCTCCAACTTCAACTGTAGACAAGCTTCGTCCGGACTCCTACGGGACCCAGACTCCATCTCCAACTTCGGCTGTGGGCAAACTTCATCCGAACTCCTACGGGAGCCGGACTCCATCTCCAACTTTGGCTGCGGGCAAGCTTCGTCCAGACTCCTACGGGAGTCGGACTCCGTCTCCAACTCCAACTGCAGACAAACTTCGTCCGGACTCCTACGGGAGTCGGACTCCGTCTCTAACTTCGACTGCGGGCAAACTTCGTCCAGACTCCTACGGGAGCCGAACTCCGTCTCCAACTTTGGCTACGGGCAAGCTTCGTCCGGACTCCTACGGGAGCCGGACTCCGTCTCCAACTCCAACTGTAGACAAACTTCATCCGGACACCTATTTATGCACTCCATTTCGGATTTCATGGCCTCTAGCCATTTCTCAGAGTCGGGTCTCTGCATTGCATCCATATAGGTGATCGGATCCTCATCGTTTTCATCAAGTTCGATAGGATCGTCATCTCGGATCAAGAAACCATAGTATCTATCTGGTTGACTTGGTACTCTACCAGATCGCCTTAAGGGTGCTTGAACAATGGGCTCCGGATCTGATCTAATCAAATTCGATTCAGGTTCAGCAACTTGTGTCAGTTTTTTCACCTGCCGAACTTCGTCAAGTTCGACCTTAGAGGCAACAGTCCCTTCACCAAGAAACTCCTTTTCCAAAAAGATTGCCTTAAGGCTGACAAATACTTTTTGCTCATCAGCTAGGTAGAAGTAATACCCTTTGATCTCTTTTGGGTACCCTATAAAATTATACTTGTCAGACCTAGGTCCAAGCTTGTCCATAATTAAATGTTTAACATAAGCCGGACACCCCCAAATCCTAAGGTGCGAGAGTACTGGCTTACATCCTATCCATATCTCATATGGCGTTTTGGTTACAGACTTACTCGGAACTCTATTTAGAAGGTAACAAGTCGATTCGAGCGTATATCCCCAGAGGAAGATCGGTAGGCCAGCAAACCCCATCATGGATCGAACCATGTCCAATAAGATCCAATTCCTCCTTTCAGATACACCATTATGTTGTGGTGTTCCAGGAGGAGTCCACTGAGAGAGAATCCCATTCTCCCTAAGATATGTCAGAAAATCATTGGAAAGGTATTCACCTCCTCGATCAGATCGAAAAATTTTAATACACTTTTCAGTTTATTTTTCTACCTCATTTCAGAATAGTTTGAACATTTCAAATGACTCCGATTTATGCTTCATTAAATAGACATACCCATACCTCGATAGGTCATCTATGAAGGTTATGAAGTAGAAATATCCACCTCTTGCACTTGAGCTCATGGGTCCACATACATTAGAATGTACCAGACCCAAGAGTTCACTGGCTCGCTCACCTTTTCCAGTAAAAGGTGACTTGGTCATTTTACGAAGAAGACAGGACTCACAGGTTGGAAGTGATTCACAATCACCTACTTCAAGAATTCCTTCTTGAGCTAACCTGTTTATCCTGTTCTTATTGATATGACCTAGCCTACAGTGCCAAAGGTAGACTTCTGACATATTATCTATTCTAGGACGTTTACCGGAGGTTTGAACTATGTTAACAGGTTGTGATAGAAAGTAAATTCTATTATTAAATTATCCAACAAACATTGTAACACCATTCAAAATCATATTGTAAACGTTTCCTTTTATTAAAAATTGATAACCGTTCATGGCCAAAAGGCCTACAGAAATAATATTTAATAAAAAGCTTGGACAATAGTGACATTCACTCAGAATTATGTTTCGAGAATTGATTATAAGGTTCATGATTCCTAATGCTAGAACTGAAACTTTGCTTCCATCTCCAACGTTCAGGAATCTCTCGCCTTTATCAAATCTCCTACTGACCTACAGACCCTGCATCGAATTGCAAATATGATAAGGGCTTCTGGTATCCAATACCCAGGCAGTAGTATCACAAATGGAAAAGTTGCAAGGTGTTATCATATAAGTACTATTGGGTATAAAATACCCTCAGTCGAAGTTCTTCACATGATCGACCCTCCTAGGACTCCTCCGGCTTTCGACCGCAGATGGTATCTCTCCGAACTTCTCCAACAGTCGGATTCCCACAGTGCTGACTGAATTCCCACTACACCACCCGAGCTCCTTCAACATGAGTTCCCCCAGTCATCTATTAAGCCGCCCCAAGTGCTCACTGAGCTCCACCGCCAGCTGACTCTCTACGACTGTCAGCTGTTCCCTGAATCCCTTCCAGACTTCTTCCAGCCAGGTTCAACTCCAATCCGAACTACCCCAGACTTCGTCAATGGTCGAACTTCTCCAACGGTAGATTCCTACAACTATCAGATTTCATCCGGACTCCTACGGGAGCCGGACCTCGTTCCCGACCCCGACTGCAGGCGGACTTCGCCCGGACTCCTACAGGAGCCGGACTCCACCCACGACTTTGCTTACAGGTAAACTTCGTCCGGACTCCTACGGGAGCCGGACTTCACCCACAACTCCAGTTGCAGGAAGACTCCACCCGGACTCCTACGGGAGCCGGGCCTCAACCTCGACTCCGGCTGCAGACAGACTTCGCCGGGACTCCTACGGGAGCTGGACTCCACCCATGACTTTGCTTACAGGTAAACTTCATCCGGACTCCTACGGGAGCCGGACTTCACCCAAAACTCCAATTGCAGGAAGACTCCACCTGGACTCCTACGGGAGCCGGGCCTCGACCCCGACTCCGGCTGCAGGCAGACTTCGCCCGGACTCCTACGGGAGCCGGACTCCGCCCATGACTTCGTTTACAGGTAAACTTCGTTCGGACTCCTACGGGAGCCGGACTTCACCCACAACTCTAATTGCAGGAAGACTCCGCCCGGACTCCTACGGGAGCCGGGCCTCGATCCCGACTCCAGCTGCAGGTAGACTTCGTCCGAACTCCTACGGGAGCCGAACTCAGTCCCCGACTTCAACTGCTGGTAAGCTCCATCCGAACTCCTAAGGGAGCCAGACTTCGCCCATGATTTAATTGCAGGAAGACTCCGCCCGGACTCCTACGGGAGCCGGGCCTCATCCCTAACTCCGGCTGCAGGCAGACTTCGCCCGGACTCCTACGGGACCCGGACTCCACCCACGACTTCGCTTACAGGTAAACTTCATCCGGACTCCTACGGGAGCCGGACTTCACCCACAACTCCAATTACAGGAAGACTCCGCTCGGACTCCTACGGGAGCCAGGCCTCGACCCCGACTCCAGCTGCAGGTAGACTTCGTCCGGACTCCTACGGGAGCCAAACTCGATCCCTGACTTCAACTGCTGGTAAGCTCCGTCTGAACTCTTAAGGGAGCTAGATGTCGCCCCTGATTTAATTGCAGGAAAACTCCGCCCGGACTCCTACGGGAGCCGGGCCTCATCCCCGACACCGACTGCAGGCAGACTTCGCCCGGACTCCTACGGGAGCCGGACTCTGCCCACGACTTCGCTTACAGGTAAACTTCATCCGGACTCCTACGGGAGCCAGACTTTACCCACAACTCCAATTGCAGGAAGACTCCACCCGGACTCCTACGGGAGCCGGGCCTCGTCCCTGACTCCAGCTGCGGGCAGACTTCGTCCGGACTCCTACGGGAGCCGGACTCCGCCCGCGACTCCGGCTGCAGGCAGACTTCGTCTGGGCTCTTACAGGAGCCAGACCTCATCCCCGACCTTAACTACTGGAAGACTTCGCCCGAACTCCTATGGGAGCCGGGCTCCACCCTCGACCTTGACTGCTGGCAAACTCCGTCTGAACTCCTAAGGGAGCCGAACTTCGCCCCTGACTTTGATTGCAGGTAGACCTCGCCCGGGCTCCTACGAGAGCCAGACCTCGTCTCTGACTCCAGCCGTGGGAAGACTCCGCCCGGACTCTCACGGGAGCCGGACCTCGTCTCCAACTTCGATTGAAGGAAGACTTCGTTCGGACTCCTACGGGAGACAGACTCCAGGCTCCTCTCAAACGGGAAGCTAACCACCTCTCTCTGCCAGACACTCCAGCCGAACTTCAGCCGATAGGCTTGCACTTCCTGGCGTGGTACAGCAACGGCCACGATCCTGCCCCACTTCCTGCAACGAATTTCATGCGGCTCCATCACTCCCTGACGGGCCGCAGTAATGGCCATGACTCTGCTCCACTTCCTGCGATGGATCTCGCACGGCTCCATTACTCCCTGGCAGACTGCTATGATGCCCACGATCCTGCTTCACTTCTTGCGAGAGACACCGCATGATTCTTCCATCCTCTGGTAAGTCGCGATAGCGGACGCCGCTCCACTCCCCGCGACAGACTCCACGTGGCATGTCCCGGTGATAGCCACGATTCCACCCCACTACTCTTCGCAACAAACTCCCCCTGACTCTGGGCAGCCCACTGCCAGACAGTTATAGACATCGCTATCAGTCTGTTGCTCCCTCTGCCTATAAAAGGGGGACCCCAGATATGTTATTCTCTGAGCTCTCATTTTTACCTAGAAACTCTGCTAAAATTTTTGTTCGAGCACTCCATTCCTGTTGAGGCAGAGAACTGACTTGAGCGTCGGAGGGTCTTGCCGGAGCAACCCCACCTCCGGTTTAGACTTTTTTTGCAGGTCCCCACGGCGATCGCGACTACCTCGACTCCAGCTTCTCTGGCGTAGGCAGATTTTTGCACCAACAAGTACCTTGCTTCTTCTTCGACCTGTTCGGGTCCAGGGAAGCAATGTATAGAGGACAGTTCCTCTTCCAGTGCTCCTACTTCTTGCAAAAGAAGCACTCCATCTGGCTCTGGTCGGGCTTGCGCTTCTTGGTCTGACCTTGTGCAGACATCCCAGCAGGCAGCTGCACCTTCTTATTCTTCTTCTTCTTGTTCTTCTTCTTCCCTTTCTTAAAGGGTCGATGACCAGAAGAAGACCCTCCCACAACATTCACCGACTCCTTATGGAGCTGGTGATCCTTCTCAAAGTTCTGCAGCAACCCCAACAAGCCGTGGTAGTTCACTGTAGGCTTTGTCATCCGAAAATGAGTAAGGGAGGGGAGGAAGGACTTGGGCAATGAAATAAAGATCGCATCCTTATCGAGCTGCTCGTGCAAGGAAAAGCCCAGTTTACTTAGGTGCTCAATCATTTCGATCATGTACAGTACATGATCAGTGACTGAGGCTCGATCCCTCATCCAAGCATTGAAAATGGCACAACTAGTTTTGTGCCTTTCAACATCGTCAGGTATGCCAAAGGAGTCGTTCAACATTTGAAGCATCTCCTGTGGCTGGGCATTCTCGAACCTGCGGCTGAACTCATCATTCATTGCCACCAACATAATGCACCGAATGGTGGTGCGATCATTGAGCCACTTCTGATAAGTATCTCGGACCGTCCCTCTAACGTTCGGGGCTGGCTCCTCAGGTGCTGGATCCGTTACTACATAAAGGATCCGCTTATGCTCAAGATCGATTTTTAATTTTCGATACCAGCTATCGAAATTAGGTCCCATGAGCTTGTCATTATCTAATAATGACCGGAGGGATAGAGTAGTGGCCATAGCTGTATAAAGAAAAATCAGACCTCTATTAGTACATAAATTATAAATACTAAAGACTTGAACTTTAGTCTAAAGTTTCTCCCAGTATTTTTATGAACTGGTAGCCTCAACCTCCAATTCGAAGAATTACTTTAATTCTTTAGTGGGTACTAGAATTTACACAGACTACACACGAGCCCAACTTTGGTTGGTCAACCCATGTGCATCTATGGGTAGGTTCATAACCAGTTGTTTCTCTAAACAACTTCTAGTAATTGATTTTGCCCCAGAACCTAATCAGTAGGCTTTGGCCTCCACTGAAAAGATCTGGTTAGGTCCAACCATTAACATGATTTGATTTGGTGAATCGAACCAATAAATGATCAGGCCCGACTTTGGCCGGCCAACCTGATCACCATCAGAATGACTCAAACCAAATTATCATATTATGAATGATAATTCTATTAGTCAATAAGCACCAGGCCTTTAGGCCTCCAATGATTGTTAAACTAATGGACTCATTATCACTCACTTAATGGGAGGCTATGACTTAGTTATCAATATAACTTAATCATTTTTAGGGATCTAATAATTTTTGAGGATTTTATTAAAAGATAGATGAGAAGAAAATATCCAGTCAATTTCAATCCTCCCACTGACTTCACCAAGTCAGATTAAAAAGGATTTAATTAAAGCTGGCATTAGGAGCACCTAAATCAGTCAAACTGATTTACCTAATGACATGGGTGAGCCCTAATCACCAAGTGATCTAATCAAAACCTAATTCACCAGGTTGGCCAGGTAAGTGAGATCAGTGGTGGGGATAAGCCATTAACTCGTCAGAGATCAAATCACTGCGAGTAGCTCCCACTTAAAAATCACTGGTCAAACTGCCAAACTTACCTTAGACACCAACTGGTTCATTAGTTTTAATTTGATCAACTTAGTAAATAGGGTTCCACTGCCTAGCCATGAATTAAGTCCATCTTGGTCTAGTTAAAGACATGGATCCATTCAACTACAACTATTGGAGTTGAGTCTAGAGTATCCTTGATCTAATCTAATTTAACTTTTGATTAGATTTGACTAATTACTCTAATTTAGTCCATTTCTTTAAGCTAACCTTAGGTCTAAACCAATTATGGACCTAATCCATCTAACCCATTAACCCACAAGTTTATGCAATTGTCTTAGGTCTTAACTCACAATTCTAGACCTACTAGATAACACTTAATTCTTTTAATTAAGTATTTGGGCTGATGGGTCAGGGTTTGGTATTTCGAAAATAATTTTCAAATTTGAAAGGTTTTATTTTCTGTTCACCAAATATGTTGACTCATTTCACAAATAGATCAGCACATTTCATAAATAGCAATCCTATTGCTAATTACATAACAGAAAATAACTCAATCAAAATAAATCATGAATATTTCTTTAGATCTAATCTAACATATTCATGATAAATTTCACAATTGAACCTTTACAATTAATTCCTTTTGCTGCTTCATCTGCATGGGATATAATTACACGGCACCCCTACCACCATAGGAGACCCCATCGAATGGGAGGAGAGGGCCTTTAAATCCTGCTTTTCTCCTATGACCGGACGGCTATGGCAACCAACCCAATTCGATTACTTGTTACTTGGATCAAGTATATCTAAATATACCAATTTTAAAATTTAAATTTAAAATTTCAAATTTCAAATTTTAAATTTTGAATTTCAAATTCAAACAAATTTTAAATTTCAAATTTCAAATTTTTGAATTTCAAATTTTGAATTTTAAATTTTGAATTTTAAATTTGAAATTTCATCCAAATTTCAAATTTCAAATTTTTAATTTCAATTTTTTTTGAATTTTGAATTTTGAATTACAAATTTCAAAATTCAAATTTAAATTTTGAATTTTGAATTTTTGAATTTTGAATTTCGAACAACTTTCAAAATTCAAAATTCAAATTTTGAATTTCAAATTTTAAATTTAAACTTTTAGATTACAACTTAATCTACGCATGCAAAATATATATATCATATCAAAGAACCCGCTCTGATACCATTTTGTGGAAAATTCAATGCAGGGGTAAAATGATAATTTTGAAACTTTTTCAAAATCATGATTTTATAGTGAAAAAATATTAATTAATCTAATTAATTAATATGAATTTACCCTACACTAGGATCTAAATATGATATATAGCATGCATGTATTTAAATTTAAAATTCGAATTTGAACAATAAACACTTTATTATAATGTGTTCAGAATATAATATCTTTGTGCGGGTAGTAGATTGCGCAATCTGCTCACCGTCGGAAGAGTCTGATCATCGCGACGCAGCCACACAGCATGTCTGACCTCTGTGGATCATCCACATGAAGCTTCGATCTGATCGACTCCTCATGAGTGCTAGCTCGTTGTAGAGCCCTTTTGACGGTCGATGCTGATCGAACTCCTTCGATCGATGTCTGTCGATTCTTCGGATACTCCAGATCATCAACAGACGTGCTTGAGAGGATGTTGAAGATCTTCCTGAGATTTTCTGGGTTCATGACACTCGTAGCTCACTTTCTCACTTCCAAATCCCAGGCTAAAACTCTAGGGAACTCACCAAAACCTTGCACCCACTTTTCTTTCTTTTCTTTCTTTTTCTCTTGGAAGGATATGGACTTCCTTCTCACGCACAAGACTTCTCATGCCCCAAAATTTTTCTCCAAAATCTTCTTCTTACACGTCCCACTCTTTCCTCTTTTATAACAACATCAAAATCTTATCCAAAAGAAAGGATAAAGATGAGTAATTGCACATTTGAATTCAAATCAAATTTTGAATTCAAATGGACACCAACTCATCCCTTATCCACTAAGGCGTGAGGCGTGGCTTAAATTGTGCATGGAGTGATTTCATGAGAAACCTTTATTGGAGCAGATCTTAGCTCCTCCCACGGACCTTGGGTGCAGCGAACCAGCAACGAACAAATCTGGAGACTTCTGGACTCGATCGAAGGCCCTTGACAAATCAGCCTGGTTGCTGTCTTCTTCATCAGTATTTCATTCCAGATGAAGAACGCCTCTAAGATCACCTCTAAAAAATCCAAGATCTGGTATCCAACCAGATCATGCCTAGACTGAGGTCTTCAATTCGTAGATCTCAAATCGGGGCATTCTAGATAGGAAGAAGGTAGATAGAACCAGATCTTGCAAATCTATCCTGCTGCAGCCTTTCCTGTAGATCTGTTGATGGAGATCTCACCCGTGCCTCAAACGACCTCAGATCAACTCCAGATCTGAAGAAACTTGTACCAACCTGTAGCAAGAGATTCCAAGTCTGGACCTAATGTTTGGATCACTGCAAGAGAGGGAGAGGCAATATGGTTGGCGGCACAAAGGGGAGGGGCTCAAAACCCTAGCGCCTCGCCTGCTTTTCCTGCCTTCTATGGACCTAGCGGCAAGAAACCCTAGGTTTCTTGCTCCTGGGGCATGGAGAATAGCTGAAGAGAGAGGGAGAAGAGAGAGAGAGACTTGGGAGAAAGGATTTTCGTATTTCTTTGACTTAATCAAACCTATACAGTGCATGTATATATAAACACAGGGTCAAGTGACCCAAACCCAAAACTCCCTTGACCAACTCTATGGAGATTAGGTTAACCCAAGCCCATGTACACCCATGACTCGACCTAATCTCACCTATCTTGGGCCTAGACCTGGCCCATAAAGAGTTGGTCTCTTGAGGCCCACATAACCTAGATCTCAAGAACCCAAAAGGTCCACAGCCTTTCAACCTAGGGCCCAACTAGCCCTAGAGCCTCCATGAAGCCCTCATGAATGATGGACCTTGGCCTTAGCCTTGGTCCCTTAGGCTTGGGCACACCACCTAGATCACAACAATCTCCATCTTGGTGTCCCAAGGCCTCAACCAGCTCCACTCTGTCCATCAGCCGAATCAGCTCAACACATCTCTGAAAGCTGTCCCATGGAAGTACCTTCGTAAGTGCATCAGCTGGATTCTTCTTGGTGTGTACCTTTACCAGCTCCACCTCGCCATCCTCCACAAGCTCTTTGATCCGATGATATCGAATATCAATGTGCTTTGTCCTTGCATGATAGACTGAGTTATGTGCTAGTAGAAGTGCACTCTAATGGCCTCCTGAGTAAGGCCCATCTCCGTCAACAAATCCTTCAGCCAAATTGCCTCCTTAGCTACTTCTGTCAGCCCGATGTATTCTGCCTCTGTAGTGGATAGGCCGTGACAGGCTGCAGACTCGATCTTCAAGAAATAGGACCTCCATACAGGCTAAAGATGAAGCCTGTCATAGACCTCCGGGTATCCACATTCCACCGAAGTCTGCATCTACATAACCGCCAATCAGCCCTGAGCCTCACTGGACATGTCAGAGCATCCCACTGCACCTCCTCGCTATTTGTAGCAGATGCCAACTCCAACTAAACCCACCAGGTATTTGAATATCCACTTCAGAGCTTTCCAGTGCTCCCTGCCAGGCTGCGCCATGAACCTGCTAACTTGACTCACTGCATGAGCGATGTCTGGCCTACAACAGACCATCGCATACATCAAGCTCCCAACTCCTGAAGCATAAGGAACCATCTCCATCTCCTGAGCCTCCACCTCAGTCTGTGGCACCATGGTCTTCGAGAGTCTGAAGTGACCGACAAGTGGCAGCTCCGTCGGTTTGCTCCCTTCATCCGACCTCTCTAGACCTTCTGTATGTACCTCTGAGATAAATGCAGCACCCTCTGGCTCAGTCTCTGAAAATCTCCATCCTAGGATCTTCCTTGCAGGGCCCAAATCCTTCATCTCAAACTCTCGAGATAAGGATACCTTCAAATCCTGCACAACCTTCCTACTCTTGCATGCTATAAGCATGTCATCCACATACAAGAGTAGGAACACCCTAGAACCATCCTCAAGAGACTGAACATAAACACAGGGATCAAACTCGCACCTGAAAGTTCAATGCTGCGCACATAGGAGTCGAACTGCTTGTACCATTGCCTCAGCAATTGCTTCAGCCCGTACAGTGACTTCTGCAACAAACAAACCTTTCCCTCTGATCCTGGATCCTTGAAACCGGGTGGCTACTCCATATAAATCCTCTCCCCAAATGCCCATGGAGGAACGCCGTCTTGACATCCATCTGCTCCAGCTCTAAATCCTGAGTTGCTACAATGCTCAGCAACACTCTGATGGAAGTATGTCTGATGATGGGAGAGAAGACCTCGCTGAAGTCGATGCCTTCCTTCTGGGAGTATCCCTTGGCCACTAACCTGCCTTGAATCTGATACCTCTCTGCTCTGAAGGCCTTCCTTGTGACTGTAGACCCATTTGCAGCCAATGGGCCTCTTCCCCTGTGGCAACTGCACCAATCGCCACGTCTGGTTCCAGTGGAGAGACTGCATCTCCTCGGACATCACCTGGACCCACCGCTCTCTGTCCTGACTCTCAATAGCCTCCTGATATGTATATGGGTCTCCATTCACTGTCACCAGGGCATATGACAGTGTCTCTTCGAAGCCATATCGGTCCGATTGCCTGATGGTCCTCTTGGGCTTGTGTAGGGCAACACCGATATCAGTCCTCGGTCCAGCTCGCTCCTGCTGGACCTCTTCGCCTCGATTATCCATCTGAGTCATCTCCACCTATGGAGACACCTTAGGTAGATTCTCCATCTGAATGTCATGTCCTCCCGTAGTACCTGCAAGAGGCAAAATCAAAGAGGTAAGCTGTCCAGCAGCGCCCTGCTGGACCTCCTCCTGCTCCTGCTGCTCCTACATGCCTACTCACCTTCGTAGGACTGACTCCTAATCAAAAGTCACATCCCGACTAATGATGACCTTCTTTTCCAAGAGATCCCACAGCCTGTATCCCTTAACTCCTCGTGGATAGCCTAGAAACACCGTCTTGCATGATCTGGCGTCTAGCTTGCTCTGCTCACCAGCTCCAATGTGCACATAGGTCGTGTACCCAAATACCCGTAGATGACCCAGCCCAACTGTCCTCCCAGACCACACCTCTCTGGAAGCTTGCCATCCAACCTGGTGTGAGGTGACCGATTGACCAAGTAATCTGCTGTGTCAACTGTGTCAACCCAGAATGCCTTTGGAAGCCCTGCCTGCAGCCTCATGCATCGTGCCTTTTTCAAAAGTGTTCTGTTCATCCTCTCGGCCACCCCATTCTACTGTGGAGTCCCTTAACTGAGAAGTGTCTCCTAATCCACACTCCTCACAGTAGTCCTGGAACTCTCTGCTGGTGTACTCCCCACCATTGTCTGACCTCAGACACTTCATGCTCCTCCCCTGCTCCTTCTCCACCTCAGCTCTCCAGATCTTGAACTTGGTGAAGACCTCTGACTTCTCTCTCATGAAGTAAATCCAGAGTTTTTTGAGAAATCATCAATCAGGGTCATGAAGTATCTGGCCCCATTCCTAGCTGAAACTGGGGCTGGTCCTCACACATCCGTGTGTACTAACTCCAGAGGGGCTGCACTGCGGGTTGTACTGATGTTGAACTGAACTCTCTTCTACTTTCCCATCTAGCAAGGCTCACAGATCTCCCTGTAGCACCATCCTCCAGATCAGAGATGAGTCCCTCCTGCTCAACTCCCTCAGCCCCTTGTCACCCATGTGGCCTAGGCGGTAGTGCCACATCCTGTAAGCCCCTACTGGTCCTATGCTGCAACTGCTGCATCAGACTCTCCGGTCACCACAGATCCCTCCATGCGATAGAGATTATTATCCAATCTCCTTCCTTTCATCACCACCATAGCTCCATTGGAGATATTTAATACTCTGCTTTTAGCCCTACTGCTGAAGCTGTATCCACTACGCTCCAAGTAGCCTAGTGACACTAGATTCTTTTCCAGCTCTGGACATGTTTACATTTGTCAATATCCTCACAATCCCATCAAACATCCTCACCCTGACTGTCCCTATCCAGCCACCTTGCAAGGATGATTGTCGCCTAGAGTCACTGATCCCTCATCTGTCTTGGTGTATGTCACAAACAAAGACTGTGTGGTGTGTAGTGATGTGAGCACGCAGAGTTTAGTGTCCACTCCTCTGTGTAATGCTGTGACCATCTGATACCACAAGTAGATCATCCTCCACCTGCTGCCCAGCAATTGCACTCATTGATTATGAGCCACTTCTTTCTCCCTTCTTGTTCTTCCATAGTGGACATTCTCATTGAAGTGCCCGAACTCGTTGCACTTGAAGCATTTCATCTCTTTCTTTCCTTCCTGGACTTGGACCACCCCCTGGACTTGTTTCTGCCTCTGCCACTACCTGTCCTCTCCCTACTGCCAAACCCTCCTGGGGAGCCCAATCTCTGGTCAACTTTTTCCTTTGCTCATTAGACCTCAGCGTCGAGACCATGTCCTCATATTCAGAGTCTCCTTACCGTAGAGCAGTGTAGTCACCAAAGAGTCATATGATCCTAGCAGCAAACACAAAAGCAACAGGGACTTGTCTTCCTCATCCAGCTTCACCCCGATATTCATCAACTCCGTGCACAACTGGTCGAACCTTGAATGTGGCCAATCACATCAGATCCCTCCTACATCTGAAGATTGTATAACCTCTTCTTCAGCATTAGCTTGTTGCACATATTCTTCCCCATATATATGGTGTGCAACTTCGACCAAAGGCCCTTCAGGGTCTTTTCTTCCAGCACCGAATAAATGCCATCCGCCAAACATCCTCTGATCATCGAGCATGCTTTCTTCTCCAACGATGCCCACTGTCTATCTGTCATCCCCTCAGGCTTCTCATCCAAAGCCTGATCCAGATCTGCTTGCACCAGAAGATCCTCCATCCGATTTTTCACATGAAAAAATTTTTCTTGCCATCAAACTTCTGAAATCAACTTCATATTACTGCCCATGACTGGATCCAAGCTAAATAAGCAATATAAAATCAAGAAGTATAGAATATACCTTGATGGTACCTTGCTGAAAATTTTAGCACTTGGGATCTTTAACTTCTCATGCTTGGAACCACTTCCTCATCAATGTGGCTCTGATACTAACTATTGGAGACGATCTGGCTCCTCCCACAGACCTTGGGTATAGTAGAACCAGCAATGAACAAATTTGGAGACTTCTGGAATCGATCTAAGGCCCTTGACGAAATCAGCCTGGTTGCTATCTTCTTCGTCAGCCTTTTGTTCTAGATGAAGAATGCCTCTAAGATCACCTCTAAAAAATCCAAGATCTGGTACCCAACCAGATCAGGCCTGACCAAGGTCTTCCAATTTATAGATCTTGAATCAGAATATTCTAGATAGAGAAGAAGGTAGATAGAACAGATCTTGCAGATCTGTCCTGCTGCAGCCTTTCCTGTAGATCTGTTGATGGAGATCTCACCCGTGCCTCAAACGACCTCAGATCAACTCCAGATCTGAGAAAAACTTGTACCAATCTCGTAGCAAGAGATTTCAAGTCCTGGACCTAATATTTGGGTGGCTGCAAGAGAGGGAGAGGCAATATGGTTGGCGGCACAAAGGGGGAGGGGCTCAAAACCCTAGCGCCTCCCTTGCTTTTCCTGCCTTCTATGGACCTGGTGGCAAGAAACCCTAAGGTTTCTTGCTCCTGGGGCATGGAGAATAGCTGAAGAGAGAGGGAGAAGAGAGAGAGACTTGGGAGAAAGGGTTTTCATATTTCTTTGGCTTAATCAAACCTATACAGTGCATGTATATATAAACACAGGGTCAAGTGACCCAAACCCAAAACTCCCTTGACCAACTCTATGGGAGATTAGGTTAATCCAAGCCCATGTACACCCATGACTTGACCTAATCTCACCTATCCTGGGCCAGACCTGGCCCATAAAGAGTTGGTCCCTTGAGGCCCACATAACCTAGACCTCAAGAACCCGAAAGGCCCACAGCCTTTCAACCTAGGGCCCAACTAGCCCTAGAGCCTCCATGAAGCCCTCATGAATGATGGACCTTGGCCTTAGCCTTAGTCCCTGGACCTTGGGCACACCACCTGGATCACAACAACCTTTTCTCATGTAATAAATGGGGCATAAAAAAAGAGATAAGGCGCAAAGATTGATTGCCCATTCAAATTCAAACTTTATTTTGAATTTGAATGGCCAACTAATCATCCTTATCCATTCAAATGGCACGTTAAAGTGGGGCGTGGAGAGGGCTTGGTGTGAGAAAAAAATTCATGAGAAGTTCTTTCTCATGAATTCAAATGGGTGCAATGGAAGTGAGGTGGCGCATGGAGATTGGATCAAGGTGGTTTAATTATTTAAACCAACCTAATTGAACCAAATAAGTTAGGTTCAATTAGACTAATTTAAATCAACTTAATTAGGCTTAATTAGGCTCAACAAAATTCTAATCAAATCAGGAATTGACTAAGCCCAACCCCTGATCAAATCAGGGACCAAACCATCTTGACGATTAGGTCAACTCTTAACCTAATCGGGTCAAACCCAACTAAATCCAATTCAATTGGACTTGATCCAAAAATAATTACTCAATCAAATTGAGTTAATTAATGATCAAATCACTAATTAAACCTCTCATAAATACTAGTCCAAATCCAATGGGCAATCGGGCATCAGAATTCATCTATATGTAACCCTGATCGAAAAGTCCCAACCAGTGGGACTCTTGACCCCAGTACCCATAATGTGTGGAACTCATGATCAGAGAATCCTGATTCTCGATCACTGAGTCCCAAACATATAGGATTCTACATCAGCCATCAGATCAGATAGGAACCTCTAATGTGTGTGACCCCGCAGGTTCAAACTTAAGCCGATAGCACAGGAACCAATTCTGTACTAATCGAAGTGATCATTTAGTAATGGTACCCGACATTCGGATAAGTCGAAGAGTTACAATCGCAACACTCAGAACCTACATGAATATGGTTACTGTATAATTCATCCTTTTGACCCTTGTGTTTAGGAGACTCAGGGTAAACTGTCAACCCTGATCAGATCATCCGAATCGTGATCAACTCAAACAGTCCTGTGACTCCTCACAAGACTACCCAGGCCAAGATTTTGCTAAATTGAAACATGACTGAACACAGCTCCTAAACTGGAGTGGTCAATCCCATCTTGACACATGCACCGACAAGTCAGTACTTGACTACACCCAGCAGCCTTCCATCACTGAATTAAAAATTCAGGTAGTCCAGTGCCTAAGTGCAGTGAGTTGCTTGCAAGTCACCGTGGCGGTCTCAGTCGGAGGGATATTTATACCCATATTCCATCGTAGCAAATCTTGACAGCAGAAATAGCTCCAGAGTTGGTCACGTTCAGTGCAGATGTACCCTTACATCTCACCTGTATGCCATACCAGTGTCTCCACACTCATTGGTTAAGAGGACAACCAACCTATATGGCACACAATGATCTATGCTTGATAAACGTTGTCATCCTTGGTAACAACGTATCATTTGATTGCGAACAGATTTAAGGACTAAACGACAAATCCTCCTTTGTCGAGTCTAAATAGTCCTAAGGACTTCACCACAACATAGGAGTTCATTAGAAGATGAAATATTTTGTGATAAAAAATGTTAAAATAATTTTTATTAATTCATAATTCATGTATAAATATAAAAATAAGCACAACCGTCAACAGACTGACGATTGGCTTTGGACACTATTCCCAACAAAACTTCCATCCCTAACATTCAAGAATTTCTTACCATTTTCAAACATTCCACTTACTTGTAGTCCTAGCAATAAATTGCATAAGACCATCGTATCTAATACCTAGGTAGTAGAATTTCATAGAAAATTTTAAGATGTTATTATATAACATCCTTGATGAGCAACTCTTGCTCCTTTCTCTTGTTCAACCTATTATGGTCAGAGGAAGCAGGACAATTCTTCTTCCTATGACCCTACTTCTAACAGCAGAAGCAACATGCCTGATTTGGATCAATTTTGGATAAATTATTTTGACTAGACTAAGAAGCCCCAATACGAACCCATTCATACTGCTGAACCAAATTTAATTTTCGATACTAATTAATGAGGTTGGGTCCCATAAGTCATCACTGTCTAACAGTGATTGGACAATTAAGGTTTAGCTTATTTTGAGAAAAGAGAACAATGACCTAATGTATATGAATTATTTTAAGCCTAGAGACTTGGACTTTAGTCTCAAGGTTCTCCCACTATTTTGTTCAAATTGGTAGCCTCTACCTCCAATTCAAAAAATTACTTTAATTTTTTAGTAGGTACTAGAATCCAGATAGACTACAGACAAGCTCGACTTTGGTCGGCCAACCCATCAGCATCTACGGATAGGTTCATTAACCAATTGTTTCTCCAAATAACTTTTAGTATTTAATTTTACCCCAGAAACCTAATCAGTAGGCTTTGGCCTCCACTGTAAGAATCCGGTTAGGTCTAACCATTAACATGATCATACTTGGTGCATCTAACCAATGAATGATTAAGCCCAACTTTGGTTGGCTAACCTAACCACCATTAGAGAGATACTTCAAGTCATCATATGATAGTGATAATTCTATTAGTCAACAAGCACCAGGCCTTTGGGTCTACAATGATTATTGAGTTAATGGACTCATTATCAAACACCTTAATGGGAGGCTATGACTCAATTATCTCCATAACTTTTCATTTTAAGGACCTAATAATTTTAGAAGATTTAAAATTATTTGTGATTTAAGGATAGAAAGGATATGGACCAATTTGCTCCCACTGACTTCATTAAGTCAAGTCTTCCACTAACTTCTCAAGTCATTAACAGGACTAGAATCAAATTTGGTCCATGGGCACCTAGATCAGTCTCACTGAATGAAATTAGACTCACTAATTTTTTATGTGACATGGATTAGCACGAATCAATGAGCAACCTAATCAAGACCTGATTAACCACATTGGCTAGATAAATATGATCGATGGGAGGGTCTACCAAAGCTTGCCTTAGACACCATAAGAAATGGCTAGGTAAGCAGGCTCCCAATTAAAAACCACCGATCAGATTTATCTTAGACACCAACTGGTTTATCAGTTTTGATTTGGTCTGCCTAAAGACTCGGGCTCAGCCCTGAGCCACGATCAATGTCTATTTGTTAGATATATGGACTTTGATCAACTACAACTATTGAAGTGATCTATAGAAATGACCTAATCCTAATTAACTTCTAATTAGGTTTGATCAATTTCTTAACTTAGTCCATATTTAATCTAACCTTAGGTCTAACCCAGTTAATGACCTGATCAAAGCTAACCCATTACCCTTTAATCCATGTTTTATAAAATTATCTTAGGATTTTTAAATCACAAATCTAGATCCAAACAATCACTTAATTCTTTTAATTAATTCATGATTAGGGTTGGGGTTGATATTTTGAAAATCATTTTAACTTTTGAAAGATTTAATACAATTTAGTGTTGTTTCACTAAATAGGTCGACTCATTTCAAAAATAGGTCAGCTTATTTCACTAACAAACACTAACAATTAAAATCAATCAAAAAAATAATTGAGCCAACTTTTCAATCAAGCTGGATTGCTGGTCGAGCTAGCCCATAAGCAAATAGAACCTTCGTAAGATCCTATTCTGGGCTGATTTTAATCTATGTACATTACATAAAATTTTATGAAATGAAATAGACCTAATCTAAAATATTCATGATAAGATTTATTTAAACTCTTTTAAATTTTTTAGATCGCAATGTACCAGGACAACCTTTGCACTGTAAGGGGTAAACCTTACAGCAGGACAACCTACAGTCCATGCATTATTATTTTATTTTTTAGATTTATTTTAATATAATTATGAACATGTTATAAAAAAATCTAAATGCTCTGATACCACTGTTGGAAAAGGTGTACATTTCATGCATGAATTTTAAAATAATTTTAAATATAATACAGCAAAATATTAAATTAAAAAATTTAATATACAAATGCATGTAATTAGATTACTAAATCCTATAATTAGGATCTACAATATATCATATTATATTTATAAATAAAAAAAAAGCTTTGTATTGATAAATCAAATACCCAGATCTAAAATAGTTTTAGATTTAAAATCTAGATCACATCTAGCTAAGAGAAGAGATCAGATCTCTTACCTTCATGTGGGTCGAGAACTCTAAGTTGATTTTTTTGTTGTCTTTGAGCTACACATGCATCCGGCCTCAACAGGTGATCCACACGAGACTGCAACAAAATCAGAGGTTCATCGAACGAAGATCCGCTCGAAGTGCTAGCTTCTTGCAGATTCTCCAGATGGTTAATCTAAAAATATTCTTCTGATCTCTTGGACATTCCAAGAGATGAAGAATATGAGAAGAATAAGGGAGAAGTCAAACCCTTTGACCTCCCTAAAATCTAAAATAATATGTAATATAAAAAGGTCCTAAGAGAAGACAGATCTTCTCTTTCAGTACATCAACGATTGATGTCCTGCGAACATCTCTATGCTAGGACATGAGAAGAATTCTTCTCTAATATTTTCTTAATTTTTAGATATTATGATATCAGATTTTTCTCATAGAAAAATCTCATAATTTATGGAGAAGAAGGGTTCTAAAAGAAACCTTAAGAGAAGACCTTCTTTTCTTCTTCTTCTCTCATCAGAACATGATCAAATCATGTCCAAAATTAGATCACCATGCCCCAACTCATTGGAGCATGAATCCACCATGCCATCCCTCTTTCTCTCTCAAATTTTTATCATATATAAATATAAAGTAAAGGGAGAATAATCTGAAAGAAAAATAATAAGAGAAAATAATCTTCTCTCTTACCTTTTGTTTCTACAAGACATCAACATTTGATCTCTTGATAAAAGACTCCCTCCAAGGATCTTGGTGTCTCAAACCACCCATGCCATCCTCTTTCTCCTCTAATTTTTTATCAATAATCCAAAATTTTTGACTCTTATTTTATAGCATATGGGGTGGCAACTTTTTATATGGCAGATTAGGTCAAAAGACCTAATCAACAAGGAGTCCATGGGGCATCCAAATCTTGGATGCCCCCTCCCTTATAAATTTCATGGAGATTAGGATAAGATGCTTAAAAGGGGTGACAAAATGATAGGATAGGCTTGGGGAAAGTTGGCTCAAGAGGAAGGGAAGAGTCCTTGTGAAGAGGGACTCTTTAAAAAAAGAATAAGCCTAAACCACTTTCCATAATTAACCAAATCACTTTCCACATTGAACCAAATCAAATATGATTCAAATCTCTAGAATAAGTGGTGTGAGATAATATTTCTTGGATGTGGATATCATAAAAAATATCTAAAAATTAATTAGTGGGTGTGGGCTTGAGATTTCTTAGGTGGCACGAGGGAGGGATGGAATCCTAGTCTAACTAGAATTCTCATATAGATTAGGTCAAACACTTTGGATCCAATCTAAATTAATTTTAACCTAATTAATAGTGATCTTAGTCCAACTAAAGTCTAATTAAATCAAATTAAACTATATTTAATTTTGATTTAAATTCTAACTTAATTAGAAATTGGTGCATACAAGTCATAGTCGAATAGGGACTTGTTCTCCCTTGCAACTGGCTTATCCAATAAATAATTAGACTTAATCCAATTAAGTCTAAACTAATTCTAATAGAATCAAATTCAATTAGACTTGATCTCAGCCCATTGCTCAATCAGATTGAGCCAATTAGCAATACAATTTTAATCGATCCTCCTACAACACTTGCATTAGGTCAAACATAAATCACATTGATCATTTAACCTAAGAATGATTCTCAATCGTCAATTAACCATCTGATTAGGTTACAACCTCTTATGTGTATGACCCTATAGGTTCAAACTAAGTTGGTAGCATAGAAATCAATTCCTGTACCAGTCGAAGTAACCATCTAGCAATGGTTCCCAACATCCAGATAGGTCGAATGTATGCAAAGCAACATTCTAAGAACCCTGGCCCATGGTTACCATATAATTCATCTTTTGATCAATAGTGCTCAAGACGACTTCGAGTATACTATCAACACTCATATAAGTCATCTCTATTATGTCTCAAAATTTTACAAATTTTGTGACTCCTCACGAGGATTATCCAGGCCTAGGTTTTGCTAAATTGAAACACAGTGAGATATTCTCTTCCTGAAGTTAATCAGAAGTGGTCAATCCCATCTTGACTTACACACTGACTTCACAAGTACTTGACTGTACCCAAAAACCTTTCAAATCTATATTAAAAATACAGGTAGTTTGGCACCAAAGCACAGTGAGTTGCTTGCAAGTCACCATGGTGATCTCAGGTCGGAGGGACACTTATACCCATTGGCCTTAGCTTACTACTCTTGATAGTAGAGTGTTACATTGGACACGTTCAATGTAGATGTACTCCTATATCTCACTTGGATGCCATACCAGTGTCTCCATAATACTTGGTTACGAGGACAACTAATGCATATGGCATACAGTGACCTACACTTAATAAGTTATCGTCCTTGTTAATAACTTATCATTTGGTCGTGAACAATTTAAAAATCACCCAATAAATCCTCCTTTATCGATTGATTATGATTCTAAGGACTTCATCATAATTTAAGAGTTTATTTAAGGAAGATAGAACTTTTATGATGAACCTGCCAAATAACTATTATTATTAGATAATTCATATACTAATTTCAATCATTGACCACTTAAATGATTGGCTTTAGGATATATTTTCCAATAATACCTACTTCATTATCTTTATCGATGATCTGTCTAGGTACGGATATATGTATCTCATAAAACATAAATCTGAGACCTTTGAAAAGTTCAAAAAATTCGGGCATGAAGTAGAAAAGCAGACATGCAAATCCATTAAGATTCTTCGATCTAATCGAGAAAGTAAATACCTTAGTCAAAAATTTTTGAGATATCTTAAGGACAATGGTATAGTTTCTCAATGGATGCCTCCTAGAACACCTTAGCACAATGGAGTATCCGAAAGGAGAAACAGGACCCTATTAGATATGGTCAGGTCTATGATGAGCTTCACTGATCTATCCTTATTTTTTTGAAGACATGCCATGTTAACTTCCATTCACTTATTAAATAGGATTCCATCAAAGTCCGTTCCTACCACACCATATAAAATATGGTTCAATAAGAAGCTAAATTTGGGTTATCTTAAGACTTGGGGATGTCCGACCTATGTCAAGAGATGGATGGCAGATAAGTTAGAGGATAGATCTATTATAGCTTACTTTATAGGGTATCCAAAAGAATCTATGGGATACTACTTCTACTTTCCACAAGACCACAATGTGATTGTGAGTCAAAATACTGTATTCTTAGAAAAATATTTTATCCAGGATGGTGGTAGTGAGAGATTAGTGGAGCTCGAAGAGAAAGTCTCTAAAAAGTCAAGAGCTATAGATCCTCAGGAATCCAAATCCATAAGCTAGTAGTTGATGTTCCTCTATCACCTCGTAGATCTAGCAGGGTCTCCGGACCTCCTAAAAAGTACATGGATATGCTTACGGAGAAAGTAAAGGAAATATTCCTTATGGAAGATAGAAGTCATACCGATGATCCTAATATTTTTGACGAGATGATGTCTGACATTGAAAAATGGTTAGATACTATAAAGTCAGAAATTGACTTGATGTACTCGAACCAAGTCTGAACTTTAGTGGATCCACCTGAGGGTATTGTACCTATTGGGTGTAAATGGATCTATAAAAGGAAGATAGATGCTGATGGTAAGGTAGAGACCTATAAAGCTAGGCTTGTGGCTAAAGGTTATAGTCAGTGCGAGGGTATTGACTATTAGAAACTTCTCGTTCGTAGTCATGCTGAAATCCATCCACACTCTGCTTGCTGTTGTAGCTTACTATGATTATGAATCGGACAGATGGATGTGAAAATTATTTTTCTAAATGGATATCTTGAAGAAGTATCTATATGGAGTGCCTATGGGTTTCACGTCCAGTGATGGTGATCACAGAGTCTGCAAACTGCAAAGATCCATATACAGATTAAAGTAAGCTTCCCAGAGATGGAACCATCATTTTGATGAGGCAATCAAATCATTTGATTTCATTAAAAATAAAGAAGAATCTTGTGTATACAAGAGAGTCAGTGAAAATGCGATCACCTTCCTCGTATTGCACATAGATGATATTCTCCTTATTAGGAATGACATTCCCATGCTAACCACGATCAAAAGGTGGTTGTCCAAAAAATTTTCATGAAAGATCTAGGAGAAGCATTCTATATTTTTGAAATAAAGGTCTATAGGGATAGACCTAAATGGATACTTGGCCTATCACAAAAGTTATATATAGAGAAGGTATTGAAAAGGTTCAGCATGAAAAACTCTAAGGGAGGTCTCTTATCTCTTAGGCATGGTATTAGTCTCCCCAAGACGATGTGTCTGACCACATCTGAGGAGGTGCAGTGCATGAGTAGAATTTCTTACACCTCGACCATAGGAGCCTCATGTATGCCATACTATGTACTCGACCTGATATTACCCTTACTGTGAGTGTCACGAGCAAGTATCGTCGAATCCAGATGAGGAGCACTGGATAGCTGTGAAGAACATCCTTAAGTACTTGAGAAGAACTAAAAATTTATTCTTGATCTTTGGAGGAGACTCTAAGTTACGAGTCGAGGGGTATATTGATTCAGACTTCATGTCTAATTTTGATGATAGAAAGTTTACCTTAGGATACATGTTCGTTTACAATGGTGGTGCAGCTAGCTGGAAGAGTTCCAAGCAACCCATCATAGTCGATTCAACCATGGAGGCTGAGTATGTCACTACATCGGATGCTGCAAAGGAAGACTTCTGATTTAAGAAGTTTGTTGTAGAACTTGGGGTTATAACATCGGATGCCATACTGCTATACTATGACAACAATGAAGCCATAGCACTTACTAAGGAGCCGAGATCTCATAAAAAATCTAAGCACATCGAGCAGCGGATTCATATTATACACGACCACCTCAAAAGAAATATTTGAGGTGTGAAGAGTAGACTCCACGAATAATGTGATAGACCCATTGACTAAGCAATTGAGCCAACTAAAATGAAAGTCCACCTTGAGAAGATGGGACTTAGATTTATAGTCAATTAACTTTAGTCTAAGTGGAAGATTGTTAGATGTATGTCTTAGAAGCCAATATGGCTGATACATTGTAATAATCTAGACATAATTTTGTACTTAATATATTGTTATAATCAATAAAAGGGCAAATTTTTTTTCATTCAAGTATAATGTATCCTTGAATCATCCATGAAATTAGTTTCGATATATATTCTCAAGGTTTGAGAATTAGAGATATGTATTTAATTCTTAAATGTCTCAGTCATAAGATCATCATGAGCATGGTGATAGATTCGGATAGACTAGTGTACAACTTACTTTCTTCAAGATAGATGAGTCTCTGATCTATATGTAGAGACACATGGTGATAGTGCGGATAGTTGTTAGCGAACAACTAGTACTGAGCTTGACCATACGAGAGATCACTTGGATTTTTATTCGATCGTCAGTGATTATCTCAATGCTATAGCTGTATGACTGGTCTTTGACTTGAGATCGTACTGCTACTCACAGTAAGACTCTGGAGTTTGATTGACACATAAATATGGATCTCAATGATCCCTTTAGTGGATGTTGGCGACAGTTGGTCCACTGTAGGAGTGGGGTGCATATCAAGATAGGATCTATCGACCTTAATAGAGAGGAGTAGTCTTATGGGATTCAAGAGGCTAAGTCTAAAAGTCTGTGGCCATAACAGTATGATTGATGGAAAAGAGTTTTCATAAAAATCACCACTGGACTTGAGCTAATCAAATATATCATATGCCTGATGATGAGGTTTGATGATTTATCCATGACCTGCCATCTAGTCGGACTCACGATAGAGGACTGAATCACATATTAACTACACCTTGAGATTTATTTCAATTCTACTGGATTGTCACTACATACTGCTAGATGTCACTAGTAGATTGTGAGAGCTTATGAAATTATTCTGGATCGATAATCCTTACTGAGTTAGAGTGGAATTGTTCTGACCAATTGAAAAGATTTCAACGATACGATGATAAAGATCATTGTATGTCTCATTACCAGATAGAATTGAACCTATGGGGTTACACAACAAAGAGATTAGGCCTGGAATAAGCAATTGAGCTTATGAAGTATCAATTGGGTTTAAAAAATCCATTGGGTTCATGGTAACCTTGCTAGCACATGGTTGGACCCAATTTCTCTTTTCATTAGAATTTTTTATTCGATAAGATAATTCTAACTTAATTACCTACTAATAACCTAAATGAATAAGATTCATTGGACTTCAATTATTGGATGTCTAAGATTATGGATCATATAAATTAAGGGTGCAATTTCTAATTAATTTCTTTGATAGTTATTCTTGGGTGTCACCTTGATTTGATCAAGTTGGATGTGTCCATTGATTGGAGGGCCTTTAGATCTCCTATGGGGCATCTCTTGGGTGTGTTTTGGGGTATCTAATTATGGGTGCAAGAGCTCCAATTATTGTCGCCTAAAGGGTCTCCTAAAGTAAGTTGGATAATTTACGTTAATAGGAAACCCAATGCAAGTAGGACTTGTATTATGTGATTGAATAGGATTCAATCCTTGTGTCTATTTAAAGGGACCTCGCATAAAATTTTAGAGCATCCAAACTAGTAGCCCCTCATGCCTAGAAGAAGTCCCCACGCCATCTCTTCCTCTCCCTTGGGCATCCCACAAACCCCCTTACTTGGGATGTCCCAAGTCTATCATGCCCAAGCTGCTGGGCATTCCACCTATTTGCTGGTTGCTGGTATTTTGTAGCAACACAAAGTAAGAGAAAGGCTAGAGAAGAAGAGAAGAAGAGGATCAAAGAAAGAGATCAAGAGTTGATCATGATCCAGGTTTCGTTCAAATTCAGCAAGCTGAATTTTCTTAGAGAAAAAATTCAGATTGAAGAGGACTGTTCCAAACTGATCTTGAGTGGATACTCATAGAGGCTAGACATTTATGTGCTAAGAGAGAATCTCTTTTCTTTCAGATCTAGAGTTGAAGAAAAAGATTGCGAAATAGGTATGTGATTTGATCACAATCTGAATTTCAGCATATATCAATTTCAGCATATGAGATAGATCCATATATTTTTCTGTTCTTATGCATGCATAATTAGATTAAAAGTATTTTAATCTTGTTCTCCACTACAATATTTAGAAAATAAAATTTTAAAATACATATGCATGCATCAAACCCTAAATTACAACACGAGGCATTCAGATCGAGTTTTCATTTTCTCTCCATTGCTCTTCCTTCTTTCTTACAACCTATCTTAGTTTTAGGACAAGGCTTTGAGATTTAAGATAAAGCCTTATCTGATCCAAATAAAGATTGTAATGGTCTTGAAGAAGGAGAATCAGAAGTCCAGAGAAGTTCTAAAAGGGTCGAGTCGGGTTCTTGAAGAAACCTGATCGGTACGGGGCTAGTCGAGTTCTAGGGGCTAGAACTCTTGAAGCAAGGAAAGGAGGAGCACTGTTTTTGGTCTAATTTCTATATAGATCACCATTGGAGGGTGGACACTTGGATGTCTTGTAAAAATTGAGATTAGCACTACAGGTATTCTTCTTATCCAAGTTTAATTTCATTATACTTTAATTGATAGAGTCAAGGATTTCTGGGTACTAGGATTTTCGGTGCGTCAGGAATTTTGAATGAAAATTTTAAACACCGGCTCTTCTACTGCACCACTAAAACCCAATTCTAACATGTCTGCTTATTATCTTTGACACAGGCTAGACATCTTTGAATCTTGAAATAATCAAGATTCAGTTTCACCATGCCATATCTGATATGGTATGGTTGGAACAGCTTTAGAAAGAATCCAATTTTATAAACATAAGGCATGTCCCTAAAGAAATAAAATCAATCAGTGAAATCAATCATGGATTGGATCATATCCCATACAATCCCATGACTCTTCTTAATTATCTTGTTAAGTTAAGATGTATTAAGATGGGTGCAATATGAAACTATGCCATTTTATGAGATAACCAAAAATTTCTTTCTTTTGATATTGCATCCTCGATCTGATCTAAGTACCTTAATAAATTTTTTGATTTTACCTCTCTACTTTACATCTAAATTCTTTAAATCTTTTAAAAATTTTAGATTTATATCTTATATATTTATCCATACCATGATTGATCATTTGTAAAGGTAACGAAGTAGAGACAACTTCTTTTATTAACATATCAAATGGGCTGCACACATCAAATATGTACTAGGATAAGTATCTCAATGGTCCTTTCTCTCTTGTCCCACAAGAGTAGCTTGATCATTTTTTTCTCAAAAAGATGACGCACAAACTAGATATGACTCAGCAGTCAATGAGCCCAAAATTCCATATTTCTCCAATATGTTAATCATTTCTTCTTCTATACGACTTAGCCTAAGGTTCCATATATACTTAAGTTTTATCTCAACTTTGGATCTCTCAGGTCCAATGGCATTCACTGCTTGCTCAATTAAGTTTACAGATGCATCACCATACAAATAATAGAGACTATCTCTAGAAACTAAATCCAAACAATAATCACAAAGGATAGATGTCCATGGCCACAGTAGCAACTCTTGCTCTATTACCAATTTTAAGGATCATTTCCTCTACCCTCTATCTTCCCATAGACTCTATACTAAAGTGCATAAGAAGCATTAGAGTTCAAAACTCAACTGGGAGAAGAGAAAATCATAAGGAGAGTATTGAGCAATTTCAACAAGCCTACTTCAGACGTGTCCTTGTTTCTTTAGGCTCTCCAGGTATGTACTGAAGGAAGGAAAATAATTTCTCTTCAGAAGATCCAGGTTGCATCTAAAAATTTTTATATTCATCTATATGATTAAGGATCAAATCTTTCCTTGAAAATCAGTGGAATCAAAGATCAAATCTTAAATAATTTGATATAAATCTTTGCTGAGGCCTGAATGTGCAGACCTCTACTTCGCATGCACGTCAGATGCCGCAGGAAAGCAAGATGAACTCCAATCCAATCGCCTTCGCAACCTAATCAAACGAGGGAAGAGTATTGGTGTGACACCTCACACCAGTAGGTAGGATGCCCAAGAAGGATCCATGCCCAAGGGAAGAGGGGCGGCACCAACATGGAAGAGATCAAGGGAAGAAGAAGGCTCTTATCTTCTCACGCCTCTCTCTCTCTTTCTCTCTTATCTCAATCTGATTTGTTTGCTATGCATCCATAAGTAGAGATCCTCTTTATTTATAGATGAATCTCATGACCTAAAAAGTATAGGAGTCCTAACTCAAATCTGATTTGAATTAGTCCAATACTCATGAAAGAAGGATTCCTACATGAGATAAAATTGCCATCACATATGACAACCTATTTGCACCCACTCCCTCACCCACGTTGGATGCCCCAAATGAGCACCATTCTAGGTGTTGGTCAGCCCACATGAGAGGAGAATCTCAGTGCAAGTGAAAATTCTCATATCTCATCAAAATGTGTCTGATTAGAATACAATTCAAAGCTGGTTCGAAATAATTTCAAAAGACTGTCAATCCCAAACTCTTTAGGACTTTTGTACCAAATCTAACTGAAATTTTAGATCCAATTAAGTCTAATTAATTCAGATCTAATCTAAAATTATTCATCATCTAAATTCAATCTTTCATATGCTCTATGGATCATACATCAGAACTGTTTATCTCCGAGATCAAATCTGAACCTCATGTGTAGTGCTAGTTAGACAAAGTCAACTCTTAAATCTCATTTGACCCATAACTTAATTCTCAATCAAGTTATCTTATATGTTCAATCAAGTCAAGACTTTCAAATTGGATATATAAACATAGATCAATTTCTTCCTACTTTGTTTGACGTGTGTGTGACTCTATGGGTTCAAACACAAGTCGGTAGCACAGGAACCAATTTCTGCACTAATCGAGATACCATCTAGCAAGAATTCTCGATATCCAAATTGATCAAATTATTGCAAAAGAATATTCTAGAACCCATACATATGGTTACTGCATAATTCATCCTTTTGACCTTGGATGTTCTAGGATGGTCTCAGGTTAACTGTCAATCGAGATTGCTTCATTCATATTGTATTTCAACCTTTTAAATCCATCTCATGGATTATCCTAGCCAAAGCTTTGTTAAATTGAAATACAGTGATACATCAACTCCAATAATCTGGAGGGGTCAATCCCATCTTGATCCACACACAGACTTCATAAGTACTTGACTGTACCCAATAGCCTTCCGTGACTGCATTAGAAATCTAGATAGTCCGGCACCAAAGCATAGTGAGTTGCTTGCAAGTTACTATGATGATTTTAGGTCTGAAGGACACTTATATCCATGTATTTCATAGGTAGCTCTTGACAGCAGAATGCTCAACAGGTGAGTCAATTGTTTAGTGATGATGTACCCTTATATCTCACCTGTATGCCATACTAGTGTCATCACACTCTTTGGTTAAGAAGACAACCAACCCATATGGCACACAACAACCTCCACTCGATAAACATCATCATCCTATAATGACATATCATTTGATCATGAACGTGTTTAAGAACTATATGATAAATTCTCTCTTTATCGTATACTAACATAGTTCTAAAAACTTCATCACAGTACAAGAGTTCAAGAAAGATGTTGCTTTGTGATAAAAAATATCAGAATAACTTTTATTTATTAATCAATAATTCATATATAAGGATGAACTCAATCGTCACATGATTGGTTTTAGGATATAATTTTCAACAACTCTCACTTAGACTAAAGCCAATTGGGACAGTATCTTATACCCATCTTCTATTTAAAATCATCGAACTCTTTGATCCTGAAAGCTTTCGTGAAGGGGTTGGCTAGATTCTCCTTTCCATCGATCTTCTAAAGGTCGATGTAATCTTGATTCACGATATCTCATACCAGATGATAGTGGTGCAGAATATGTTACAGCATTCGATGCAGCAATATATTCTGCTTTGCATACAGAATCGGCCACAGTATGTTGCTTGAAACTCTTTCAGTAAATAGCTCCTCCATTCAAGGTAAATATATAGCCTGACATGCTTCTGCTATCATCATAATTTGACTGAAAATTAGAATCAGTATATCCCATAAGTTTCAGATCAGTGTCTCCATAGATAAGCCATTGCTCTTTAGTATTTTTCAAATACTTAAAAATTACTTTCGTAATCTTTCAATACTTCTCATCCAGATCTGATTGGTACCTACTCACTATCTTTAGTGAATAGGTCACATCTGATCTCATACATGTCATAGCGTATATGATAGATCTCACTCTCAAAGCATATGGTATTCTATTCATGTGCTCTCTCTCCTCAGAAGTTGTCAAACAATCCTTCTTGGAAAGAGTAATCCCATAGCCTATCGAAAGTAACCATTCTTGGAATTTTCCATGTGGAACCGCTTCAATAAGGTATTGATGTACGATGATTGGAGCAATCCAAGCAACCTTCTAGATCTATCTCTATAGATCTTCATTCCAAAGATGTAGGATGCTTCTCCCAAGTCCTTAATGGAGAACTATGATAATAACCATAGCTTCGCACTCTGCAATGACGGGATGCCATTTTCTAGTAACAGTATGTCATCCACATACCGCACAAGAAAGATGACTACTGAATCGGAAGCCCACTTGTAGACACAAGGCTCTTCTTCATTTCTAACGAAGTCATACATTTTGATCACCTTATCAAAACATATGTTCCAACTCCTAGATGCCTACTTAAGTTCATAAATAGATCTATTTAGCTTGCACACTTTGGACTCAACTATGGATATGAACCCTTCAGATTATATCATATACACCTCATCTTCCAGCTTCCCATTAAGGAAAGCAGTTTTAACATCCATCTGCCAGAACTCATAATCTAAGTGTGCAGCGATAGCAAGCATAATCTAAATGGACTTGAGCATTGCCATAGGAGAGAACATCTCGTCATAGTCAATACCACAATGTTGACGATAACCCTTGGCAACTAAATGGGCTTTATAGGTCTCTACCTTCCATCTGCTCCTCTTTTTCTCTTGAAAATCTATTTACACCCTATGGGTTTTATCCCTTTAGACAGATCAACTAGTGCCATGTACCATTGATCTCTATAGACTCCATCTCAGATTTCATGGCCTCAAGCCATTTCTAGGAGTTGGGCCTTTGCATGGCCTCTACATAAGTGATCAGATCCTCATCATTCTTATCAAGTTCGATGGAATCACTGTCTCGAATAAAAAAATCACAGTATCTATCAGGCTGACGTGGTACTCTATCGGATCTCCTCAATGGTGCCTCTACTAGCTCCAAATTCAATTCACCAAATGAATCCAATTCTGTGTGTATCGGTCCTTCCACCTCATGAACTTCATCAAGTTCAAATTTGCAGGCATTAGCTTCTTCATCAAAGAACTTCTTTTTCAAAAAGACTGTTCGACTGCTAGCAAACACCTTTTGTTCTGTAGCAAGGTAGAAGTAGTACCCTTTAGTTTTCTTTGGATATCCTATGAACAAGCATCTATTGGATTTCAGTCCAAGCTTATCTATCTTTAAATACTTGACATAAGCTGGACACCCTTAGACCCTAAGGTGTGAGAGCACTGACTTATGCCCAGTCTATATCTCATATGAAGTTTTATTGACAGACTTGCTGGGCACCTTATTCAAAATATAGCAGACAGTTTCTAGAGCATATCCTTAAAAGGAGATTGGCAGACTCATAAAGCCCGTCATAGATCAGACTATGTCTAATAAGGTTCGATTCCTCCTCTTCGACATCCTGTTATATTATGGTGTTCCAAAAGGAGTCCACTTGAAGAGAATCCCATTCTCTTTCAGATATGTCAGAAACTCACTGGTGAGATATTCACCTCCTCTGTCTAACCAATGGATCTTAATATTCTTTTCAGTTTGTTTCTCTACTTCAGCATGGAATCTTTTGAACATTTCAAATGATTCTAACTTATGCTTCATAAGATAGACATACCCATACCTCGATAAGTTGTCTGTAAACATAATGAAGTAATGGTATCCTCCTCTAGCACTCATGTTCACAGACCCGCATACATCAATATGTATTAGACCTAGGACATTGCTAGCTCTTTCACCTTTTTTTTAAAAGGTGACTTAATCATCTTACCAAGTAGATAGAATTCGCAAGTAGGTAATGATTCACAATCATCTATCTCAATGACATATTCCTTGATTAACCTGTCAATCCTATTCTTGTTTATATGATCAAGCCTACAATGCCAAAGGTAGGACTCACTGACATTAGTAACTTAGGGCATTTATTGGATGTGTACATTATACTAACAAGTCGTGATATTATGTATATGTCATGTTTCAATTGTCCATGCATAATTATTGTATCATTCATAATGATATCACAAAAATCATCCTTTATTATAAATTTGTAATCAAGTTTGGCCAAAAGATCTACAGAAATGACATTCATCAAAAATGAGGGACAATAATGATAATCATTTAACATGATACTACTGGACTCGAAAACAAGCTGTAAAGTTTTTAAGGCCAAAACTAGAACAAGACTTTCATCTCCAACATTAAGGAATCGCTCGTCCTCTCAAAACTTTTTACTTACCTGTAGTCCCTACAATAAATTGCATATATTAATAGGACTTTTGGTATCCAATACTCAAGTAGTAGTATCACAAATAGAGAAATTATAAGAAGTTATCATATAAGTACCTTATGAAGTAACCGCTTGCTTCTTTCTCTTGTTTTTAGATCTATTTGGGTCAAAGGTAGCTATATAAGCAGGATAATTCTTTTTCAATGACTCAACTTCTTACAGAAGAAGCACCCTGCCTAGTTCTTATCAACTTTTGATCATTTGCTCTGCATGGGATCGACGGTATGGGATTTTTGCACCTTTTTCTTCTTTGTTCTTCTAGAGGATCGACTCCCTACAGATGAACCTCCTACTAAATTCACTGGCTCTTTCTGGAGCTGGTGATCCTTCTCAAAAGTCTGCAGTAATCTAGCAAACCATGATAGTTCACTACAAACTTCATCATTTTATAATGATTAGAAAAGGATAGGTAGAATTTTAGAAGCGAATTGAGGATAGTATCCTTGCCTAACTGTTCATGCAATGAAAAATTAAGTTTGTTAAGGTATTCAATCTGCTCAATCATATACAATGCATGATCGGTGACTGAAGTCCTCTCTTGTATATGGGTATTGAACACTGTGTAGGAGGTTTTGTGTCTCTCCGCATCCTTAAGGGTGCCGAAGGACTCATTCAATATTTGAATGATCTCCTCTGGCTGTACATCTTCGAACTTACAACTAAGTTCATCGTTCATAGCTGCCCTCATCACACAATGCATAGTCATACGATCATTGAGCCACTTCATGTAAGTGCTCTGGCGGCATGAGGAGCATTGGCTATAGGTTCTTTAGGTGCCTCATCTGTAAGGACATGTAAAATCTTCTCGTACTCCAAGATGATCTTCAACTTTCGATACCAGCTATCGAAGTTGGGTCCGATGAGCTTGTCACTATCCAACAATGTACGGAGGGATAGTGTGTTGACTATAACTGAAAGGAAAGATATTAGCCTATTAGTATATGAATTATTTTTAATCTTGAAGATATAGACTTTAGTCTAAAGGTCCTCCCACTATTTTATAAATTAATAGCCTCTACCTCTAGCTTGAAGAATTATACTAATTCTTTAGCAGGTACTAAAATCCACATAGACTACATTAGATCCGAATGTTGCTCGGCCAACCCTAGTGCATTCATGGGTAGGTTCATAACCAATTATTTTTTCAAACAACTTTTAGCAATTGAGTTTTGCCCCAGACATCCCTTCAGCAGGCGTGTGGCACCTCCACTAAAATCTTGATTAGATCCAACCATTAACATGGCACACCAAGTGCATCTAACAAATGGATGTCCAAGCCCGAGTGTGGCTCGACCAACCTGAGTATTGATCTGAAGGTACATCATGATGGTCATATGATGAATGACAATTCCAATACGTAATAGACACCAGGCGTGTGGCACCTTTAATGCCTATTTGGAATATTGACTCATTCTCATGCACCTTAATGGGAGGCTATGACCAAATTATCTCATAACTTTATCATTTTATGGACCTAATAATTTAGAAAATTTATTTATTGATTTAAAAATAAGAAAAGAAGTGATCTATAAGCTGCAAATCCTCCCACTTACTTTACCAAGTCATGTAAAAGATTAGACACAAGCTAGTCTAAAGATACCTAATCAGTCACACTAATTCACCTTAATGGCATGGGTCTGCACGAATCGACTAGTGACCTAATCAAAACATAATCTACCATGTTGGCCAGATAAATAAGATTAGTAGGAGGGATATGCCCTTAACTCACTATAGATGCATCTAGGTGAATAGCTCTCAATTAAAAACCACTTGATCGAATCTGCCAAGCTTATGTTAGATACTAACTGATTAATTAGTTTCAATTTGGTTCACCAGAAGATTCGGGCTCAACCACGGAGCCATGATCATGATCCATTTATTAGGGTCAAACACATGGACTTGATCAAACTTCAACTATTAAGATTGACTTAGAAAAATACTGACATGATCTAATTCAACATTTGATTAGATTTAATCAATTTCTCTACATGTCCATATGTGCTTCTAACCCTAGGTCTAATCTATTAGAAGGACCTATTCATGCTAACCTTTGCCCATCATTTTATGTGGTGTCTTAATGATTTTCAATTCTCAAATCTAGATCATTCAAACTTAATTCATAATAAGTGTGTGAAATATGTGTTTCAGTTGTAGAACTATTCTATAAGATTTCAGATGAAGCATACCATATATTTCAATCATGAAAATAAATTTTTATAGTATGTTTAACAATTAAACATGCATAGATATGATCTAAACTTCATACATACATCTCATGCATCATGATAATTTTAGATCTATACCAACTACATCTTATGTAACATGCAATTCAGATTAAAATAATTTTATATCTAAATTTTATCCTATTGTAATGAATCATAAATTATTTTAGATCTAATCTAAACATATTTATGATAAAATAATATATAAAAATTTATTTATTTTTTTCTTCATGAAAGTGGATCAAATGACACCCTACACATCATAAAAGAACCCATCGAATAGGGAAAGAGAGATTAATCTCTTCAATCTCTTATGATCAAACAGTCTGATGATTCATCAATCGAGTACTAAGCTACTAAGATCAAAATCTAATTTTATACATAATTACATCAACATTAATTATTGATAAAATAATTTTATTCATGAATATATCTTAATCTTATCAATTATGTTCTTCATCTAATCTAATTAGATTTAATATATCATATATATCATGTCAGATCTGAAATATATTTTATACTAATTATAAAATATCAATTTTAGATTTGATATTATATAAAAAATTAATTAGATGTAAATATGAATGCATAAGGAGTAATTTTTGATAAAATTTATTTTCGTACAGTGCTGAATTCTGATAGGATTCAGATCTAAATATCAATTAAAATAGATCTAATTCAGATCTAAAATAAACTCACTTCATAAAAAAAATAAAATATTAAAATTTTATTAAAATAAATTTAAAAAAATTTTAATTCATGTTGTTATTCCATCAAAAATTCAGTAACAATAGAATTTATTATAACAAACTTATAACAATCTCAATCAACTATTGATTAGTTACCTCTAATCTGATAAAATTAGATCAAAAATTTTATATAAATAAATTTAAATAAGATTTAATATCTCATAAAAAATCTCAATTACATCTTATGTAATTAATCTCAAAAAATCCGTTATGTATGTATATATTTCAGACCTGCTCTGATACCAATTGAAGGAAGGGAAACAGTTTCTCTTCGGAAGGCCCAGGTTGCATCTAAAAATTATTTTATTCATCTACATAATTAAGGATCAAATATTTATCTAATAGCTATAGAACCAAATATCAAATCTTAAATAATCTGATATAAACCTTCATAGAGGTCTGGATGTGCAGACCCTCTACTTCGCATGCATGTCGACACTGTAGAAAAGTAGGATGAACTCCAATCAATCGCCTTTGCAATCCAATCAAATGAGGAAGAACATGTACTAATGTGATACTCACACCAGTGGTGGGATACCCAAGAAGGATCCACACCCAAGAGAAGAGGGACGGCACCAAAAGGAAGAGACCAAGCGAAGAAGAAGGCTCTTCTCTTCTCATGCCTCTCACTCTCTTTTTTTCTTCTTCAATCTATTTGTTTGCTATGCATCCATAGGTAAAGACCTCTCTATTTATAGATGAATCTCATGATCCAATAAGTATAGTGTCCTAACTCAAATCTGATTTAAATTAATCCAATACTCATGAAAGAAAGATTCCTACACGAGATAGAATTACCATCACATATGACAACCTATTTACATCCACTCCCTCACCCACATGGGATAACCCAAACTAGCACCATTCAAGTATTGGTCGCCCACATGAGAGAGAAATTCCAATGCAAGTGAGAATTCTCATACCTCATCAAAATGGATCCGATTTGAATCCAATTCAAAGCTGGTTGAAACAATTTTGAAAGGTTATCAATCTTAAACTTTTTAGGACTTTTGTACCAAGTCTAACTTAAATTTTTGAACTCAAGTAAGTCTAATTAATTTAGATCTAATCAAAATTAATCAGCACTTAAATCTAATCTTTCATATGCTCCATAGATTATAGATTAGAAATTTTCTCTCTGAGATCGAACCTAAACTTCATCTGTAATCTAGCTAGACATAGTCAACTTTTCAATCCTATTTATCTCATAATTTAATTTTCAATCAAGTTAGCTTATATATTCAATCAAGTTAAGTACTTTCAAATTGAAAATATAAATATAGATCAATTCTTTCCTACTTTGTCTGACCTATGTGCGTGACTCATAGGTTCAAATACTAAGCAGTAGTACAGGAACTAATTTCTGTACTAATCGAGATACCATCTAGCAATGATTTCTGATATCCAGATAGATTGAATTATTAAAAAAAATATTTAAAATCTATACACATGGTTACTGTATAATTCATTTTTTTGATCCTATATGCTCTAGGATGGTCTCAGGTTAATTTCAACCGAGATTGCTTTATCCGTATTATATTTCAACCTTTCAAATCCATCTCATGGATTACCCTGGCCAAGGCTTTGCTAAATTGAAATACAGTGACACATCAACTCTAATAATCTGGAGGGGTCAATCTCATCTTGATCCACACACAGACTTCGAAGTACTTGACTGTATCCAGTAGCCTTCCGTACTATATGAGAAATCCAGATAGTCCGACACTAAAGCACAGTGAGTTGCTTACAAGTCACTATGGTGATCTCAGATCTGAAAGATACTTATACCCATGTATTTCATGGATAGCTCTTGACAACAAAATGCTCAGCAAGTGAGTCACTTGCTTAGTCATGATGTATCCTTATATCTCACCTGTATGCCATACCAATGTCACCACACTCTTTAGTTAAGAGGACAACCAACCCATATAGTATACAATGACCTCCACTTGATAAACATCATTATCTTGTAATGACATATCATTTGATCGCGAACGTATTTAAGAACTATATGATAAATTTTTTATTTATCGTAGACTAGCATAGTTCTAAGGACTTCATCATAATACAAGAATTCAAGAAAAAATTACATTATGATGAAAAATATCAGAATAATTTTTATTCATTAATCAATAATTCATATATAAGGATGAACTCAATCGTCCATGATTGATTTTAGGACATAATTCCAAATGTACCTCTAAATTTTTAAGGTTCCTTAATTACCAACATTGTGACCCATTCAGATAAATGCCAAGAAGGTCATTCATATGGTAGTTTACCATAAACTATCCATATAAACTAAAAAAAGATCGTAGGATCAAATCCATAAGCAATTCTTTATGTATGATCATGTCAAGCCTTTTAAGCTCCTTAATGTCTTTGATCATTATCAAATAGTGATCATAGACTGACTATCCATCACGTATCTCATACGCTATGTGACTCTGATCACCTCACAATACTTATAGATGAATAATATGTCATTGGCAGTGTACATGTGCTTATGCATATGTTGGAGTTCATCTAACATGGACTTCAACATATAGCACCTATCTTTATTGTCATTGTCCATCCAATCATCAAGTATAGCTCGTTGACTTTGGGTTAGATAGGCTGTTAACATTAGAATAACCTGGTAGAGAATATTGCTTAATTTTTAAAATTAAGAACGATTCTTAAGTTTGTGAGCCAGTCTATATAATTGGTTTTGGTTAAACGATTGATATCTAGGATTCAAGCTAGAGGGTTGGAAGCTGATACAATAAATACAGAGAGCAAAATTCTAGTTAGATATTTTATTTATTTTATAATTTACTTTAAAAATTTTTAGATGCAAAAAGACTCTCATTATTTTATCAGATCTCTCACACTCTTTGGGTGGAGAAACAAAAATCCTAATATGACAATTAAATTTTTAATGGGTGCTACGATTTCACTGATATCGTGCATCTCACCTAATAGTTATTGATAATACATACACCGATGCATGGACAACTCTTTGCCCAGATACTTCTCTAAGCATATTGCAGTGACTTGGTCTCTAATCATGTGGGCTCATCTAATAGTTATTGCTCACACTCCTTAGTTAAGTTAGATCCACCATTCACAAGCAGGTGCAAAGCCATTATAGGTCTCTCACCTAACAGTTATTAGGTCCAACCCCATCTTTACCCTGAAGCAACTCTTTTTAATACAGTGGTTGCATGTTTTCGATGCAACTGAACCATTATGACCAGTCATGAACAATCAATACTGGTAGCATGCCCGCACATCTGCAATGGTGGAAGACCATAGGACTTAATATTTATAGAGAAATTTAGATTTAGATCTCATCTAATCAGTCATCACATGACTAATCTAATTGGCATGGGTTAAATCAAACCATCAAGCAACCATATTTGAGACTCAATCTTCCAAATTGGCTAAATAAATGGAGATTAGTGGGGCTCCCCCGTTGCTTTTCTTAGACACCAATAAATTGATCAAGTCAGCGAACAAAACCAATTAAATAATCATCTTTTAATTACTTACCTTAGACACCAATTGGTTAATTGGTCCAAATAGGTTAGTTTAGTTAAATCAGATTCGAGCTATAGAGCTAAATTAGGTCTTTAGGTTAATGATTCTGCATATGGGTGTCAATCGATTCGATCAATAATAATTGTATGATCTTAAGCTGTATTGATCTAACTCTAATCAGTACTTCACTTGATTTGATCAACTGCTAAATTGATTTAGACCCATTATGATTAAATCAGAAATCCTAGATGTAATCCAATTATATGACCTAATTAGATCTACCCATGACCAATCTCTCATGTACAAACATTAATTTTAGATCTTAAATCTAAATTTTTAGATCTAAATTCTTTGTATGAAAAGTATATTTTAATCTTCAAATAATTTTTAGATCATACATATAAATATATATCATATATATGAATAAAATTTAGGTCATAGAAACTAATTTCAACCCTAAACATGCTTTCATATATCACATATACGAATCAAAATAGATCTCAAAACTCTTTCAAATCTAAAAATAAAATATATATCACATATATGATAAAAAATTAGATCTAAATTTTATTTTAATTAAAAATTTTAATATCATTCTAGGATAATTATATAGTATAACAAGTTATACCGGGACAACTTTATGTCAGAACGACATAAAAAACTTTTAGATTTAAATTTTTTTTTAGAGATTTCAGATCTAAATTCTAATCTTATATATATAATGTGGCTCTGATACTACTATTAAAATTTCATAATTTCATGTATGTAAAAATTTTAAAACAAGTATGCAGCAAAAATTAAAAATTCAGATTAAATCTAATTTAATTTAAACATGCATAAGATCAAATATTAAAATCATAAACAAGATCTACATATATGAGATAGGATTTGGATACAAAAATCAAATAGAAAAAAATAAATAGAGAAGATCTAATCTTCATATCTTGACGTGGATCGATCTACACCGCGAACTGATAATTGTGGATGTCTACTGAAGGTCTCTTGAAATCGTACAAGCATCTGATCTCTACGGATATCCATATAAGGTTTCAATCTGATCAGAAGCTTTTTGATCTCACCGGGATGCTAGCTCCCTTATAAAGATCACATCTTAATGGTTGAAAATTGTTCGTTTCTTTTAAGACCCTCCTAGAGAAAAAGAAGAGAATAGGAGGATGATAATCTCTATGCTAGAGATCATGAGAAGAACACTTTCTTCTCTTTCTTCCTAAAATCTATAGACCAAATCTCTATGCTAGAAATCTAAGAATATATGTCTAACTCTTGGATAAAGAGGAAAGAACAATTTATATCCAAACTTGGACAAAAAGATGGAGAAAGAAGGTCCTAACAACCTATCTTTGGTTGTTGGTAAGAAAGAAAGGAAGAGAACACATAACAAACCTCATACCCTCCCTTCATTCCGTGCCTCTCTTTTCCCTTATTTTTCATGCATGCCTCCTCTCTATTTAGTGTCCAAAATATGATCACATCAGGTTGGTTGCTGCCCCACATGATGCCATGTTTAAATAGGAAGTAGATAGGCTTTTAGGTTAGAGATAAGAGTTCATGTAACCTTGGACCCTCTATTTATGCTGCCCAGCACCTATTCCTATTTGCGCCCACATATCACACGGAGAAAAGAGAATAGTGTGAACTTCTTTCACTGAAAAATATCTGGTCATAGAGAAAAAACAAGCATCAAACATAAGTGGGCATGGGGCTAGTTGGAGCATAAGAGCAAGTGGAGTCCAAACCACATGGGACTCCTCTTTAGATTACTGATTTAAACCAAATAAAATATTAATCATTCTAATCATATTAAAAATCGATTAGGCCCAAATAGATTGAAATTCTAATCTAATTAGGATCCCAAACTATTTAGATTAAAACCTAATCCAATTAAAAATTAGATGTCACCTAATTAGAGAAAGATTCTTAGTCCAAATAGAAACTCAAAAATCTTTTAGTTAGATCCTAGTCTAATTAGGAGTTAAGTCAAACCCAAATTGTAATCAAACAAAGAATTATTCTTCCATGTAATTTTGGTTATCTTATAACCCAATTAGGCTTGATCAAATCAAATCCATATTAAGTCAAATTAAATCTAATTCAATTAGACTTGATGCAAGCCCCATTGCTCAATCAAATTGAGCCAATTAGCAATTCAATTGCTAATTAATCCTCCTATAACTCATAACTTTTTAGCAAGTTACTTGTAACTTTTGCATTGAATTAATTATCAATCAAATTGATAATTAAATTTTATTATGATTCATAATCACAATTCAATCATCTGATCAGTCAAAAATCTCTTTGTATGTGACTCTATAGGTTCTATTCGGTGATATATTGTAATCCCTATCTCAATATCATTAAAAAAAATTTTCAATGGGTTGGAACCATTCCAACTCTGTCCATCAAAGATCATCGATCATCGAGATGATGCTCATGGGTCTCATAATCTACCAGTGATACCTAGCAGTATGTAGTGACAATCCAACAGAATAAAAGATAATGAAACTCTAGGTGTAGTTGACGTATGATATAGTTCCTCTATCATGAGTTTCGATCAGATGGTAAGTCATGGATAAATTGTTAAACCTCATCATCGATCATATGACAGATTCAATTAGCTCGAGTCCATGTATGATTCTCACAAGAACTCTTTTCTATCAATTACACTACATGGCCATAGACTTAAGAACTCAGCTTCTTAAATCTCATAGGACTACTCCTTTCTGCTAGGATTGATAGATTCTATCTAGGTACGTACCCTAATCTTACAGTGGATCAACTGTCACCAACATCCACTACAAGGACTCATTGAGTCAATATTTATGTATAGTTAAACTCCAGCAGCCTCACTGTGAGCAGCTGTAGCACCGCAGATCAAAGGATCAGTCACACTACTGCAGCATCGAGAAAGTCACTAACGAGTAAGCAGACATCCATATGACTTCTCATATTGGTCACGCTCAGTGCTAGTTGTTCTCTAATAACCACCTATACTCTTGCTCTAGTGTCGCTACACCGCAGACTCAAAACTCATCTGTCTGAAGAAAGTGATTCGTGCACTGATCTATCTAGATCAATCACCATCCTCATGATGATCTGATGACCAGGAGAATTTAGAAATTAATCATCAATGATACATGTCTCAAAGCTAATCGTTAGCCTATTGATGGTTGTGCTATTTGATGTAATTATATATAAATTAATTAATAAAATATTTATTTGATAATTTTTATTATAAACTTGTACATCTTCTATATCGAACATCTGTGTTATGATGAAAGTCCTTAAGACTATTTTAAATCGATAAAGGAGGATTTATCATTTAGTTCTTAAATGAGTTCGCAACCAAATGATATGCTATTACTAGGACAATAGAAATATCAAGTGTAGGTGGTTGTGTACCATGTATCATTGGTCGTCCTCTTAACCAAGGAGCATGGAGATGCTGGTATGGCATACAGGTAAAATGTAGGAGTATATTTTACTGAACATGACCAACTTCAGAGCACTCTACTATCAAGAGTCACTCTGAAGGGATATGGATATAAGTGTCCCTCCGACCTGAGATCATCACGGTGACTTGCAAGCAACTCACTGTGCTTTGGTGTCGGACTATTTAAATTTCTAATTCAAGATCGAAAGGATTTTGGGTATAGTCAAGTACTTATGAAGTCGATGCGTGAGTCAAGATGGAGTTGACCACTCCAAGAGATTGGAGAGAATGCTTTGTATTTCAATTTAGTAAGACCTTAGTCAGGGCAATTCTTGTGAGGAGTCACAAGATTTATTAGGTTGAGATACATAATGGATGTACTATTAAGAGTTGACAGTTTAAACTCCATGTCATCCTAGCATCAAGGGTCAAAGGGATGAATTATATGGTAACTATATCCAAATAGATTCTTGAGCGTTGCTTTGCATACATTCGACCTATCCAAACGTCGGGCACCATTGTTAGATGGTTACTGTTGGGCATAAAATACCCCCGATCGAAGTTTGTAAAAGACCGACCCTTCCAGGGTTTTTTCGGCTTCTGACCTTGTGTGGCATCTTTCTGAACCCCCTCGACCGTCCGAGCTTCTATAATGCCATCCGGACTTCTCCGACAATGAGCTTCTCCATTCATCTACTGGGCTGCTCTAAAAGCTCTCTGGGCTTCACTATCAGCCGATCTTCTACAGTGATCAACTATTCTCCGAATCCCTTTTAGACTTCTTCCGACCACGGACGACCCTACTCCGAACTTCTTCCAAACATCGTCAATATCCGAGCTTCTCTAACAATGAGATTTCTATAGTAACCAGACTCCATCCAAGTTTCTACGATGGTCGACTGCCTTCCAGATTCCACCCAAGCTCCTGCGAGAGCCAAACTTCTACAGCAAGTAGTCTACTCCAAACCTCTATAGCAAGCAGTCTACTCCAAACTTCTACAGCAAGCAGTCTACTTCGAACTCCTACTGCAGGCGGTCTACTTCAGATATCTACTCCAGATCCCGAATGAGCTTTTACAATTGGATAGGCTCCACTGGCCAGGTCACTACTCTGAGCTCCCATGACAGTCGATCTTTGACCGAGCTTCTATAATAAGCGATCTCCTTTCAGCCTTCTACATGAACCGGACTCCATCCGAACTTCCATAGTGGATGGATATCAGACAAACTTCTACGACAGATGGTTTTCAGTAGCTGGATTTCTATAATGACCGACCGCCTCTGGTGTCTGCCGAACCTCCCCAGCCATCAACCTTCAATAGCATCAGCCGGACTTCAACAACGCCTTTCACAGGATCCCCCAGACTCCTCCAGCGAACGAACCTCCCCAACGCCATCCGAAGTCCACCGTCGACCGACCCTCCACCAGATTCTTCATGAAATCGGACTTCCCCAACCGAAAGTCCTCATCCAAGCTTCTACAGCAGATGGTTTCCGCCTGCAACATCAGTGCTCTAGGCACCCAACAACATTAGATCTGTCACAACCTCAAAAACATCCGAGCTTCTCCTAGATCGACGAGATAGAGAGCTATTCTGCTCCATCAGACATCCCAGCCGAGCTCCAGCCGACAGATTCGAACTCTCTGTCAAGTCACGACAATGGCCACTACCCTACTCCACTCTCTGTAACGGATTCCATGTGGCCCTGAACAGCCCCTAGCGCCACTACTCTCCGTAACAAACTCCACGTGGCCCTGAATGGCCCCTGATGCCACTACTATTCGTAACAAACTCCGTGTGGCTCTGAACGGTCCACTACCAAATGGTTATAAACGTCGCTGTCAATCAGTCACGCTCTCCATCTATAAAAAGGGACCCCCAGATACGTTCTTCTCTAAGCTCTAAACTCTATCTCGAAACTCTGCTAAAATTCTCACTCGAGCACTCCATTTCTGTTAAAGCAGAGTACTGACTTGAGCATCAGAGGGTCTTGCCAGAGCACCCCCAACTCCGATTTAGACTTTTCTTGCAGGTTCCGATGGCGGCCATGGTCATCTCAACTCCAGCTTCTCCGCCTTCAGCAGAATTCCGCACCAACAGAATTGACGCTAGAGGAAGGGCCCGTGTCTTCGCAGTATCCTTGTTCTTAAAGGAGTGCTCAACGAGACTGTCTCCAGTCATCTTCTCCGACATCCTCTTCTCCTTCTCCTTCTAGATCTCCACCTGATGCCTCTCCGAAAGGCATCCACCAGGTGATCCATGGCCTCCACGGTCAGATCTCAGGCTTCGATCTCATCTCCAGTTTCCCAGGCTCCTCCTCCTCCTCTGGCAATGGCAGTCGGGATGGAGTAGCTCGACCTGTTGGTTCAGCAGGTCAGAAGACTCACTGAAGCAGTGCATGCCATGTAGCAGCAATAGCCACAGGCGTCAATGCGGCTGGAAGGAGCATCGTCGGAGTTCCAAAATCCAGCAATAGGGTGGGCCACTTGGGCCAGTTGCCCTGTCTTCCTCGGAAAGGGGAAGCTGTGGGTGGAGAGCCCTCAGTCTGATCATGATTCCACCCCCGGAGGATCCCTGCCTCCATTCTGCCAGAAGACACTCGAGACTCGCAGTCGAGAGGACCTCCTGGATCAAAGATTCTGGGAGATGAACTGACGGATCAAAGAGCTCCGTCATGCTCCCACCGCTTGCGATGAGGATATCTGCACTAACCCTTCTTTCTCTCAAATGATCATGCAGGAGTCAATCCCGCCGAACCTCAAGCTCCCCCAATTCGAGAGCTATGACGGGACCTCAGATCTGGTTGACCATCTGGAGGCCTTTCGGACAATAATACTGCTCCATGGCGTGCCAGACACCATCCTGTGCCAAACTTTTTCGCCTACCTTGAAAGGAGCAGCAAGAAATTGGTACTCGGCACTGATGTCGGGTACTATCTTCTCCTTTGATCAGATGAGCCACCAGTTCGTTGCTCATTTCGTCAGCAGCCGGCATCCTCGGAGAGGTTCGGAGTCCCTCATCAACATCAAGCAAAAGGAGGGAGAATCCATCCGAACCTATGTCACCCGATTTAATGCTACCGCATTGGAGGTCCAAAACTTAGACCAATCGGTTGCAATGACCACCCTAAAGAGTGATCTTCAAAAGAATGATCTTCTGTTCTCCCTAGGAAAGAAGTACTCCAAGGACTTCGCTGATTTTTTGGCTCGGACCGAAGGATATGCCCGAGCAGAGGAAGCCTTCAAGATGAAGGACGAGGAGGCTGCAAAGAAGCGGCAGGCGGATGGTTCCAACAAGCTCACAGCTAAAAAAGGGCCAAGTGAAGCTCGGCCATGTTCTCAAACTCCTCCTAGATACAGGCGTGTCCGGACTCCTCCCCGAGCTTGTAAATAGAGGAGCCCAGACTACAGAGTTCGACGAGGCTCTCCCCCAGGAAGATTCCACAGCTACGTCCCTCTCAATGCTCCAAAAGCTCAGATGCTGATGAAGGTCAGGGAGCAGCTGTCGAGGCCAGAAGGGATGCGCTCGCACCCTGGGAAGTGCAACCCAAACAAATTTTGCCTCTATCACCGTGTCCACGGCCACAACACGGAGGAGTGTATTCAGCTCTGAGATGAAATCGAGGAGCTCATCAGCTGGGGTCGGCTCGATAGATTCATCCGACGTCGGCCTGAAGGTAGGGAGGATCGGTCAAGGGTCCTGCCACAACTGGAGCCATCAAGGAGGGAGGAGCAGCCTGAAGATCGGTCTCCAATTGGGATTATCAACTCCATCTCAGGAGGATCCTGATGGGGAGCAGACCTTCTGCGACTATGGGATTTGAAAAATCTACGGATGTATTACCTATAACTCTGCTTTAAATAAAAGTTTCTTTCATATTTGCATATCTTTTCTTTTGGCATGAGCTCATGACGACAGGAAGTAGCTCCTTCCGACAATCGAAACTAAGCGTGTTAGGAACAAGAGGAGAACCTCGTCCTAACATGAGCAAAGTCAAAGGCCCGATTATTTAAAGATTGGATGGGGGGAAAGGCCCTTACAATGGCCCTTATGTGCCCCCACAGCCTTGTTAGGAACAAGAGGAGAACCTCGTCCTAACATGAGCAAAGTCGAAGGCCCGATTACTTAAAGACTGGATGGGGGGAGAGGCCCTTTCAATGGCCCTTATGTGCCCCCACAGCCTTGTTAGGAACAGGAGGAGAACCTCATCCTAACATGAGCAAAGTCAAAGGCCTGGTTACTTAAAGATCAGATGGGGGGAGAGGCCCTTGCAACGGCCCTTATGTGTCCCCACAGCCTTGTTAGAAATAGGAGGAGAATCTCATCCTAACATGAGCAAAGTCGAAGGCCCAATTACTTAAAGACCGGATGGAGGGAGAGGCTCTTGCAACAGCCCTTATGTGCCGCCACCGCCTTGTTAGGAATAAAAGGAGAACCTCGTCCTAACATGAGCAAAGTCGAAGGCCCGGTTACTTAAAGACCGGATGGGGAGAGAGGCCCTTGTAACGGCCCTTATGTGCCCCCACAGTCTTGTTAGGAACAGGAGGAGGACCTCATCCTAGCATGAGCTAAAATTGACTATGTCGGGGACAGGAGGAGAACCTCGCCCTGACATAAACAAAGACCTGATCGATCAAGACCGGATGGAGAGAAAAGCCTCCTCAATGGCTCCTCTACATCCCCACAATCCCGCTAAGAGCAAAGGGAAAACCCTCACCTAAAGAGAAAATTCTTGCCCAAATAAAAAGAAAAAGGGAGATAAAAAAGGAAGGCGACGAACTACACCAGCGATAAGTGAAAAATAAACTACATCAAAGACACAAGGAACCTCGTCTCAACGAGGAAGGATACTCCTATCAAAAATCCTTAGTCACTAAGAAGAAACTCAACACAAGCCGAGGAGAAATTGACTTCCTCAAAGTAACAAAAAGTTTGGGTCCCCAAGCTCGAGCACCAGGAGGAAGCGTCAAACTCAAATGGCCTCGAAATGACCTACGGTCACGAACAAAAAGGGGCAAATCAACATGACGGCGATCAGGAACCTTCAAACAACATCGACATCGAACAAGATAAAAGACAAAAGAAGCTCGATGAAGAACAACTCAAAGCAAGAATAGACGAGGAATTACAAACAACGCCGACGCCAAATAAGACGGAAGACAAAGAAGTTCAGTAAACGACAACTTAATACAAGAATGGACAAGGAAGATGGCAAGGATGATGGAAGTCGACCCGGGGGATGCCTAAGGCCGAGAAGGATGCTAAAAGAAGCTGGAGCTCTCGGGAAAGAGGAGGGGATCGAGAGATTCTCTTAGGCAAAGTGAAACCCCTGAAGGAGGAGGACGTGTTTAAATAGACCCCAGGGTCCAGTGCAATAATGATTGCGGATCTTCTCTAGCCGACCTACATTCGCCGCGTGTCCCACTCACCATGGTAGGCGGCTAAAAATGGCTGACAGCTGACAAAATCATTATTGCACCGTACCTAGAGCCATGCCCCAACAAAAATTTCGAAAAAATCTTTTCGAATCGCTTTGATTTGAAAAGACTCCGGCACTAGCGCGCCAAACGCCAAAATATCTGGCAACCATCGAGTGCGAAAATCGAGAGAGGCAACTTCGATCGTGAGAATTTCTCTGTACTTTTTTCATTCGAAACCCGAACTCGAAAGTAGGGGGACTAGTGTTGGGTATAAATATCCCCGGCCGAAGTTTGTAAAAGACCAACCTTTCCAGGACCTTTCCGGCTTCCGACCTTGCATAGCATCTTTCTAAACCCCCTCGACCGTCCGAGCTTTCATAATGCCATCCGGACTTCTCCGACAATGAGCTTCTCCATTTATCTACCGGGCCACTCCAAAAGCTCTCTGGGCTTCACTATCAGCTGATCTTCTACAGTGATCAACTATTCTCCAAATCCCTTCCAGACTTCTTCCGACCACGGACGACCCTACTCCGAACTTCTTCCGGACTTCATCAATATCCGAGCTTCTCCGACAATGAGATTTCTACAGCAACCAGACTTCATCCAAATTTCTACGACGGTCGATCGCCTTCTGGATTCTACCCGAGCTCCTACGAGAGCCAAACTTCTACAGCAAGCAGTCTACTCCAAACTTCTACAGCAAGCAGTCTACTCCGAACTCCTACTGCAGGTGGTCTACTTCAGATATCTACTCTGGATCCCGGACGATCTTCTACAATGGGATAGGCTCCACCGGTCAGGTCACTACTCCGAGCTCCCACGACAACCGATCTTCGATTGAACTTCTACAATAAGCGGTCTCCTTTCAGCCTTCTATATGAACCGGACTCCGTCCGAACTTCCATAGTGGATGGATATCGGATGAACTTCTATGACAGACGGGCTCCAATAGCTAGATTTTTACAACGACCGACCGCCTTCGATGTCTGCCGAACCTCCCCAGCCAACTGCAACTGCGAGTCCCAGTCTGCCATGCCCCGGCGTTGCAAGGAACCGCCAGCAACCGCAGCCTGGCGTGCACGCGTGCCGACCGCGCACACCTCCGACTTGCACGCGCACGCCTCCGCTTTCTGCGTGCGCACATCTCCTGCGCACGTCGTCCGTGCCGTGCCGCAGCTGGACTCTGCTATTTTCGTGCGCACTCAGCTTTCTGCGTGCGCACGTCTCCTGCGCACGTCGCCCCCGCACTGAGCTATGCCTTGCCCGAGCAATCACATCTGCGCCCACAAGCAGTGCCGCGCCTGTCCCCGAGCTGTGCCACGCCCATGCCCGAGTTGTGCTGCGCCCATGCCCGCGGACAGAGCCGAGTCCTTCTGGCCGAGCCCAAGCCAAGGTGCGCCTAGCCTGCGCACCCATGCCGCGCTTCATCGCCATGTCGCGCGCTCCTTCAGTGTGCCGTCCCGAAGATGTGCGCCCTCCTTGCGCACAATGCTGCGCCGAGCCCCCTCACGCAGCAAGGCATGGCACGGTGCCGCCTGCGCCCGTGCCAAGCCCGTATCCATGGCTTCAGCCCTCCTTCGGTGTGCCGTCCCGAAGGTGTGCGCCCTCCTTACGCACAATGCTGCACCGAGCCCCCTCGCGCAGCAAGGCATGGCACGGCGCCGCCTGCGCCCGTGCCAAGCCCACGTCCAAGGCTTCAACCCTCCTTCGGTGTGCCATCCCGAAGGTGTGCGCTCTCCTTGCGCACAATGCTGCACCAAGCCCCCTCGCGCAGCAAGGCATGGCACGGCGCCGCCTGCGCCCGTGCCAAGCCCATGTCCGAGGCTACAGCCCTCCTTCGATGTGCCGTCCCGAAGGTGTGCGCCCTCCTTGCGCACAATGCTGCACCGAGCCCCCTCGCGCAGCAAGGCATGGCACGGCGCCGCCTGCGCCCGTGCCAAGCCCATGTCCAAGGCTTCAGCCCTCCTTCGGTGTGCCATCCCGAAGATGTGCGCTCTCCCTGCGCACAATGCTGCACCGAGCCCCCTCGCGCAGCAAGGCATGGCACGATGCCACCTGCGCCCGCGCCAAGCCCATGTCCAGGGCTTCAGCCCTGTGACAAACCTGCCCCACTTGATGAAGCCAACGTCCCTGTTGGCCGGGAAGCTAAAAACACATGTACCTGCTGCTCGAACTGCCAGAGGGAAATCTCCTTCTCCCAGCTGGTCTTATTTTCTGGAACTCCACTCCATAACGAGTTACACAGGTGGTCTTCCCTTTTATCTCCTTCCGAGATGCAAACCTTGTTCAGGGCCCTATAATCCATGCACTTGCGCAGCGAGCTATCCTTCTTCCTTTGAAACAGCACCGGGGCTCCATAAGGTGCTTTGGAAGGCTGGATCATGCCGGCATCCAGCAGCTCAGTCAATTGCTTGCGCAGATCTCCCAGCTCCAAGGGACTCGTGCAATAGGGCGCTTGGGCTGGTGCCTTCACCCCCGGCACCAACTCAATCTTGGGGTCAGTTGTTCTCCTTGGTGGAAGTTCCTTTGGCAGTTTGGCTGGCATGAGGTCTGCATATTTCTGCAGTAGGTCAGCCACTTCATTGGGAACTTCCGCTATGACTCCATCCTTCCTTTCCACCAAGGACACCAGGAAGGTAGCTTCACCTCGTCTCAGCTCATGCTTTACCTGCAAGGCTGACAACATCGCACCAGATGTTCCTCCATTCCTTGCTGGAGGGTTAGTCACACACGAGATGAAGCAAGGGTATTCTTCGTGCAGCAACATGAGCCCACCCAGATGCGGCAGCAAAGCTGCCTTTGCTTGCACAAAGAACTCAATACCCAGGATGATATCAAAATCATCCAATGTAACAATAGTGAAACCGAGGACACCAGTCCAAGACCCAAGGGATACCTGGACACCAGCAGCTATCCCAGCAACATCACGAGCCACAGAGTTCACAGCTTTGACCTTGCTGCTGCTCTTGGTCACCTTCAGTCCGAGCTCATGCACCGTCCGCTCGGTCATGAAGTTGTGTGTTGCGCCTGTGTCCGCCATGGCCAACATCTCCTTTCCGCCTAGCCTGACCTTCATGTACATCAGACCGGATGGCATACTCCTCTCCGCTCGCATAGCGTTGATGAGTTGGAGTGGATTGACGCGTGAGGGGCTGGCTTCATCACCTCGGCCATCCTCCTCTACCACAGCATTGAGTCTTTCCTTCTTCGGGCAGTCCTTTGCCCTGTGCGGTCCACTACATATGAAACAACCAGAGAAAGTACTGGTTTTACCTCTCTCTTGTGCGCTAGCCTTGCCAACGCTTTGGCCATCCTCTCGGCCATTGGATTTCTTCTGGGCAGCTGGCTTCCTGCCATTGGACTTGGGCTTGCTAGTCCCTTCCGTACCCTCTACAGGCTGACTGATGCGAAAATCAACCAAGCCATCCGCTGCAGCCATGGCCGAGGGCAAGTCTTTCACGCCTCGCCTCCGGAGTTCCATCTGTGCCCACGGTTGCAAGCCGGACAAAAATTAAATAGCTTGTCCTCGTCCGACATGTTGCGGATGTCCAGCATCAACGAGCTGAATTCTTTGACATAGCTCCTCACCGAGCCCACATGTCGCAGCTTTTTCAAGGATTCCCGCGCCAACCATGAAGTATTGCAGGGTAGGAACTGGTCCTTCAGTTCTTTCTTAAGGGTCTCCCAAGCCTCGATCCTCGGTCTACCCGCACTAGCATCATCGTCTAACCTGGTGCGCCACCATAATTTTGCATCCTTGGTTAGATACATGCTAGTAAGAGTTACCTTCTCTTTATCAGGGACTCTTGCAGCGACGAAGTACTGCTCCATGTCCCATAGAAAATTCTCGATAGACTTAGCATCGCGCTCCCCCTCGAAGGCCTTTGGCTCCGGCACCTTCATTGAGCGGGATGGTTCTGCAGCAAAGGCACCCGGGCTGCAGAACGCTGTCTTGAGCACTCCCATTTCGCTCTCTGCAATGCTAACACGAGAGGCTAGAACGGCACTGACTTCTTCGAACCGAGATTGAAGTGCGCTCAGCCTTTCCTCGAGCTCATCCAATTTGGATATCACCGGGCGTTCCAACTCCTCTGGGACTTCACCGAGTACCTGCTCGATGATTGTTACCCGGTCTCGAACAGCATCCAAGCCAGATCCACCAGCCATTGTTCAGGCAACCTGGCTCTGATACCAACTGTCACGGGGCAACTTTTAGCTCCAAAATTGCTTCCGTGATGGCGTTAACTCCCTTAGCCAGCCAACACCCCAAGGTACGAGACACAAGTGTTTACAGGGAAAAACCCCCAACCTTTTCTTACTTTTCTTCTCAAAAGTACAAAGGACACACCTGCCTCATGCAAGAGGTCTCTCACCCTCTCACCTTGAAGTACAGAGCACTCAAACCCCTCCCAGGTTACACAGAATGCTCTCTCACAGCCTATGGAAACACCCTTCCTTGGCTGATTTTCCCTCTCTCTCGGCTGCCTCCCACAGCCTTGGCCGACAGGCCTACAAAGCACTCAAAACCCTCCCAGGTTACACAGAATGCTTTCTCACAGCCTATGGAAACACCCTTCCTTGGCTGTCTCGGCTGCCTCCTCACAGCCTACGAAAACATCCCTCCTTGGATGACTTTCCTCTCTCTCGGCTGCCCCTGGCTGCCTCCGGCTGCCTCCAGCTGCCTTGGCCGACAGGCCTATATAGCATCTCTGGCCGTGGGCCACTCGCCCACTTTCCTGGCAGTGCGCGCCCACTCCCTGGTAGCGCGCCCACGTTGCTGGGTAGTTGGCCGAACCGCCCAACCAACTGCAACTGCGAGTCCCAGTCTGCCACGCCCCGGCGTTGCAAGGAACCGCCAGCAACCGCAGCCTGGCGTGCACGCGTGCCGACCGCGCACACCTCCGACTTGCACGCGCACGCCTCCGCTTTCTGCGTGCGCACATCTCCTGCGTACGTCGTCCATGCCGTGCCGCAGCTGGACTCCGCTATTTTCGTGCGCACTCCGCTTTCTGCGTGCGCACATCTCCTGCGCACGTCGCCCCCGCACTGAGCTATGCCTTGCCCGAGCAATCACATCTGCGCCCACAAGCAGTGCCGCGCCTGCGTCCATGCAGTGCCGCGCCTGTCCCCGAGCTGTGCCACGCCCATGCCCGAGTTGTGCTGCGCCCATGCCCGCGGACAGAGCCGAGTCCTTCTGGCCGAGCCCAAGCCAAGGTGCGCCTAGCCTGCGCACCCATGCCGCGCTTCATCGCCATGTCGCGCGCTCCTTCAGTGTGCCATCCCGAAGATGTGCGCCCTCCTTGCGCACAATGCTGCGCCGAGCCCCCTCACGCAGCAAGGCATGGCACGGTGCCGCCTGCGCCCGTGCCAAGCCCGTATCCATGGCTTCAGCCCTCCTTCGGTGTGCCGTCCCGAAGGTGTGCGCCCTCCTTGCGCACAATGCTGCACCGAGCCCCCTCGCGCAGCAAGGCATGGCACGGCGCCGCCTGCGCCCGTGCCAAGCCCATGTCCAAGGCTTCAGCCCTCCTTCGGTGTGCCGTCCCGAAGGTGTGCGCTCTCCTTGCGCATAATGCTGCACCGAGCCCCCTCGCGCAGCAAGGCATGGCACGGCACCGCCTGCGCCCGTGCCAAGCCCATGTCCGAGGCTACAGCCCTCCTTCGATGTGCCGTCCCGAAGGTGTGCGCCCTCCTTGCGCACAATGCTGCACCGAGCCCCCTCGCGCAGCAAGGCATGGCACGGCGCCGCCTGCGCCCGTGCCAAGCCCATGTCCAAGGCTTCAGCTCTCACCGAAACCTTCAATAGCGTCAGTCGGACTTCAACAATGCCATCCGAACTTCCACAGGATCCCCCAGACTTCTCCAGCGGACGAACCTCCCCAACGCCATTCGAAGTCCATCGCCGGCCGGCCCTCCACCAGATTCTTCATGAAATCGGACTTCCCCAACCGAAAGTCCCCATCCGAGCTTCTATAGCAGATGGTTCCCGCCTGCAGCATCAGTGCTCTAGGCACCCAATAATAGTAGACCCATCACAACCTCGAAAACATTAGAGCTTCTCCTAGATCGATGAGATAGAGAGCCATTCCGCTCCATCAGACATCCCAGCCGAGCTCCGACCGACAGATCCAAACTCTTTGGCAAGTCACGACAATGGCCACTACCCTACTCCACTCTCTGCAACGGATTCCATGTGGCCCTAAATGGCCCCTAGCGCCACTACTCTCCGTAACAAACTCCACGTGGCCCTGAACAGCCCCTGACGCCACTACTCTCCATAACAAACTCCGTGTGGCTCTGAACGACCCTCTACCAGGTGGTTATAGATGTCGCTGTCAATCAGTTACGCTCTCCATCTATAAAAAGGGACCCCCAGATACGTTCTTCTCTAAGCTCTAAACTCTATCTCGAAACTCTGCTAAAATTTCCACTCGAGCACTCCATTTCTGTTGAAGCAGAGTACTGACTTGAGCATTGAAGGGTCTTGCCGGAGTACCCCCAACTCTAGTTTAGACTTTTCTTGTAGGTCTCGACAGTGGCCGCGGTCATCTCAACTCCAGCTTCTCCGACTTCGACAGAATTCTGCACCAACAGATACTCTGATTGGTACCAAAATCAGTTCCTGTGCTACCAGCTTAGGTTCAAACTTATGGGGTCACATACATTAGAAGTTTCTTTCTGATCATATAATTAATTTGAAGAGTCCTAGTGGATGGAGACTCTGATAAAGAGTCCCACTGGATGGGGACTCTGCTGAAGAGTTTCACTGGACGGAGACTCTAGAGAAGAGTTCTACTGAACTTGGAATCTATCGTTAATAGAGGATTAATTAGTGATTGAATAATTAATTAGCTCAATTTGATTGAGTATTAAAGTTTGGATCAAGTTTGATTGAATTAGATTCAATCAGGTCAAGTCTGATTAGGTTATGAGATGACCTAATTGGTAAGGGAGTAATGATCCTGATTTGATCAGATCTATGGCTCAATTAACTTATTAATTTGATCAAATTTAATTAAAGTTATAGGAGCCTAATTAGATTAGGTTCATCATATTTTATTTGGATATAATTGGTTAAATCCTAGAGTCCCAAATGAGTTGGACTCTCTCCCTTGCACCACCAAATTATCTCACGTCTTTGAGAAAATTAGAAAATTACCTTTTTTCTATCACCCATTAAGGATAGAAATTGATTGATTTTGATTTGAATTCAAAATAATTTGAATTTCAACTTAAAATCTTATCCATATCCTTCCACACGTTGGCTATTTTTGAAGGAGCTCATTGTGTGCGAGAAAAGAAAGTCTTTCCAATGGTTTTTTACATTCAATTTTCTCTGGTAAGTCCTTTAAGTTAGATAAGGGTGAGAAAAAATTAGAATCAAATTAAAATTCAAAATAGTTTGAATTGTAACAAATTCTAGCCCTTATCCTGTCTTATCTGGTTTGTGTGACAACCATAAAAAAGCTATAATAGTGTGCGCCAAACTAAGATAGCTTTTCATTATGAGATTCTAAAGAGAAAAAGGGTCAAAAATACTTCTTTGAGGTGTGAGGTTTGGATGGGTTTTCTTCTTCCTTGGCATGAATAAAAAAGGAGACCGATCTCCTCTCTTGAGCGATCTAGAACTATTCTAGGATTTTGGGTGAGAGAAAAACCAAAGAGAAGAGAGTCTTCATCAAACTTTTCTCTACCATCCAGCATTCCCTTTGATCTATCTTCAACATCAAAAAGGTCCAAGATGATCGAAGAAAGAGATCAAATCAGATCTGCTATCAGAAGCCAACTACGCAAGCTAGTACTCCTACGGAGGGCTGATCGGTCCGAAGACTTCGTGTGGACCATCCATAGAGGTCGGATACTTGTGCGACTATAAAAGACCAAAGAGGACTTCCAAATCTATATTCTCAATTATGGAGATCGACTACTCACACTTAGGTATTGGGTTTGGAACTTTAGAAGTGGTGGATTAGATCTATCACTAATTGATGTTCTTGTTCAAACGCTTGTAATATTAGATTCAAATTTTTATGCATATAAATTTATGTAATAAATTTATTTGTAAGAGTTTTAAGATTAGATCTTATACATATATTTATAAATTAAATAGTTTAATCTAATATTCTTTCGCTAAAAATTTTAAAATACATCCATGAAACCCCTATGTGATCCTACAGTGGTATCAGAGCCAGGTTGCTTATAACATAAATTTATTCTTGCATATAATCTGATATTATATGCATTTAGATTTATAATTTAATTTAGATTACATCTAATATATGATATTTAGATCTAAATTAATTATAGATCTGATCACACAAACTGATATAAGGTTGTCCTGCTGTAAGGTTTATCCCTTACAGTGTAAAGATTGTCCTAGTTTGTACTAATCTTTATATAATCTGACTTTAATTATTTAGATTAGATCTAAATAATTAATTTAGTATCTAAGTAATGTAAAAATTTGATTGGATAGATCCTCATAGCCATTCGATCATAGGAGAAATTAGGGTATCACAGCTCTGTTTGCCCATTCGATGGGATCTCCTATGGCGAGAAGGGGTATTGCATGATCTTTTTCATGATGATAAATAATGAAAAAAAATTTAAAATTTTATTTTAGATCTAAAATAATATATATTAGATCTAAATTAGTATTTTGATCATTAGATGATTGATTGTGAAAATATTTTACAAAATAAAAAACTATTTTCAAACACCGAACCCGAATCCATGTCAGCCCAAAACTTAATTAAGAATTAAGTGATCTAGATTTGAGAATCAAAGATCTAAGGTACTAATTTATAATTCATGGGTTAATGGGTTAGCTCGAGTCAAGTCCATTTAACTAGGTTAGACCTAGGGTTAAAAATCATTGATAATGGACCATGTTAGTAATTAATCAAATCTAATTAAAAGTTAATTCTGATTGGATCAATTTTTTTCTTGATCAATTTCAATAGTTGTAGTTGGTCAAGTCTATATCTTTGATTAGATCAATATGAACTTTAATCATAGCTCCGTGATCGAACCAAGTCTATAAATTGATCAAATTGAAAATGACTAACCAGTTGGTATCTAAGCTAAGTATGGTAGCTTTGATCGATAGTCATTGATTATGAGCTATTCTTATAGATGGAATCTATGCCGAGTTAATAGCACATCCCTCCCACCGATCTCACTTACTTGATGAACATAGTGAATCATGTTTTGATTAGATCACTTAATAATTGGGGTTGACCCATGCTAACTAGAAAATCAGTATGACTGATTTAGGTGCCCTAGTTCAACTTGTCTTAAGTCTACTTTATGATTTGCTGAAGTCAGTGGGAGGATTCATGACTGGTTGGCTGGATCAGTTTATGCCTGATCTTTTTTAATCTGACTTGGTGAAATCAGTGGGAGGATTAAGATTAACTGATCCAGTTTCTTCTCATCTCTCAATTCAACCAATTAAATCTTCTAAAATTATTAGGTCTCTAAAATGAAATAGTTACGGTGATAACTAGATCATAGCCTCCCATTAAGTTGGTAATAAGTAGTGTATTTTTATGTTTATTATAGGTATTTTTGATAATTTATGGTGCTAACATCTTCTAAAAAATCTAATTTCATGAATAAATTAGATTTTTTTGTAAAAATAAAGATTTTTGAAAAAAAATATGAAATTAGAATGTATTTATGAAAAATAGATGTTAATTTAATTGAACAATTTAAGTACCAAAATAATGAAAAATTTTTGAAGAATTTAATGCATATTTTTTTTATTTTTTAGGTAAAAATTAGAGCAAAAATCGAGCCAAAATACCCTAAAAAATAAAAAAATATTACCTTTGATGCACGATGGACCGGTCGGTCGGTCCACGAAATCAGGCCGCGATCCACAGAAAACTTCACGCGGTCCACGGGCATAGCTCACAGTGAGCGAAGGATTCTGAGCGTGATCCAATGGCTGACATTCATCCTGACCTAGATCCGATGGTCAGCATCTATTGTCGGTTTATAAGATGGGTTTTTGCATGATTTAATGACCGAAAATGCATCCATCATTAGATCCAATGGTCCAGACGCGTTGCCAACTTTAAATAGGACTCTTCTGCATGATCCGATGGCCAAAAGTGATCTATCATGTGATCGAACGATTGAGAATATTTTTGACTTTGAATAGGAGATCTTTTGCACGATCGATGGCCAGAACTTCATCAAAACCTAGATTGGACGAATGACATTCAATCTGACTTTTATTCATATTAAAACATTGATTTTTCAGACAGATCTGGGTGCTCCAAGCTCCATCTGATGGTCAAAAAAATTTCTAAGTGTTTAATACATTTTCTAAAGATTTTAGGACTCCTTTTCCTATCAAAAAAATATGAAAAATTTATCTATAAATAAGGGGTCCGGGAATAAGTCTTGAGGGTAGAAAAAAATCAGTAGAAAGTAAGGAAAAAAATAAAGAAAAAAATATAATAACTTTAGAGACCCAAGGAGAAGAAAGAAAAAAATCAGTTCCCTCTATGGAGTACGACGGAAGAAGGAGAGGTCATCAACCATCTTTCCGATGAGGCTGGACTGATCAACTTTAGATCTTTATTATAATTTTATTTTTTTATTTTATTATTCTTTTTAAATTTTTTATACTTAAATTTTAATTAATGTAAAATTTATTTTTTACACTTTAAATTCCTATCTTTTATTTTTCATAAGTAAATGCTAGGATCTAGTTAGTAGATCTTAGTACCAATTTATTTTATGCTTTTCAAATTCTTATTATTTATTTTTATTGTAAGTAGATGCTAGGATCTAGTCAGTAAATCTTAGTATTGATTTATTTTTTATATTTTTAATTTTTATTTTCTAACTTAAATTACTTTCTTCAAATTTTTTTTATAAAATCAAAGATTTCAAATCAAAACTCTGCCTTCTCTATGGATTTGACCTGACTCACTACTTTTTATGTATTTTTAATTTTTATTGAAGTTAAAATTTGATTGATAATTATGGTATCCTAATGACAACATCACGATCGTATCAATTTTTGACACCATTGTCGGAGGTAATATTTTTTATTTCTTAGGATATTTTAGCTTGATTTTTGCTCTAATTTTTACCTGAAAAATAAAAAAAATATGTATTAAATTCTTAAATTTTTTTTATTATCTTGATGCTTAAATTATTCAATTAAATTAATATCTATTTTGATAAATATATTTTATTTTTATTTTTTTAAATCTTTATTTTTACAAAAAAATCTAATTTATTCATGAAATTAGATTTTTTAAAATATGTTAACATCATAAATTATCAAAAATACCTACAATAAATGCAAAAATATACTACTTATCATCTGAATCAAAGTCAGATCGAATGTCAGCCATCTGATCTAGGTTCTAATAAAGTTCTGGCCGTCGGATCGTGCAAAAGATCTCCTATTCAAAGTCAAAAATATCCTCAGCCATCCGATCACTTGATAGATCACTTCTGGGCCATCAGATCGCTTAGAAGAGTCCTATTCAAAGTCAACAATGTGTTTGAATGTTGAATCTGATGATGGATGCATTTTTGGCTGTTAGATTGTGCAAAAACTCCTCTTATAAATCGACAATGGATGCTGACCATTGGATCTGGGTCAAGATGAATGTCAGCTATTGGATCGTACCCAGAATCTTTCTCTTGCTATGAGCCATGCTTGTGGACTGCGTAAAGTTTCCTGTGGACTGCACCCTGATTTCATGGATCGACCGACTGGTCCATCATGCACCGAAAGTAATATTTTTTATTTTTTAAGATATTTTGGCTTGATTTTTGCTTCCATTTTTACCTAAAAAGTAAAAAAAATATGCATTAAATTTTTAAAATTTTTTTATTATTTTGGTACTTAAATTACTCAATTAAATTAACATCTATTTTTCATAAATATATTCTAATTTTATATTTTTTTATAAAAAAATTATTTTTGTAAAAAAATTCAATTTATTTATGAAATTAGATTTTTTAGAAGATGTTAGCACCATAAATTATCAAAAATACCTACAATAAATATAAAAATATGCTACTTATCACACCATCCAACTTGAACTTTGCTCATCCTTGAGTAAAGAAAGAATTTAGAATTAAGTACCATTTAACTTAAAATTTTAAATTTTATCAAATAATTTTTAAAAGAGCCACTAATGTTCAGTAGAGTGTAAATGGGGTATGTCATTGGGGTATTAATACTAGTCAATATAAAGTTAAACTAAGAATACTAATTTTTTTTAAACTTTTCTAAATTATCTCTACTTTTATCTCCAAATCATTAACCTTCATATGGACAAGTATATTGTTACTTTCATCCATCATTTATTGATTGATTTTTTTTATACAAAAAAAAGAAAAAATTCAAAAAAGAGATAGAAAGCTTTCAATTTTGCTTGGTGAGATCAATCTTAACCCTAACTATTTTTTTAGTATTAATTACTATATTTTTTCTAATTAACCTAAAATTTATCCACATAAACATAATAAAAATTACATGATAAGAGTAGAAATTTAATTATTTAGAAGCATTCATCATCTTTGATTTACTTTTGGTGATCGCTGGTGTTGGTGCAAAAATTCGCTTGCGTCAGAGAAGCTAGAGTCGAGGAAGTTGCGGTCGTCGCCGGGACCTGCAAAGGAAGTCTAAATCGGAGGTGGGGTTGCTCCGACAAGATCCTCTGATGCTCAAGTCAGTTCTCTGCCTCAACAAGAATGGAGTGTTCGAACGGAGAATTTAGCAGAGTTTTTAGATGAAAGATGAGAGCTTATAGAATAACGTATCTGGGGTTCTCCTTTTATAGACAGAGGGGGCAACAAATTGATAGCGACGCCCGTAACCGTCTGGTCGTGGGCCGCCCAGAGCCAGGAGGAATTTATTATGGAGGGTAATGGAGTGGGATCGTGGCTATCGTCGTGGCTCGCCACGTGAAATCAGTTACGGGGAGTGGAGCGGCGTCCGCTGTCGTGACTTATCATGGAGTGGTGGAATCGCACAGGATCCACCGCAGGGAGTGGGGCAGAATCATGGCCGTTAATACGGCCTGTCAGGGAGTAATGGAGCCGCGTAGGGCCCGCCGCAGGGAGTGGAGCAGTGTTGTCCATTACTGTGGCCTGCCAGGGGGTCCAGACTTGTCGGCCGAAGTTCGGTTGGAGTCGGTAGTGAGGTCCGATATCCGTAGGAGTTTGGGCGAGGTCTTTCCGCAGTCAGAATAGAAGATGGAGTTTGGCTTCCGTAGGAGTCCGGACGAAGTCTACCTGCAGTTGAAGTCGTGGGCGGAGTCTGGCTCCCGTAGGAGTCCGGACGAAATCTGTCTGCAGCTGTTGGAGTCGAGGACGAAGCCCGGCTCCCGTAGGAGTCCGGGTGGAGTCTTCCTGCAATTAAAGTTAAAGGCGAAGTTCGACTCCCGTAGGAGTCTGGACAAGGCTTACCAGCAGTTGATGTTGAGGACGGAGCCTGTTTCCCGTAGGAGTTCGGGCGGAGTCTACTTGCAGTTGAAGTTGTCGGTGGAGTCCGGTTCCCGTAGGAGTCCGGACAAGGCTTACCAGTAGTTGATGTTAAGGACGGAGCCCGGCTCCTGTAGGAGTTCGGGCGGAGTCTACTTGCAGTTGAAGTTATCGGCAGAGTCTGGATCCCGTAGGAGTTCGGACGAAGTCTGTCTGCAGCCGTTGGAGTCGAGGATGAAGCTCGGCTCCCATAGGAGTCCGGGCAGAGTCTTCCTGCAATTAAAGTTAAAGGTGAAGTTCGACTCCCGTAGGAGTCCGGACAAGGCTTACCAGCAGTTGATGTCGACGATGAAGCCCGGCTCCCGTAGGAGTCCGGGCGAAGTCCCCCTTGAGGTTGGAGCTGTGGACAGAGCCCATCTCCCATGGGAGTTCGGGCGGAGTCCTTCAGTTGAAGTTGGCGACGTAGCCCGGCTCCTGTAGGGGTCCGGGCTGAGTCCTCCTGCAATTGAAGTTAGGTGCGAAGTCTGGCTCCCGTGGGAGTCAGGACGGATCTTACCGGCAGTTGAAGTTGGTGACGGAGCTCGGCTCCCGTAGGAGTCCGGGCGGAGTCCTCCTGCAGTTGAAGTTAGGTGCGAAGTCCGACTCCCGTGGGAGTCCGGATGGATCTTACCGGCAGTTGAAGTTGGTGACGGAGCTCGGCTCCCGTAGGAGTCCGGGCGGAGTCCTCCTGCAGTTGAAGTTAGGTGCGAAGTCCGGCTCCCATGGGAGTCCAGACGGATCTTACCGACAATTGAAGTTGGTGACGGAGCTCGTCTCCCATGGGAGTCCAGGCGGAGCTCGCAAGGGCTAATCCTGTTGAGAACTTCGGCCGTGGGTATTTTGTACCCAGCACTAGTCCCCCTACTTTCGAGTTTGAATTTCGAATGAAGGAAGTACAGAGAGATGGGCATGGCCGAAGTTCTCCCCCCAAATCCTGCACGTAACCGCCCTTGGATATGTCGGCATTTAATGTGCGCACGTCAGAGCCCTTTTTCCGGTTAAGGTGACCTGAAGAGTCTTTTCGGAACTCCCGTCGAAACGTGATCCCAAGCGTCGCGCTACAAAAATTTACGAACAGTCAATCCTCGATAGCGGCGAGTGGGACATGTGGGACACATGGCATGCACCAGTTGGCCTAGGGACACCCGCCACCATAACTGCGCTAAGATCCGTTGGCTATTTAAACCCCCTACTCTTCCTTCGGGGCTTCATCTTGCCGAAAGGACGGCACCTTTCTTTCGTCTGAGAGCCTAACTACTCAGCCACTTCCTCTGCACCAGCCCTTATCGTCTTCAGCCCCTCGATTCTTCTCTAAGGGGTTCCCACATCATGCCCTCCACTCCGGAGGCCATCCTCGAAGGGATGTATAGGGCTTGGAGGAAGGCGAGGAGGAGAACAGCGGCCGGTGAGTTCTCCGGTCATCAAGTGGCCGCTGAGGATCCCCGTCGTTTCAAAGGGGGCTCAAGGAAGAATTCCTTCAACAACAGGGGTTTAATAACGGGGGCCGTCGGTAAAGGTATTCTGCCCGAAAATTTTGGAGTAGCAAGGTGGGGTGATACCAGTCAAGAGGGCAGAGCTGTCGTCACAAGCTGTGGTGGGATCCTTGATGCCGTCGGGGCCGAGGGACCAGAAGCGGTCGACGTGGACGGTGGGGCAGTAAAACTTATTGCGGGGACGGTGGAAGTAGTGCATGCCGACCTTGCCGGAGCATTTTGGACGGTGGCTACCACGGAGTATTCGGTGATGACGCATATCTCTGGCGCCATCGTTTCCCCCAGGGTGACTCCGGTTCTTCTTGAAACAGGTCTTCGTCGCCGCTGTCGTTGCCCTTACCGCCCCCGAGAATCTATCCCATCCTTTTCCCCTTGAGGTTGGGACTTCGGAGGTGGAGCGAAACAAGGTGGGGCAAAAGCCGATGAGCCCGTCACACGTACTGGACGACGCGGCTGGGAAGGACAGAAATGGGAAGAGAAGTTTGCAGCTTGAAGCGGCCTCCGGTGCATCCTTTCCAAACCGTGTTCGCGAGACTTGCAATGATGTATATATTTTTTTCTTGGCCCACCGGGTCTTGTAACGTACATCCTGTCAGTTGAAAAATGAAAAGAAGATTTTGTTACCTCGTCTGCATCTTGTATCGAAAAGTCGTCTGTCGAACTTCTTTATTCTTCTTTCTTCTCTCTTCCTTCTTTTCTTCTTTTCTTTTTCACGTCATCCCAAGGTCGTCGACGATCTCTTTTATTCATGTTGGATTGTTATTTGCCGAGCTCCTTTTCGACTTTTACGCCGTTTGAAGATACTCGGTTGTCATTTTCCCGTCAATGGCTGCAGGCTCGCTTGGGGCCATTCGGGCCTGGGGTCCCTCCTAGGGCTTGAGTTCGGGGATCCGAGCTTCTGTCACCCTAAGTAAGTTGTCCTGTTTTGTGTCGAAAACTTTCTCAAAAGCTGCGACTCCCGATGGGAGCCCCAGTCCTTGCGGTGACAGAGTTTTCTGTACCTCGATCGCTGTCTGTTTTTCAATCGTAGCTGTCATAGTCCGTTGCCTTCCTTTTTCCTTTTCGCTCGGAGTTTTTCTCCGCTGAAGTCAAGGCGAAGTTCGGCTCCCATGGGAGTCCGGACGGAACCCTCCTGTGATTGGAGTCGCGGGTGGAGCCCGGCTCCCGTAGGAGTCCGGGCGGAGTCCCCTGCAATCAAAATCAGGTGCGAAGTCTGGCTCCCGTAAGAGTCCGAGCGGAGTCTACTTACGGTTGAAGTTGTCGGTGGAGCCCGACTCCCGCAGAAGTTCGGACGAAGTCTGTCTGCAGCCGTTGGAGTCGAGGATGAAGCCCGGCTCCCGTAGGAGTCCAGGTGGAGTCTTCCTGCAATTAAAGTCAAAGGCGAAGTCTGACTCCCGCAGGAGTCCAGACAAGGCTTACCGGCAGTTGATGTTGAGGATGGAGCCCGACTCCCGTAGGAGTCCGGACGAAGCTTACCAGCAGTCGAGGTTGGCGACAGAGCTCGGCTCCCGTAGGAGTCCGGGCGGAGTTGTCCTGTAGCCGATGTCGGCGACGGAGCCCGGCTCCCGTAGGAGTTCGGGCGGAGTTGGCTTCTTGCTGAGAACTTTGGCTGAGGGTATTTTATACCCAACAACTCCCCCATCCGGTCTAAATAGAACCGGGCCTTCGACTTTGCTCAAGTTAGGGCGAGGTTCTCCTCCTGTCCCTAACAGGGCTGTGGGGGCTCATATGGGCATTGTAGGGCCTCTCCCCCCATCCGATCTAAATGGAACCGGGCCTTCGACTTTGCTCAAGTTAGGGCGAGGTTCTCCTCCTGTCCCTATCAGGGCTGTGGGGGCACATATGGGCATTGTAGGGCCTCTCCCTCCATCCGGTCTAAATGAAACCAGGCCTTCGACTTTGCTCAAGTTAGGGCGAGGTTCTCCTCCTGTCCCTAACAGGGCTGTGGCGGCACATATGGGCGTTGTAGGGCCTCTCCCCCCATCTGGTCTAAATGGAACCGGGCCTTCGACTTTATCGGGACGACGTTTTCCTTTCACTTCTGACACAGTTTGTGCGAATTGTTCAAAGACATACAGGTATGCAACTTTCAATTAAAATGAAGTTATTGGTAGTACACCCGTAAGTTTTTCGAGTTTCACGGTCGTGGGATGTCGGCTCCTCCGAGTTCCTTAAGATAATAAGTTCCTGGTCGGACTACTTCTTTGACTTCATACGGTCCTTCCCAGTTTGGGGCGAGTTTCCCCCGGTCCTGAGGTTGCGAGACAGCAGCTCGTCGAAGTACTAGATCTCCTGCTTTAAAGGCTTTGTTCTTGACCCGGGCATTGTAATATCGAGCAACTTTCTGTCTGTAGGCTGCCATTCGAACCTGAGCGATCTCCCATCTTTCTTCCAGTAGGTCGAGGTTGGCTCTAAGACTTTGTGAATTTTGATGTTCGTCGAATGCCACGACTCGTGCCGATGGGAGTTTAAGCTCGATTGGGATGATGGCTTCCGTATCGAAGGCTAAAGCAAAGGGGGTCTCCCCCGTAGGTAACCTCTGGGTAGTTCGATACGCCCATAGCACATAATAAAGCTTGTCCGCCCAAGTTTCCTTTGCTTTTTCAAGCCTTGTCTTAATCCCCTGCAAAAGGGTTCTGTTAGTCACCTCAGCTTCGCCGTTCGCCTGGGGATGGGCTACTGATGTGAAGTTGTGGGAGATGTTTAGATCTTCACAGAATTCGACGAATTTTGCTCCCGCGAATTGTCGTCCATTATCAGTGATTAGGGTTCTAGGCAAACCGAACCTGCACACGATCGATTTTCAGACAAAATCTTGCACTTTCGCTTCTGTGATTTTCGCTAGTGGTTCGGCTTCAACCCATTTGGTGAAGTAGTCGATCGCTACAAGGAGGAACTTTCTTTGTCCAGACGCCATGGGAAAGGGGCCAAGGATATCCATCTCCCATTGTGCAAAAGGCCATGGGGCGCTCAAGGGTATGAGCTCGGTGGTGGGCTGTCTCTGGACATTGGCGTATCTCTGGCATCGATCACACTTTTAACATATTCAATCGAATCATGATGCATCGTTGGCCAGTAATATCCTTGGCGGAGCAACTTGTGGGATAAAGATCTAGCTCCCAAATGGTTTCCGTAAATTCCTTCGTGTACTTTCCACAAGGCGTAGTCAGCTTTCGAGGGCCAGAGACATTTTAAGAGGGGTAAAGAGTATGATCTTTTGTACAATTTGCCCTCATAAAGGATGTACCGGGAAGCTTGATTTCGAAGCTTCCGAGCCTCCTTCGTGTCCTGGGGGAGAACTCCATCTCTGAGATAGGTTATCAGCGGGTCGACCCAGCTGGGCTCGTGGTCGATCTCCATTACGGGCCGCGATTCTTCTGTACTCGGGTGCTTCAGAACTTCAAAAAGAATGCCTTTGGGCAACCCGGACGGAGCCAACGTTGCCAGCTTGGAGAGAAGGTCGGCTCTGGTATTTTCCAACCTTGGAATCTGCCTAATGTCAAAGCTGCTAAAGGCGGGGGTAAGCTCCTTTACTTTCTCAAGATATTTGGCCATACTGTCCTCCCGCGCTTCATAACTCCCGCTGACTTGCCCCACCACCAGTTGAGAGTCACTGTGTACCCAGAGTTGACCTATTCCCAGTTCTTTGGCGACCCTTAGTCCTGCGATCAGAGCTTCATATTCCACTCCATTGTTTGTTGCGGGAAACTCAAAATGCAGGGCGTACTCTACGATGACCCCCTCTGGACTGACCAAAATCAGGCCTGCGCCTGCTCCCGAGATGTTGGAAGATCCATCCACATAGAGGGTCCAAAAGCGATCGGAGGGATTAGCCTCTTCCTTGGGGGAGTTCGGTTGGGACTTCAGGTCGTCACCTTTGCTTTGTTCAAATTCAGCCTCCTCTGGGATGGTGCACTCTACTATGAAATCTGCCGGTATTTGGGCCTTCACTGCTGGCCTGGGTCGATAATTGATATCGAATTCCGTGAGCTTGATCGCCCATTTCGCCATCCTCCTAGAGGTATCTGCCCGAAATGGGGGATACAACTTTTTGCACCAACAACATGCTTATAGCATGCAAGAGTAGGAAGGTTGTGCAGGATCTAAAGGCATCCTTATCTCGGGAGTTTGAGATAAAGGATTTGGGCCCTGCAAGAAAGATCCTAGGCATGGAGATTTTCAGAGATCGAGCTCGGAGGGTGCTGCATCTATCTCAGGGGGGCTACATACAGAAGGTCTTAGAGAGGTTCGGGATGAAGGGAGCAAAGCCGGTGGAGCTGCCACTTGTCGGTCATTTCAGACACTCGAAGACCATGGTGCCACAGACTGAGGTGGAGGCTCTAGAGATGGAGATGGTTCCTTATGCTTCAGGAGTTGGGAGCTTGATGTATGTGATGGTCTGTTGTAGGCCAGACATCGCTCATGCAGTGAGTCAGGTTAGCAGGTTCATAGCACAACCTGGCAGGGAGCACTGGAGAGCTCTGAAGTGGATATTCAGATACCTGGCAGGTTCAGTTGGAGTTGGCATCTGCTACAAATAGGGAGGAGGTGCATTGGGATACTCTGATATGTCCAGGGAGGCTCAGGGGCTAATTGGCGGTTATGTAGATGCAGACTTCGGTGGAGATGTGGATACCCGGAGGTCTACGATAGGCTTCATCTTTAGCCTATATGGAGGTCCTATTTCTTGGAGATCGAGTCTGCAGCCTATCACGGCCCTATCCACTACAGAGGCAGAATACATCGGGCTGACAGAAGTAGCTAAGGAGGCAATTTGACTGAAGAATTTATTGACGGAGATGGGCCTTACTCAGGAGGCCATTAGAGTGCACTGTGACAGCCAGAGTGCACTTCTATTAGCACAGAACTCAGTCTATCATGCAAGGACAAAGCACATCAACATTCGGTATCATCAGATCAGGGAGCTTGTGGAGGATGGTGAGGTGGAGCTGGTAAAGGTACACACCAAGGAGAATCCAGCTGATGCACTTACGAAGGTACTTCCATGGGACAGCTTTCAGAGATGTGTTGAGCTGATTCGGCTGATGGACAGAGTGGAGCTGGTTGAGGCCTTGGGACACCAAGGTGGAGATTGTTGTGATCTAGGTGGTGTGCCCAAGGCCCAGGGGACCAAGGCTAAGGCCAAGGTCCATCATTCATAAGGGCTTCATGGAGGCTCTAGGGCTAGTTGGGCCCTAGGTTGAAAGGCTGTGGGCCTTTCGGGTTCTTGAGGTCTAGGTTATGTGGGCCTCAAGGGACCAACTCTTTATGGGCCAGGTCTGGGCCCAGGATAGGTGAGATTAGGTCGAGTCATGGGTGTACATGGGCTTGGGATAACCTAATCTCCCATAGAGTTGGTCAAGGGAGTTTTGGGTTTGGGTCACTTGACCCTGTGTTTATATATACATGCACTGTATAGGTTTGATTAAGCCAAAAAATATGAAAATTCTTTCTTCCAAGTCTCTCTCTCTCTTCTCCCTCTCTCTTCAGCTATTCTCGATGCCCCAGAAGCAAGAAACCCTAGGATTTCTTGCCGCCAGGTCCATAGAAGGTAGGAAAAGCAGGGGAGGCGCTAGGGTTTTGAGCCCCTCCCCCTTTGTGCCGCCAACCGTATTGCCTCTCCCTTTCTTGCAGCCATCCAAACATTAGGTCCAAGACTTGGAATCTCTTGCTACAAGGTTGGTACAAGTTTCTCTCAGATCTGGAGTTGATCTGAGGTCGTTTGAGGTGCGGGTGAGATCTCCATCAACAGATCTACAGGAAAGGCTACAGCAGGACAGATCTGCAAGGTCTGGTTCTATCTACCTTCTTCCCTATCTAGAATATCCCTATTTAAGATCTATGAATTGAAAGACCTCGATCCAGGCCTGATCTGGTTGGGTACCAGATCTTGAATTTTTTAGAGGTGATCTTAGAGGCGTTCTTCATCTGGAATGAAAGGCTGACGAAGAAGACAGCAACCAGACTGATTTCGTCAAGGGCCTTCGATCGAGTCCAAAAGTCTCCAGATTTGTTCGTTGCTGGTTTCGCTGCACCCAAGGTCTATGGGAGGAGCTAAAATCATGCTCCAACACCTATTAGGTGTAAATGGATCTTCAAGAGAAAGATAGGTATAGATGGGAATGTGGAGACATTCAAGGCTAGGCTCGTAGTGAAAGGTTATAGTCAGCGCAATGGCATTGACTATCAGAATACCTTTTCGCTCGTAGTCATGCTAAAATCTATCTGCACATTACTTGCTGTTGCAGCCTATTTCGATTATGAAATATGGTAGATGGACGTGAAAACGGCAATCTTAAATGGATATCTTGAGGAAGATATCTATATGGAACAACCGTTTGGTTTTACATCCAGTGATGATGATCACAAGATCTGTAAGCTGCAACGGTTTATTTATGGACTTAAGCAAGCATCTCGGAGCTAGAATACTCATTTCATTGATGTGATCAAAATATTTAGTTTCATCAAGAACGAGGAGGAACCATGTGTGTTCAAGAAGGTCAGTGGGAGCGCTGTTGTCTTCCTCGTACTATACGTAGATGACATCTTCCTGATTGGAAATGATATTTTCATGTTGACCTCAGTCAAAATATGATTGTCTAAGGAGTTCTCTATGAAAGATCTAGAAGAGGCATCCTTTATACTGGGTATTAAGGTCTATAGAGATAGACTAAATCGGATGCTGGGACTCTCACAAAAGATGTACATAGAGGAGGTGCTAAAAAGGTTTAGCATGAAAAACTCCAAAAGAGATTTAGTACCTTTTAGACATGACATTCATCTCTCCAAGAAGATGTGCCCTAGCACACCTGAGGAGATTGAACGGATGAGCAAGATCCCTTATGCTTCGGCAATAGGAAGCTTCATGTATGCCATGCTATGTACACGACCTGATATAGCCCATGCTGTGAGTGTCACAAGCATATATCAGTCGAATCCAGACAAAGAGCACTGGACTTTTGTGAAATATATCCTTAAGTACTTGAGAAGCACTAAGGATATTTTTTTAGTCTTTGGGAATGGAGAACTTCAGGTTCAGGGATTTACAGACTCAGACTTTATGTCTGATATAGATGATTGAAAGTCGATATCTGGAAGTCTGTTCATTTACAATGATGGTGTAGTTAGCTGAAAGAGTTCCAAGCAGATGGTGATTGCTGATTCCACCATGGAGGCAGAGTATTTGCTGCATCGAAAGCTGTGAAGGAGGCATTCTAGTACAAAAGTTTGTCACAGAGCTTGGAGTGATGTCATCGGATGCCATCCCTCTTTACTGTGACAATAATGGTGCCATAGCCCTAGCTAAGGAGCCAAGGTCTCACTAGAAGTCCAAGCATATCGAGCGACGATTCTATCTGATCCGTGATTACCTCAAAAATGGTTATGTCAAGATTAAGAGAGTCGACTCCACAGACAATGTGGTAGACTCATTGACAAAGTCATTAGGCCAGTAGAAGATCGAAGCCCACCTTGAGAAGATGGGACTTAGATATGTAGCCAATTGGTATTAGGTCAAGTGGGAGTTTGTTAGATGTGTGCCCTAGATGCCAGATTGGCTGACACATTTCTGTACAAATCTAAGGGCAAATTTATAATTTTGACTAAAAATAAATAAAAAGATTATTCTATTATCACATTGTGTATATTATGTCTGTGATACATCCTTTGAGTTAGTAGGAATGTTAATTCATATTTTCAAGAGTTGAAAATTTAAGGTATGAAGTTACATAACTAACTCATAAACAGCTCTTGACCATAGGATCATCACGAGGATGGTGATCGATCTGAAAGGTTGGTGTACGATCACTTCCTTAAGGTAAATGTATCTTGAGTCCATGGTGTAGAGACACTGGAGCGAGAGCATAGGTATTCATTGAGAACGAGAGTACTTATCATGACCATCTCGAGCAATCATAAGGAAATCTACCTTCTCATTGATGACTAGCTCGATACTGCAGCTGTGTGTCTAGTTCTTTGACCTGAGGTACATCGACAGTTCACCTTGAGTGTGTTATAGTTTGACTATGCCATAACTCGATCTCCTAGCCATTCAAAATCCTGAGGTGTATGTTGGCTGTAGTGTATTCATTGTAGAAACCAGATTGCACCAAGATGGGATCTATCAATCTCGGTAGATAAGAGGAGTAGTCCTATGATGATCGAAAGATTGAGTCCTTAAGCCCATGGCCATGGCAGAGTGAAATAATGGAAAAGAGTTTTCCATTAAGATTTTACATCGGACTTGGATCGATCGATTTATTCATATGACTGATGTTGGTTTGACGAGTTCACCTTAACCCTAATTCAGTCGGGACTCATGATAAAAGAACTCAATCATACAGGTAGTTGCATCGAGAGGTTTGTCTTCATTTCTGATGGGTTTCCATCATATACTACTAGGTGTCACTGGTAGATTTTGGGAGCAATTAGAATGATCTTGATGATCGATCATTCTAATTGTCTGAATCAGAAGAGTTCTGGTCCATCGAAAGGAGTTTCAATGATGTCGATGATGAGATCACGACATGTCTCATTACCATATGAAAATGAACCTAACTGGATCACATAAACAAGAGTTAGGGTCTAGATGTCATCAATTGAGCTAGCCCAGTTCAATTGATTTGGATTAGATCCAATTAGGTTCAAGAAATTCATGCTAGCACACGATTGAGCCTAACTTTCTCCTCGTATAATCTTTTCTATCTCGATTGAGCCAAATATGATTTGACTCACCCAGAGAATCTTAAGAAGATTTTTCATAATCTGACTGGAGTCAGTCCAGCTCAGAAAGGATTTATCTTAATTCATGAGATGAATTTAAGACAACACCTGCTAATTCCTGTCACCTGCCATTTTCATTTTAGGACATTGGTCAAACGTTGACCCATGGACCTTGGACTGAAGGCCACTTGGCAAGAGGTCATTGGAGATTTTTTATAGAGTGTCCACCTGCTAAATTGGGCCTCAAAGAAGGCACCATATTCAAATTGGGCATACACCCTAAGCAGATAAGGATAGAGTCCCATGAGATGAGAACTCTGATCCCTTAATCAACTTAGACTATGGGGCACAAATCTCACTGTGCTTATCTAGTGTTGGTGCCAATAGTAGGAGGGATTGTAGGAATTCTTATCTGATATGATCAGATGACATCACTCTATCAATCAAAATTTTTTCAAAATTAATTAGAATTTTTTGATTGGTCGAATGATGTGGCATTGCATGGCGCAGCAGGGTCTATTTAAACCCTGTCTGCGCCTAGGGTTTAGAGACTCTATGCAATAACCAATAAAAGCCTAAATTCTCTCTACTTCTCCATGCCCCCTCTGCTCCTTTCCCTCCCCTCTTCACGTCCAAGAGGTTGGGCATTCATCTGGTGCTTGTCCAAGGCGTGGTGGCTCTTTGATTAGAAGGTTACAGAGATTTGTCGAGAAGCTACTACTCCAACTTCAGAAGATCTTTTGAAGATCTTTCAGATCAGATCCAGATCTAATTTTTGGAGAAAAGATTTGCGAGGAGAAGATGATCTAGATCTTACTCAAGTGGATATCGGTAGAGGCCAGACAACTGTGTGGCTATTTTAGAACCTCGGACATTGCTGCGATCATCTACAGGGTAATCTAGTTACCCTAAAGGTATTTCTCTATTCCTCATATTTTTAGATTTAATTTTAGATTTAATATTAGATAATATGAATTAGATCTAATAGATCTTAGATCTAAAATATTATAAGATAATTTTTTTAAAATATTCCATCCCAGATCTCATTAGATCTGGAAGATCCTACAAGAAAAAAACTGATTTTTCTTCAACCACAACTAATTCTTTTCATCTTTCATCTTTAGGTCTAGATCTTTCTTAAGGATCTCACCTTTAGAACTTTTCTCTTTCTTTCTCTTCTCTTTTTTTCTTTAAAAAAAAAAAACTCAACCATACATATTAGGGTTTGCATTGGTGCATGCACAGTATAATTTTTTCTGATCTAGTTGAACCTAATCCTAAAATTGAACGACTGATCCATGTTAAACATGATAATCAACTGGCTGCAAATCCTAAGATCACCTAGGCAGATGAAGGAATATTTTATTTCTTTCACCTATAACCCATCAATGTTTTCATCATTCTATGGAATTAAACATTCTGATTCTAGTCCTATGGTCGATTTGAACCTATTGGCCCAAAAATTAAATAAAGTTGACCTTCTTATAGATAAATGCCTAGCCTTAGATCTACAATTTCTTCTACAATACACACAACCTTCTAATTATCAGGAGATTTATTCTATCTATGCTAGCCTAGTCCATCATGTGAGTGAATGTCCTATAGCTGCACACTTTCCACCTTTCATCCAAGAACAAGTTCAAGCTACTCAAGATTACTCCAATCTTGTCAATGACCTATTCCTAAATGCATATAACAAGATTGAGAACCACCCT
>NC_025994.2:31023439-31058763 GCF_000442705.2 Elaeis guineensis
CTGGTTCCTCAATTGGTATCAGAGTCAGATTGTTTATTACATGATTATTTATACATACTTAGATATTTCTAGATTAGATTAATTTATAATCTGATTGTTAAATCTGAAATTAAAATTTTTAGATCAATCACGAACTGTAGGTTGTCCTGCTGTAAGTTTACCCCTTATAGTGCAAAGGTTGTCCTAGTTCGTGTAGATCTATCTTTAATCATAAATTTATTAGATGATCTAGATTAAATTTATGATTTATTAGATTTAAAAAATATTTAAATCTAAAATAAAATTTTTGTTAATAATTTGTGCAAAGAACCATCATAATTTGTCTGAAAAATTTATGCAGTTTAAAGTAAATATTCAATACATGAACCTGTTAGATTAGACTAAAGTAGTTTCATGCTATTTCACTTACACTTGATTATAATCAAACATGCAACTTGATTGGTAAACTATGTTGTAAAAATATTTAAATATAAAAATTATTTTGAAAAGCCGAACTCCAACCTCAGTCCAAAACTTAATTGAGAATTAAGAAGTATTTGATTAGGTTCTAGGATTGTGAATTGAAGAACCTAAGACACAAACCATAACACATTGGTAATGGTTAGTGAAATAGGTTCCATTAATTGGTTTGACCTAAGATTAGGTTAAAGATGGACTTAATTAGAGAATTGACTAAATCTAATCAATTGTTGTCTTAGATTAGGTCAAGAATTCTCTAGATCAATTACAATAGTTGTAGTTGGTCAAGTCTATGTCTTTAATGAGAAACCAAATGACCTTGATTCTTGTGAAGCAGTCTAGCACGAAATTGTTAGGTTGATTTAATCGAAACTAATTAAACTAGTTGGTGTCTAAGTAAACCAGATCGATGGTTTTTAATTGGCAGCCCACTTACCTGGTCATTTCTATGGTGTCTAAGGCAAACTTTGCAATCCTCCACCGATCGAACTTACCTGCCTCTAGGTGAAATTATATTTGATTGGATCACTTGACTATTCGAGCTGACCCATGTCAGCTAGGTAAATTATATGACTGATTAGGTGCTCCTAGATCAGCCTTATTAATAGTCTCCCTTAAGCTGACTTGGTGAATCTAGTGGAAAGATCATGATAAGCTAGTTCATCTGACCCATCCTCTAAATCAATTAAATCCTCTAAAATTATTAGGTCCTTAAAATGAAATAGTTATGGTGATAACTAGATCATAGCCTCCCATTAAGTGGATGATAATGGGTCCATCAGTTGGATAATCATTGGAGGCCCAAAGGTCTGGTGCTTATCGGCTGATGAATTGTAATTCATAATATGATTTCTTGACTACATCTTTTTAAATGGTGGTTAGTTAGCCAACCAAAGTTGGGCCTAATCATTCATTGGCTAGATGGGCCAATATGGTCATGTTAATGGTTGGACCTAACCAGAATTTTCAGTGGAGGCCAAAGCCTACTGATTAGGGACTGGGGCAAAAAATAAAATTACTAAAAATTATTTAGAGAAATAATTGATTATGAACCTACCCTTAGATGTACATGATTGGTCCAACCAAAGTTGGGCTTGTGTGCAGTCTAAGTGATTCTAGTACCCACTAAGGAATTAGGGTAATTCCTCGAATTGGAGGTAGAGGCTACCAATTCGAATAAAATAATGGGAGAAACCTTTTGATTAAAGTCCAAATCTTTAGGTTTAATGTATCAATTACTAATTAGGTTATGGTTTTTTTTTGTGCAGATATGGCCACTTCGCTATCGCTCCGATCATTGTTGGACAATGATAAGTTGGTGGGACCCAACTTCGATAGCTGGTACTGAAAGTTGAAGATAGTCCTGGAGCATGAACGGATCCTACATGTGATAATGGATCCTACACTTGAGGAGCCAGCTATCAATGCATGTGGAACAGTCAGAGACACTTACCAGAAGTGGCTCAATGATCGGACCACGATGCACTGCATCATGCTGGCTGCCATGAACGACGAGTTCAGTTGCAGATTTGAGATGACTCAGCCAAAGAACATGCTTCAAGTGTTGGAGGATGCCTTTGGCACACCCGATGACGTGGGGAGGCATAAGACTAGTTGTGCCATCTTCAACGCAAAATACGGGATGGTGCCTCTGTCACTGATCATGTATTGTACATGATCAAGCTGATGAGCATTTGAGCAAGCTCGACTTTTTCTTGCATGAGCAGCTTGGGAAAGATGCAATACAAAACTCACTGCCCAAGTCTTGTCTCCCATTCCTCACTCATTATAGAATGACAAAGCTGAAGTAAACTACCACGGGTTACTAGGGTTGCTTCAGAACTTTGAGAAGAATCACCAACTTCACAAGGAGTCGGGGAACTTAGTGGAAGGTTCGTCTTCTGGTTCTCGATCTTTTAAGAAAGAAACAAGAACAAGAAGAAGAAAGTGAAGAAGGTGCAAGTTCAGGCTGGACATCAGTGCTGGGCCAGACCAGAAAGATCAAGCTCGATAAGAGTCAAACTGAATGCTTCTTTTGCAAGAAGTGGGGGCACTGTAAGAGGAACTATCCTCAGTACATTACCTCCCTAGATCGAACAGGCAGAGAAAGAAGAAAGCTATTGCTGGGCAAGGTATTTATATGATAACTCCTTACAATTTTTTATTTGTGATATAACTGACTGGGTATTGGATACTGATAGCCCTTACCATATTTGCAATTCATTGCAGGGGTGCAGGTCAGTAGGAGATTGGAGCAAGGCAAGAGGTTCCTGAATGTTGGAGATGGAAGATCAGTTCCAGTTCTAGCATTAGAATCCTGAAACTTGTATTTGAGTCCCATACCATTGTTCTTAATAATTGTCATTTCTGTTCTAATTTTTTTTTAAATGTTATTTCTGTAGGCCTTCTGGCCAAAAATGATTATGAAATTTCAATAAAGAAACAAGTTTGTAATATCATTATGAATGGTGTTACTATTTTTTGTGGATATTTGAACAATGGTGTGTATATGTTATCACAATCTGTTAATGTAGTCTATTCTACTGGCAAGCACCCTAGATTTGATAGTGTATCAGATATCTACTTATGGCACTGTAGGCTAGGTCATATAAATAAAATAGGATAAACAGTTGACTCAAGAGGAAATCTTCGAAGTCAGTGATTGTGAATCACTTCCAACCCGAGAGTCCTGTCTTCTTGATAAAATGACCAAGTCACCTTTTATTGAAAAAGGTGAGAGAGCTACTGAGCTCTTGGGCCTAGTACATACTGATGTATGCGGACCCATGAGCACAAGTGCTAGAGGTGGATATTTCTACTTCATCACTTTCATGGATGATCTATCCAGATATGGATATATCTATCTGATGAAACATAAGTCTTATTCATTTGAAATATTCAAACGATTTCAATGTGAACTAGGAAAAAAACTGGGAAGAGTATTAAAACTCTTCGATCTGATCGAGGAGGGAAATATCTTTCCATGAGTTTCTCACATATCTAGGAGAGAATGGGATTATCTCCCAATGGACTCCTCCAGAAACACCACAGCATAATGGTGTGTCTGAAAGGAGAAATCGAACTCTGTTAGACATGGTCCAGTCAATGATGGGTTTTGCCAACTTGTCGATATCCTTCTGGGGATATGCACTCGAATCGATCTATTATCTGTTAAATAGGATTTCAAGTAAGTCTGTAATTAAGAATCCATATGAGATATGGACACGGCATAAGCCAGCACTTTCACACCTTAGGGTCTGGGGGTGCCCGACCTATGTCAAACGGTTAGTTACAGATAAACTTGGACCTAAGTCTGACAAATGCACATTCATAGGGTACCCCAAAGAGACCAAAAGATATTTTTTCTACCATGCTGAACAAAAGGTGTTCGTCAGCCTTAAGGCAACCTTTTTAGAAAAAAAGTTCTTGGTGAAGGAACCGTTTCCTTAAGGTTGAACTTGATGAAGTCCAACAGATAGAAGGACCGACACCAATAGCGAACCTGAGTCGGATTCGATTAGATCAGATCCGAAGCCCAATGTACCTATACCATTAAGGTGATCTGATAGAGTACCACATCAGCCAGACAGATACTATGATTTCTTAGTCGGGAAGGTGATCTCGTCGAACTCGATGAGAACGATGAGGATCGATCACCTATATGGATGCAATGCAGAGATCTGACTCTGAGAAATGGCTTGAAGCCATGTAATCAAAATGGAGTCCATGAAGGTCAACGATGTATGGACATTGGTTAAGCCACCTGAAGGGGTTAAACCCATTGGGTGTAAATGGGACTTCAAAAGGAAGAGGGGCACAGACAGAAAGGTGGAGACCTATAAAGTCCGTCTGGTTGCCAAGGGGTATCGTCAACATTATGGTATTGACTATAACGAGACGTTCTCCCCTGTGATAATGTTCAAATCCATTCGGATAATGCTTGCAATAGTTGCCCATCTGGATTATGAGATCTAGTAGATGGATGTAAAGATAGTTTTTCTGAATGGAGAGCTGTCCGAAGAGATGTATATGATACAACCTGAGGGGTTTACATCCACAGATGAGTCCAAGGTGTGCAAGCTTTAGAGATCCAATTATGGATTGAAGCAAGCTTCTCGAAGTTGGAACATACATTTTGATAAGGTGATCAAAAGTATGGTTTCGTTAAGAAAGAGAAGAGCCCTGCAACTATAAATGGGTAAATAGTCCAGTTGTGGTATTCCATGTCTTGTACGTGGATGACATTCTTTTAATCGAGAATGACATCCCCGCACTACAGAGAATAAAAGTTTGATTGTCATCGCAGTTCTCCATGAAGGACTTGGGTGAAGCATCCTACATCCTAGGGATGAAGATCTATAGGGATAGATCTAAAAGGATGCTTGGTTATCCCAAGTCCACGTATATAGACACTGTGCTGAAGAGGTTCAGCATGGAAATTTTAAGAAGGGCTATCCACCGATAGGCCATGAAATTTCTCTCTCTAAGAAGATTGTTCGATAACTCTGAAGAGAGAGAGAGCGTATAAGTAGAGTCCCATATACTTCGACCGTGGGATCTATCATGTAGCCATGACATGTACAAGGTCAGTGTGCATACTTACTAGGAGTAGTGAGTAGATACCAATCTGATCCTGGAGAAAACCACTGGAAAGTGGTTAAAGCCATCCTTAAGTATTTGAGAAATACTAAAAATCAATGGTTAGTTTATGGCGAGTCAGATCTGAAACTTGTGGGGTTCACAGACTCTAGCTTTCAATCTGACCATGATGACAGTAGAAGCATGTCGGGTTATATCTTTATTCTGAATGGTGGAGCCATCTGCTGGAAGAGTTTCAAGCAGCATACTGTGGTAGACTCTGTTTCTGAGGCAAAGTACATCGCAGCATCGGATGCAGTGAAGGAAGCTGTGTGGCTGAAAAAATTCATCATCATGCTCGGAGTAGCACCCTCCCTGTTGGTTCGGTCCTACTCTACTACGACAGCACTAGTGCATAGCTCAGGCGAAGGAACCCAAAGCACACCAGCAGATGAAGCACATTTTGCACCGCTTCCATCTGATCTGGGAGATCGTGGATCGAGGTGAGTCGACCTTCAGAAGATCGACGGAAAGGAGAACCTGGCCGACCCTTTCACTAAAGCCCTGACGATAAAGGAGTTCGACAATCACAAGTCGAAGATGGGTATTGGATACTGTGTCGAGTGGCTTTAGGACAAGTGGCGTTGTTGAGAAATATGTCCCAAAAGCCAATCGTCAATCTGTTGACGGTTGAGCAACATTGTATTGTAATTGATTTGTTAATAAATAAAATATATTTTTGGTATTTTCATTATAAGTTTTCATCTTCTAATGAACTCCGTTGTTATGACGAAGTCCTTAGGACTATTTAGATTCGATAAAAGAGAATTTATCGATTAGTCCTTAAAACTGTTCACGACCAAATGATAGGCTGTTAATAAGGACGATAGCTTCTATCGAGCATAGGTCACTGTAGGCCATATAGGTTGGTTGTCCTCTTAACCAAGGAGTGTGAGATACTGGTATGCATACAGGTGAGATATAAGGTACATCATCATTGAACGTGACCAACTCCAGAGCATTCTACTGTCGAGAATGTCTCTGATGGGATATAGGTATAAGTATTTTTTAGACCTGAGATCGTCTCAGTGACTTGCAAGCAACTCACTGTGCTTTGGTACTGAACTAACTGAATTTTTAATTCAGTGACAGAAGGCTTCTGGCACAGTCAAGTACTTGCGAAGTCAGTGTGTAATCGAGATAGGATTGACCACTCCAAGAGTTGGAGAAGAATGAGTCCTGTATTTCAATTTAGCAAAACCTTGGCTAGGGTAATCCATCGGATGGATTTGATATTTTGAAATTCATTGTAGACAACCTATCAAAGTTGACAGTTAAACTCTGAGGTGTTCTATGAAATTTTGGTCAAGGGGATGAATTATATGAAAACTATATCCGTATGGGTTCTAAGGATGTTGTTCTACACATTCGACCTATCCGACCGTCGGGTACCATTACTTGATGGTCACTTCGATTAATACAGAATTTTATTTCTATACTATCAACTTAGGTTCAAACCTATGAGGTCACACACATCAGAGTTTATGATCCGATCGGATGGTTGATCAACGATTAAGAATCGTTCTTGGATTAAACGATCAATACAATTGACATTTAACCTAGTGCAAGTGTTGTAGGAGGATCGCTTAGCAATTTGATTGCTATTTGGCTTAATTTGATTAAGCTAAAGGGCTGAGATTAAGTCTAATTAAATATAATTTAATTAAATTTGATTTAGACTTGATTGGATCAAGTCTAATTGATTTATTGGTAAGCCAAGTACAAGAAAAAACTAGTCCTAGTCCAAATAGGACTTGGATCAACCTAATTTTTAATTTGATTAAAAAATTAAATCAGATTTAAATCTAATTTAATCTAATTAAATTAAGTTCTTAATTGAGTTAAGACCTATTTTAATTAGATTGACTTAGTTTTGGTTCGATTTGGTTTGGAAAACCAAATTTGAACAAGTTATAGATTGAATCCTAGTAAGACTAGGATTCCACCTTGCACCACCTTAGCCCCCCACACCCACTCTCTCTTATTCCACACCCACTCTCTCTTATTTTGTACAACAAAACCCTCTCTCCCAGGTCTTCACGCATACCCAAAACTTTCTTTCTTTCTCTCTTATAGGAATGTGGTTGTGGATTAAGTCAAAGTAGGAATTAGTTTGGATTTCAAATTCTATGAGATAGAGTTTTAAGAAACCAAAACTCTTTCCTTATGGCACTGATTTTATCCAAATTTTTTTTGAGATTTTTGTGGCTTTTATGGCATATAATATACACCTTTTGCTAGTGAACCATGATAGAAAAAGGAGAGGATGCCCAAGAGTTGGGCGCCCCTTGTCTTGCCTTGTTTGGATAATCCTTGACTAGGTACTTGACCTAGACAAGGACTCTTCATATCTCTCTATTTAAAATAAATTTTTTTATGAATTTTTTATGGATTATAAAGTATTGAGATACATTTAGGGTATCTATAAATCAAGGAGAAAGAGTCTTAGGGCGTGGAGATCTAATAGACACAAAACTAGGTGTCTGGGTTAGAGCAAAGAGAAGAAGAAGAGGGTCTTCTTCTAGAGTTGCTGGGTTCATCTCTTCCCTTCCTTCATCTATAAGTTTTCTGAGATTGTCTCATCTAAAACTTTTTTCCTACTTCTCATCTTTGGAAGAGTTCAAATCAAGAAGAAAGAGGCATCTAAACGACTATCGAAGAAGGATCAACGCAGTACTAGCATACTGTGCTGATTTTCTAGACCAGGACTTCTGATCATGATTCGTGAGCTCGTGTGGATGACTCCTAGAGGTTGGATGCATGTGCGGCTCGCAACATCATTCTCAAGCCCAGATTAGCAAAGTTAGAATGTCTAACTTGCAAGATAATAGATCTGATCTATTATATTTTATATACATTAGATGTAGTATAGAAACATGTTGATATGATCAACATGTAGTTCTTACTCTTTATATTTTAATTTTTAATTTAATATCATGTAATAATCATGTAATAAGATTTTAGATCTAGAAATTTTCTGATTTTATAAGATAAATTTTGATTTATTTTAGTCCTCCACTGCCTGATCTTGAAAAGGTTACAAGATCTAACCCTGAAACCCTAGATCTAGTTCCTTCAATTGGTATCAGAGCCAGGTTGTTTATTATATGATTATTTATACATACTTAAAATATTTTATAGATTAGATTTAATTTATAATCTAATTGTTAAATCTAAAATTAAAATTTTTAGATCAATCATGAACTGTAGGTTATCCTGCTGTAAGGTTTACCCCTTACAGTACAAAGGTTATCCTAGTTCGTGTAGATTTATCTTTAATCATAAATTTGTTAGATGTGATCTAGATTAAATTTATGATTTATTAAATTTAAAAGATATTTAAATATAAAATAAAATCTCTTTGTTAATAATTTCCGTGCAAAGAACCATCATATATTTGTCTAAAAATTTGCGCAGTTTAAAGTTGAAATTATTTCAATTACATGAACCTGTTTAGATTAGATCTAAAGTAGTTTCATGCTTATTTCACTTGCATTTTGATTATGAATCAAATATGCAACTTGGTTGGTAGAATTATATTATAAAAATATTTTACAAACATGAAAATTATTTTCGAAAAAAGTCGAACCCCAACCATCAGCCCAAAACTTAATTGAGAATTGAGAAGTTGTTTGATTAGGTTCTAGGATTGTGAATTGAAGAACCTAAGACACAAACCATAACACATTAGATTAATGGGTTAGTGGGAATTAGGTCCATTAATTGCGTTTGACCTAAGGTTAGGTTAAAGATGGACTTAATTAGAGAATTGACTAAATCTAATCAATTGTTGTCTTAAATTAGGTCAAGGATTCTCTAGATCAATTATAATAATTATAGTTGGTAAAGTCTATGTCTTTAATGAGAACCAAATGGACTTGATTCTTGGCTAAGTGGTCTAGCATGAACTATTAGGTTGATCTAATCGAAACTAATTAAACCAGTTGGTGTCTAAGGTAAACCAGACCGGTGGTTTTTAATTGGCAGCCCGCTTACTTGGCCATTTCTGATGGTATCTAAGGCAAGCTTTGGATGATCCTCCCACCAACATCTCCACGCTTCTTGGTTAAGAGGACAACCAACGATATATGACACATAATGTCCTATACTTGATATGTCTATCATCCTAATAATCACATATCATTTGATCGCAAACTCATTTAAGGACTAAACGATAAATCTTTCTTTATCAATTTAAAATAGTCTTAAGGATTTTTCATCATAATACAGACGTTCGATATAAAAGATGTACAAGCTTATGATGAAAATTATCAAATAAATATTTTATTAATTAATTCATATACAATTACATCAAATAGCACAACCGTCAACAGGCTGACGATTGACTTTGGGACACATTTTTCAATAACTCCCACTTATACTAAAGCCAATCGGTATAGTATCATATACCCATCTTCATTTTATGATCTTTGAACTCCTTTACCACAAAGATTTTAGTTGATGGGTCAGCCAGGTTCTTCTTTCCATCGATCTTCTGAAGGTCGATGTCACCTCGATCTATAATTTTCTGGATCAGGTGATAGCATGCAAAATGTGCTTGGTCCGCTGATGTGACTTCAATTCTTTCACTTGAGCAATGGCGCTAGTGCTTTCATAGAATAATAAGATGGGATCATCAAGGGAGGGTGCCACTCCGAGCTCATTGATAAATTTTCATAACCACATAGCTTCTTTCGTAGCATCAGATGCCGTGATATATTCTGCCTCGCAAGTAGAGTTAGCCACAGTGTACTGCTTAGAACTCTTCCAGCAAATTGCTCTATCATTGAGGATATAAATATATCCCAACATATTTTTACTATCATCATGATCTGACTGAAAATTGAAGTCTATAAACCCAACAAGTTTTAAGTCAGATTCTCCATAGATAAGCTACTGATCCTTAGTATTTCTCAAATACTTAAGGATGGTCTTTACGACCTTCTAGTGGTTCTCACCTGGATCGGACTGGTATCTACTCACTACCCCTAGTGAGTATGCCACATCTAGTCGCATACATGTCATGGTGTACATAATAGATCTCACTATCGAAGCATATGAAATTTTACTCATATGCTGTCTTTCTTGAGGAGTTGTCGGACAATCACTCTTCGAGAGAGAAATTTTTTGGCCTATCAGAGGATAGCCTTTTTTAAAATTCTTCATGCTAAACCTTTTCAGCACAGTATCAATATATATCGATTGAGATAATCTAAGCAATCTTTTAGATCTATCTCTATAGATTTTCATCCCAAGGATGAAGGATGCTTCTCTCAGGTCCTTCATGGAGAACTGAGATGACAACCAAACTTTTATTCCTTGTAATGTAGGGATGTCATTCTCGATTAAGAGAATATCATCCACATACAAAATAAGAAATACTATTATCTAGTTATTAACCCACTTATATATGCAGAGTTCCTCTCCATTCTTAATGAAGCCATACCTTCTAATCACTTTATCAAAATGCATGTTCCAACTCCGAGATGCCTGCTTAAGTCCATAAATGGACCTCTGAAGCTTGCACACCTTTGACTCATCTGTGGATATGAAACCTTCAGGTTGTATTATATATACCTCTTCATCCAGCTCTCTATTTAGAAAGAGTATTTTTACATCTATTTGTCAGATTTCATAGTCCAGATATACTGCTATCGCAAGCATGATCTGAAGCCATAGGAGAAAATATCTTGTCATAGTCAATATCATAATGCTGATGGTAACCCTTGACAATTAGATGAACTTTATAGGTCTCCACCTTTTCGTCTGTGCCCCTCTTCATTTTGAAGACCCACTTAAATCCTATGGGTTTTACCTCTTCAGGTGGGTCAACCAATGTCCAAACATTATTGACTTTCATGGACTCCATTTCAAATTTCGTGGCTTCCAGCCACTTATCGGAGTCAGACCTCTGCATCTCATCCATATAAGTGATCGGATCCTCATTATTTTCATCGAGTTCAACTAGATTACTATCTCAGTTCAAGAAATCGTAGTATCTATCCAGTTGATGTGGTACTCTACCAGATCTCCCTAAAGATGTTTCTATTATAGGTTCTGAATTTGATCTAATCAAGTCCAACTCAATGCGTTTACTAGATTGTATCGATTCTTCTACTGATCGAACTTCATCAAGTTCAATCTTTGAGGTATTAGTTCCTTCTCCAAAGAACTCTTTTTCTAGAAAGATTGTCTTATTGCTGACGAATACCTTCTGTGTGTCAGCAAAGTAGAAGTAATATCCCTTGATCTCTTTTGGGTACCCTACAAATAGATACTTGTCAGATCTAGGTCCAAACTTGTCAGTTTTTAGATGTTTGACATAAGCCAAACATCCCCAAATCCTAAGGTGAGAGAGTGCTGGCTCACATCCTGTCCATATCTCATGTGATGTTTTACTTACAGACTTACTCAAAACTTTATTTAAAATATAACAAGTCGACTCGAGTGCATATCCCTAAAAAGAGATCAATAGACTTGCAAAGTCCATCATGGATCGAACCATATTTAACAGGGTTTGATTCCTTCTTTTCGATACACCATTATGCTGTAGTATTTCAGGAGGGGTCCATTGAGAGAGAATCTCATTCTCTTCTAAGTATGTCAGAAACTCACTAGAGAGGTATTCTCCTCCTTGATTAGATCAAAAAGTTTTAATACTCTTTTTAATTTATTTTTCTACTTCATTACAAAATTATTTGAATATTTCAAATAATTATGGCTTATGCGTCATTAAGTAGACGTGCCCATACCTCGATAGATCGTCTGTAAAAGTAATGAAATAATAATATCCACCTCTGGCACTGATGTTCATCGGTCCATATACATCAATATGTATGAGACTTAGAACTTCACTAGCTCGCTCATCTTTTTCAGTAAAAGGTGACTTGATCATTTTTTCAAGAAGATAGGACTCACAAGTTGGAAGTGATTCACAATCACTGACTTCAAGAATTTTCTCTTGTATCAACCTATTTATTCTGTTCTTGTTAACATGACCTAACCTACAATGCCAAAGATAAATATCGGAGACATCACTAATTCTAAGATATTTGCTGGACATATACATTACACTAACAGGATGTGACAATATGTCAATACCATTATTCACCTGTCCATTCATCATATTAACACTATTCATAATGATATTAAAATTATTTTTTTTTATTAAAATTTTATAACCGTTCATGGCCAAGAGGCCTACAGAAATAATGTTTAATAAAAAGGAAGGATAAAAGTGACATTCACTAAGAATAATTATATTCGACTTGAATACAAGCTTAATAATTTCTAACGCTAGAACTGGAATGGATCTTCCATCTTCAATATTGAAAAATTTTTTGTCTTCTTCAAATCTCCTACTGACCTGTAGACCTTGCAACGAATTGTAAATATTAAAAGAGTTTTCGATATCTAATACCCAGGTAGTAGAATCACAAATTGAGAAATTATAAGGTATTATCATATAATTATCTTGTGCAGCAACAACTTGCATCTTTCTCGGCCTATTTGCATCCAAGGAGGCAATGTACTAGGATAATTTCTCTTCCAGTGCTCCTTCTTCTTGCAATAAAAGTATTTTGCCTGACTCTAATCGGACTTGAGTTTTTTGGTCAGACTGAGTTTGGGTGCCCCAGCACTTTGCACCTTTTTCTTGTTCTTTTTATTCTTCTTCTCTTTCTTAAAGGGTCAACATCCAGAAGAAGGCCCTCTTACTACATTCACCGACTCCTTTTGGAGCTGGTGATCTCTCTCAAAGTTCTGCAGCAATCCTAGCAAACCGTGATAATTGACTGCAGATTTTATCATTCGAAAATGAGTAAGAAAAGAGAGATAGGACTTGGGTAGAGAGTTCAAAATGGCATCTTTCCCCAACTACTCATGTAGGGGAAAGCCAAGCTTGCTTAAATACTCAATCATTTTGATCATGTACAGTATATGATCGGTCACTGACTCTCCTTCCCTCATTCGAGCATTGAAGATGACACATCTAGTCTTGTGCCTCTCAACATCGTCAGGTGTGCCAAAAGACTCATTCAACATTTGTAACATGTTCTGTGGCTGAGCATTCTCAAAATGATGGCTGAACTCATCATTCATGCCGCCAGTATAATGCAACGAATCGTAGTTCGATCGTTGAGCCACTTCTGATAAGTATTTTTGACCGTGCTACGTGCATTCAGAGCTAGCTCCTCGGATGTCAGATCTGTCAATACATACAAGATCTATTCATGCTCTAGGACTATTTTGAGCTTTCGATACTAGCTATCAAAATTTGATCCCATCAATTTATCACTATCTAATAGTGATCGAAGCGACAAGATGGTGGCTACAACTGCAAAAAAAAAATCAAAATCTAATTAGTATATGAATTGATTAAGCCTAAAGATATAATTTTTAGTCTAAAGGTTCTTTCATTATTTTATTCAAATTGATAGCCTCTACCTTCAATTCGAAGAATTACACTAATTTTTTAGTGGGTACTAGAATCCACATAGACTACACATGGGCCCGAGTGTGGCTCAGCCAACTCTTGTGCACCCATGAGTAGGTTCTTAACTAATTATTTCACTAAATAATTTCTAGCATTTAATTTTGCCCCAAACACCTCTTCAGTAGGCACGTGGTACCTCCACTGAAAGTTCTGGTTAGGTCCAATCATTAACATGCCAGAATTTAGTGCATCTGATAAACGAGTAATCAGGCCCGAGTGTGGCTCGGCCAACCTGACCATCATCAGAAAGACACAACTAAATCCACATATTATGAATAATAATTTCGACAACCAAATGAGCACCAGGCGTGTGGCACCTCCAATGATCATCTAAATTGTTGGACTCATTATCATCTAACTGATATGATCATGATGTTATCGTTAGGACACCATGATTATCAATAAAATTTTAACTTCAATAAAAAATAAAAATACATAGAAAGTAGTGAGTCAAGTCGAATCCAGAGAAAAGGCAAGATTTTGATTTAAAATCTTTAATTTTTTTTAAACAAATTAAAATTTTAAAGAAAGTAATTTAATTCAGAAAATAAAAATTAAAAGTATAAAAAATAAATTCGATACTAAGATCTACTAACTAGATCCTAGCATCTACTTGTAATAAAAATAAATAATAAGAATTTAAAAAGTATAAAATAAATTGATACTAAGATCTACTAACTAGATCCTAGCATCTACTTACAAAAAATAAAAGATAAAAATTTAAAGTATAAAAAAATAAATTTTATATTAATTAAAATTAAAATTTAAGTATAAAAAATTAAAAAAATAAAAAAAAATAAAACTATAACAAAGATCTGAAGTTGATCAGTTCAGCCTCATCGGAAAGATGGTTGATGACCTTTCTTTCTTCCATTGTACTCCGTAGAGCGAACTCATTTTTCTCCTTTTTCTCTTTGGGTTCTTAAACCTATTTTATTTTTTTTTCTATTTTTTTTTTACTTTCTACTCATTTTTTTCTACCCTTAAGACTTATTCCCATACCTCCTATTTATAAATGAATTTTTTATATTTTTTTGATAGAAAAATGAGTCCTAAAATACTTAGAAAATGTATTAAACACTCAAAAAAATTTTTGACCATTGAATGGAGCTTGGACCACCCAGATCTGCTCAAAAAATCAATGTTTTAATTTGAATCAAAGTCAGATCGAATGTCAACCATCCGATCTGGGTTCTGATAAAGTTCTAACTGTCGGATCGCGCAAAAGATCTCTTATTCAAAGATGAAAACATCCTCAGCTGTTCGATCGCGTGATAGATCACTTTTGGACTGTCGGATCATGCAGAAGAGTCCTATTCAAAATCGACAATACATCTGGATCGTTGGATTTGATGATGGATGTATTTCAATTGTTAGATCGCACAAAAATCTCTCTTATAAATCGACAATGGATGCTGACCGTCGGATCTAGGTCGGGATAAATGTCAGCCATTGGATCACACCCAAAATCCTTCTCTCGCTGTGGCCACACCTGTGGACCACGTGAAGTTTCTTATGGATCGCTCCCTGATTTCATGGATCGATCGACCAATCCACCGTGCATCGGAGGTAATATTTTTTATTTTTTAAGATATTTTGGCTTGATTTTTGCTCCAATTTTTACCTAAAAAATAAAAAAAATATGTATTAAATTCTTCAAAATTTTTTTATTATTTTGATACTTAAATTGCTCAATTAAATTAACATCTATTTTTCATAAATATATTTTAATTTTATATTTTTTTTCAAAAATTTTTATTTTTGTAAGAAAATCTAATTTATTCATAAAATTAGATTTTTTAGAAGATGTTAGCACCATAAATTATCAAAAATACCTACAATAAATACAAAAATATACTACTTATTACATTCTCCAACTTGAATTTTGCTCGTCTTCGAGTAAAGAAAGAATTTAGAATTAAGTACCGTTTAACTTAAAGTTTCAAATTTCACCAAACAATTTTCAAAAGGGCCACTGATGTTCAGTAGAGTGTAAATGAGGTATGTCATTAGGGTATTAATACTAGTCAATATAAGAGTTAAACTAAAAACACAAAACTTTTTCTGAATTTTTTTAAATTATCCTTACCTTTATCTTCAAATCATTAACCTTCATATGGACAAGTATATTGTTACTTTCATCCTTCATTTATTGATTGATTTTTTTTTTTTAACATTATACTGCTATTAAGTATCTTAACCCCTTAAGCTTTCTGTTTGATCTATGTTAGTGAGTTTTCAGCCAATGACTTCCAAACTAGATGGCTTTAGGGCACTAGATATAAAATACTCCTCGGACTTACTTGCTCGAATCAAACAGGCTACGAGTTAAAACTAGCTTTACAATAATATTTTTTTGCCCTTCATATTTTTTGATGTGAAACTTAATACTTGTTGAGGCAAAAAGGCCCGGTTACTCAGTATGAAGTACTTGAAAACTTTTTTTTTTAATAATATGAAGAAATGTATAGTTACCCTACACAAGCCCATAAAAAGTTAACTCTTCTTTGATGCTGGTAGAAAAATTTAAAAATACTTAAAAAAAACTATTTAAGTTTTAAACTTAACTCTTTATTGAGTTTTCTTAATACTTGATCCCTCAATATCTCACAAACTCTTTAGTTTGTGCATCAATTTTCTTTTAAAAATACTTTGTTTAACTCAATTCTTAAGTGTAATCAGGTGCTTAAATACTAAATACTAACTTACTTGAGGACTTAAAAAATTTTAAAATTTTTATTATCCCCCCCAACTTAATCGATATTGTCCTCAATGGAGTAGAAAAAATGAAGGGTGTATGCAAAGAGAAAGAAAAGGAGAAATGTCACCTGATCCTGAAGTCTTTTCAAAATTGATTCTCCCTCCAACTTAGTCAAGATTATCTTCAGATTCCTATAAAAGATACTAAGTAAGACTTGATTTGTTAAAAAATATGTCTCAAAAGCCAATCGTCAAGCTGTTGATGGTTGAGCAACCAAGTTGGTAATTGAATTGATTTGTTAATAAATAAAATATATTTGGTATTTTCATCGTAAGCTTTCATCTTCTAATGAACTCTGTTGTTATGATGAAGTCCTTAGGACTATTCAGATTCGATAAAGAGAGGATTTATTGATTAATCTTTAAAACTGTTCACGATCAAATGATAGATTGTTAATAAGGATGACAGCTTCTATCGAGCATAGGTCGCTGTAGGCCATATGGGTTGATTATCCTCTTAATCAAGGAGTGTGGAGACACTGGTATGGTATACAAGTGAGATGTAAGGATACATCATCATTGAATATGATCAACTCCAGAGCATTCTGCTGTCGAGAATGTCTCTGATGGGATATAGGTATAAGTGTCTCTTAAACCTGAGATCACCTCAGTGACTTGTAAATAACTCACTGTGCTTTGGTACTGGACTAACTAAATTTTTAATTTAGTGATGGAAGGGTTCTAGGCATAGTTAAGTACTTGCGAAGTTAGAGTGTGATCGAGATGGGATTGACCACTCCAAGAGTTAGAGAAGAATGAGTCACTGTATTTCAATTTAGCAAAATCTTGGCCAGGGTAATCCATCAAATGGATTTCATATTTTGAAATACAATGTGGACAACCTGATCAGAGTTGACAGTTGAACTCTGAGGTATCCTATGATCATTTTGGTCAAGGGGATGAATTATATAGAAACTATATCCGCATGGGTTCTAAGGATGTTGTTCAACACATTCGACCTATCCAGTCGTTGGGTACCATTGCTAGATGGTCACTTTGATTAGTACAAAAATTTATTTCTATGCTACCAACTTAGGTTTGGATCTATGAGGTTACACACATTAGAGTTCATGATCCGATCGGACGGTTGATCAACGATTAAGAATCGTTCTAGGGTTAAATGATCAATACGATTGACATTTAACCTAGTGCAAGTATTGCAGGAGGATCGATTAGCAATTCAATTGCTAATTGATTTAATTTGATTAATCTAATGGGTCGAGATTAAGTTTAATTGAATATGATTTAATTTGATTTGGTTTGGGCTTGATTGGATCAAGTCCAATTGATTTATTGGATAAGCCAAGTGCAATGAAAAAACTAGTCCTAGTTCAATTAGGACTTGGGTCAACCTAATTTCTAATTTGATTAAAAAATTAAATCAAATTTAAATTTAATTTAATCTGATGAAATTAGATTCTTAATTGGGTTAAGACCTATTTTAATTGGGTTGATCTAATTTTGATTTGATTTGGTTTGAGAAACCAATTTAAAACAAGTCGTAAGATAGAATCCTAGTAAGACTAGGATTCCACCTTGCGCCACATAAGCCCTCTCTACACCCTCTCTCTTATTCCACACCAATCCCTTCTTATTTTGTGAGACAAAAGCCCTCTCTCAGGTCTTTCCTACATCCAAAAGGTTCTCTTTTTTCTTTCATACATGGAAAGTGGTTGTGGATCAAATCAAAGTAGGAATAAGTTTGGATTTCAAATTCTTTGAGATAGAGTTTTAGAAATCCAAAACTCTTTCCTTTTTGCATCGAATTTACTCAGATTTTTTTTGAAATTTTTTTGCCTTTTAGGACACGCATTGTGAACCCTTTGTTGGTGGTCCATGCATGAAAATAAGGAAGAGGTGTCCAAGAGTTGGGCACCCCTTATCTTGCCATGTTTGGATAAGCCTTGACTAAGTATTTGACCTAGACAATGACTCTATCATATCTCTCTCTATAAAATGATTTTCTTCATGAAATTTTTGGTGAACATAGAGATTTGAGAGACCTTTGGGACATCCAAAAATTAGAGAGAAAGACGTTGGGTCTTAGAGATATAATAGACACAAGATAGGGTGTCTAGGAGAGAGTAAAGAGAAGAAGAAGAGGGTCTTCTTCTAGGGTTGTTAGTTTCATCTCTTTCCTTCCTCCATCTTGAGTTTTCTAAGAGCGCCTCAGATCTAAAACTCCTCCTCCTACTTCTCATCTTTGAAAGAGCCCAAATCAAGAAGGAGGCACCTGATCAACCATCGAAGAAGGATCAGCGCAGTACTATCATACTGTGCTGATTTCCTGAAGTAGGACTTCTGATCGAGATTCGTGGGCTCGTGTGGATGACTACTAGAGACCTAATGGATGTGCGGTTTACAACATCATCCTCAAGTCTGGATCAGTAAGATTAGAACATCTAACTTGTAAGGTAATAGATCTGATCTATTGTTTAGTACATACATTAGATGTAGTATAGAAACATGTTGATATGATCAACATGTAGTTCATGCTCTACATATTTTAATTTTTGATTTAATGCTATGTAATAATCATGTAATAGAATCTTAGATCTAAGAATTTTTTAGTTTTTAAAAATAAATTTTGATTTATTTTAGTCTTTCACTGTCTGATCTTGAAAAAGTTTCAAGATCTAACCCTGAAATCCTAAATCTGGTCCCTTCAATTGGTATCAGAGCCCAGGTTGTTTATTACATGATTATTTATACATGCTTAGATTATCTCTTAGATTAGATCTAATTTATAATCTTATTATTAAATTTGAACTTAAAATTTTAGATCAATCACGAACTGATAGGTTATCCTGCTGTAAGGTTTACCCCTTACAGTATAAAGGTTGTCCTAGTTCGTGTAGATCTATCTTTAATCATAAATTTGTTAGATATGATCTAGATTAAATTTATAATTTATTAGATTTAAAAGATATTTAAATTTAAAATAAAATCTTTTTGTTAATAATTTTTGTGCAAAGAAATTATTTAAAGTTAAAATTATTTCAATTACATGAACCTGTTTAGATTAGATCTAAAGTAGTTTCATATTTATTTCATTTACATCTTGATTATGAATCAAACATACAATATGGTTGGTAGAACCATATTGTAAAATTATTTTATAAATATAAAAATTATTTTTGAAAAGCCGAACCCAACCCTCAGCCCAAAACTTAATTAAGAATTAAGAAGTTGTTTGATTAGGTTCTAGGATTGTGAATTGAAGAACCTAAGACACAAACCATAACACATTGGGTTAATGGATTAGTGGGAATTAGGTCTATTAATTGGGTTAGACCTATGGTTAGATTAAAGATGGACTTAATTAGAGAATTGACTAAATCTAATCAATTGTTGTCTTAGATTAGATCAAGAATTTTTCTAGATCAATTACAATAGTTGTAGTTGGTCAAGTCTATGTCTTTAACGAGAACCAAATGGACTTAATTCTTGGCTAAGCGGTCTAGCACGAACTATTAGGTTGATCTAATCAAAACTAATTAAACTAGTTAGTGTCTAAGATAAACCAGACCAGTGGTTTTTAATTGGGAGCCTGCTTATCTGGCCATTTTTGATGGTGTCTAAGGCAAGCTTTGGCCGACCCTTCCACTGATCAAACTTATCTGGCCTCTTGGTGAAATTATGTTTTGATCGGATCACTTGACTATTCAAGCTGACCCATGTCAGCTAGGTAAATCAGTGTGACTGATTTAGGTGCTCCTAGACCAGCCTTTTTAATAGTCTCCCTTAAGCTAACTTGGTGAAGCTAGCGGGAGGATCATGATAAGTTGGTTCATCTGACCTCATCCTCTAAATCATTTAAATTCTCTAAAATTATTAGATCCTTAAAATAACAAAGTTATGGAGATAACTGAGTCATAGCCTCCCATTAAGGTATTTGATAATGAGTTTATTAACTCAATAATCATTGCAGACCCAAAGGCCTGATGCTTGTTGACTAATGGAATTATCACTCATCATATGATGACTTGGAAGTATCTCTCTAATGGTGGTTAGGTGAGCCAACCAAAGTTGGACTTAATCATTCGTTGGTTAGATGCACCAAGTATGGTCATGTTAATGGTTGGACCTAACCGGATCCTTACAGTGAAGGCCAAAGCCTATTGATTAGGTTTCTGAGGTAAAATTAAAATTACTAAAAATTATTTAGAGAAATAATTGGTTATGAACCTACCGTTAGATGTACATGGGTTGGCCAACCAAAGTTAGACTTGTGTGCAGTCTAAGTGGATTTTAGTACCCACTAAAAAATTAGGATAATTCCTCGAATTAGAGGTACAGACTATCAATTCGAATAAAATAGTGGGAGAAACTTTTTGATTAAAGTCCAAATCTTTAGGTTTAATGAATCAATTACTAATTAGGTTATGATTTTTTTTTGTACAGATATGGCCACTTCCCTATCGCTCTGATCATTGTTGGACAATGATAAGTTGGTGGGACCCAACTTCGGTAGCTGGTACCAAAAGTTGAAGATAGTCTTGGAGCATGAACGGATCCTATATGTGATAATGAATCCAGCATTTGAGGAGCCAGCTGCCAATGCACGTGGAACAGTCAGAGACACTTACCAGAAGTGGCTCAGTGATCGGACCACGGTGCGATGCATCATGCTGGCTGCCACGAGCGATGAGTTCAGTCGTAGATTTGAGACGGCTCAGCCAAAGGACATACTTCAAGTGTTGGAGGATGCCTTTGGCACACCCGATGATATGGATAGGCACAAGACTAGTTGTGCCATCTTCAATGCCAAAATACGAGATGGTGCCTCTGTCACTGATCATATATTATACATGATCGAGCTGATGGAACGATTGAGCAAGTTCGGCTTTCCTTTGCATGAGCATCCTAGGAAAGATGCAATACTAAACTTGCTGCCCAAGCCTTATCTCCCATTCCTCACTCATTATAGAATGACAAAGCTTGAAGTGAACTACCACGGGTTACTGGGGTTGCTTCAGAACTTTGAGAAGGATCACCAACTCCATAAGGAGTCGTGAACTTAGTGGAAGGTTCGTCTTCTGGTTCTCGACCCTTTAAAAAAGGAAAGAAGAACAAGAAGAAGAAAGTAAAAAAGGTGCAAGTTCAGGCTGGAACATCAGTGCATGGCCAGACCAAAAAGATCAAGCCCGATAAGAGTCAAGCTGAATGCTTCTTTTGCAAGAAGCGGGGGCACTGAAAGAGGAACTGTCCCTAGTACATTGCCTCCCTAGACCCGAACAGACAGAGAAAGTAGCAAGTTGTTGCTGGGCAAGGTATTTATATGATAACTTCTTATAATTTCTCTATTTGTGATATAACTGACTGGGTATTGGATACCGATAGCCCTTACCATATTTGCAATTCGTTGCAGGGGTTGCAAGTCAGTAAGAGATTCGAGCAAGGTGAGAGGTTCCTGAACATTGGAGATGGAAGACCAGTTCCAGTTCTAGCATTAAGAATCTTGAAACTTGTATTTGAATCCCATATCATTGTTCTTAATGATTATCATTTCTATCCCAGTTTCTTTTTAAATATCATTTCTGTAGGCCTTCTGGCAAAAAATGATTATGAAATTTCAATAAAGAAATAAGTTTGTAATATCATTATGAATAGTGTTACTAATTTTTGTGGACATTTGAACAATGGTGTGTATATGTTATCACAACCTGTTAATGTAATCTATTCAACTGGCAAGCACCCTAGATTAGATAGTGTGTTAGATATCTACTTATGGCACTATAGGCTAGGTTATATAAACAAGAACAGAATAAACAGGTTGACTCAAGAGGAAATCCTCGAAGTCAGTGATTGTGAATCACTTCTAACCTATGAGTCCTGTCTTCTTGGTAAAATGACCAAGTCACCTTTTACTAAAAAAGGTGAGAGAGCTACTGAGCTCTTGGACCTAGTACATACTGATGTATGCAGGCCCATAAGCACAAGTGCTAGAGGTGGATATTTCTACTTCATAACTTTCATGGATGATCTATCCAGATATGAATATGTCTATTTGATGAAACATAAGTCAGATTCATTTGAAATGTTCAAACAATTTCGAAGTGAAGTAGAAAAATAAACTGGGAAGAGTATTAAAACTCTTCGATCTGATCGAGGAGGAGAATATCTTTCTAGTGAGTTTCTCACATATATAGGAGAGAATGAGATTCTCTCCTAATGGACTCCTTCAGAAACACCACAACATAATGGTGTGTGTGAAAGAAGAATTCAAACTTTGTTAGACATGATCCGATCCATGATGGGTTTTGCCAGCTTGCCGATATCCTTCTAGGGATATGCACTCGAATCGGTCTGTTATCTATTAAATAGGATTTCAAGTAAGTCTGTAATTAAGACTCCATATGAGATATGGACAGGGCGTAAGCTAGCACTTTCACACCTTAGGGTCTGGGGGTGCCCGACCTATGTCAAACGATTAGTCACAGACAAACTTGGACCTAAGTCTGACGAATGCACATTCATCAGATACCCCAAAGAGATCAAAGGATATTTTTTCTACCATGCTGATGAACAAAAGGTGTTCGTCAGCCTTAAGGCAATCTTTTTAGAAAAGAAGTTCCTTGGTGGAGGAACCGTTGCCTCTAAGGTTGAACTTGATGAAGTTCAACAGGTAGAAGAATCGACACCAATAGCAGAACTTGAGGTGGATTTGATTAGATCAGATCTGAAGCCCAATGTACCTGCACTATTAAGATGATCTGATAGAGTACCGCATTAGTCAGACAGATACTATGATTTCTTGATCCAAGATGGTGATCCCATCGAACTTGATGAGAATGATGAGGATCCGATCACCTATATGGATGCAATGCAGAGATATGATTTTGAGAAATGGCTTGAAGCCATGAAATCCGAAATGGAGTCTATGAAGGTCAACGATGTATGGACATTGGTTGACCCACTTGAAGGGGTTAAACCCATTAGGTGTAAATGGGTGTTCAAAAGGAAAAAGGATGCAAACGGAAAGGTGGAGACCCATAAAGCTCATCTGGTTGTCAAGGGGTATCGTCAATATTATGGTATTGACTATGATGAGATAATTTTTTCTGTGGCAATGCTCAAATCTATTCAGATAATGCTTGCAATAGCTGCCATCTAGATTATGAGATCTGGCAAATGGATGTAAAGATAGCTTTCCTGAATGAAGAGCTGACCGAATAGGTGTATATGATACAACCTGAGGGGTTTACATCCACAGATGAGTCCAAGGTGTGCAAGCTTCAGAGATCCATTTATGAATTGAGGCAAACTTCTCAAAGTTGGAACATGCATTTTGATAAGGTGATCAAAACATATGGCTTTGTTAAGAATGGAGAAGAGCCCTGCATCTATAAATGGGCAAATGGTCTAGTTGTGGTATTCCTTATCTTGTACATGGATGACATTCTCTAAATCGAAAATGACATCCCTGCACTACAAGGAATAAAAGTTTTTTTGTCATCACAGTTCTTCTTGAAGGACTTGCATGAAGCATCCTACATCCTAGGGATGAAGATCTATAGGGATAGATCTAAAAAGATGCTTGGGTTATCCCAGTCAACGTACATAGACACTATGCTGAAGAGGTTTAGCATGAAAAATTTCAAAAAAGGCTATCTACCGATAAGCCATAAAATTTCTCTCTCTAAGAAGGATTGTCCGATAACTCTTGAATCGAGAGAAAGTATGAGTAGAGTCCCATATGCTTCGACCGTGGGATCTATCATGTACGCCATGACATATACAAGACCAGATGTGGCATACTCACTAGGAGTAGTGAGTAGATACCAATCTAATCCTGGAGAAAACCACTGAAAAGTAGTTAAAGCCATCCTTAAGTATTTGAGAAATATTAAGGACCAATGGTTGGTTTATGGCGAGTCAGATCTGAAACTTGTGGGGTTCACAGACTCCAGCTTTCAATCTGAACATGATGACAGCAGAAGCATGTTGGGTTATATCTTTACTCTGAATGGTGGAGCTATCTGTTGGAAGAGTTCCAAGCAGCATACTGTGGCAGACTCTGTTTGTGAGGCACAGTACATCGCAGCATCAGATGCTGCAAAGAAAGCTGTGTGGCTAAGAAAATTCATCACCGATCTCGGAGTAGCACCCTCCCTCAATGGTTCGGTCCTGCTCTACTGTGACAGCACTGGTGCCATAGCTCAGGCGAAGGAACTCAAAGCACACCAGTGGACAAAGCATATTTTGCACCACTTCCACCTGATCTAAGAGATCGTGGATCGAGGTGACGTCGACCTTCAGAAGATCGATGGAAAGGAGAACCTGACCGGCCCCTTCACTAAAACCTTAGCAATAAAGGAGTTCGACAACCACAAGTCAAAGATAGGTATTAGATACTGTGCCGAGTGGCTTTAGGACAAGTGGGAGTTGTTGGGAAATATGTCCTAAAATCCAAACGTCAAGCTGTTGACGGTTGAGCAACCAAGTATGATAATTGATTTGTTAATAAATAAAATATATTTGGTATTTTCATCATAAGCTTTCATCTTTTAATGAACTCCGTTGTTATGATGAAGTTCTTAGAACTATTCAGATTCGATAAAGAAAGGATTTATCGATTAGGCCTTAAAATTGTTCACGATCAAATGATAGGCTGTTAATAAGGATGATAGCTTCTATCGAGCATAGGTCGCTGTAGGTCATATGGGTTGGTTGTCTTCTTAATCAAGGAGTGTGGAGACACTGTTATGGCATACAGATAAGATGTAAGGGTACATCATCATTGAACGTGACCAACTTCAGAGTATTCTGCTGTCGAGAATGTCTCTGATGGGATATAGGTATAAGTGTCCCTTAGACCTGAGATCACCTCAGTGACTTGCAAGCAACTCACTGTGCTTTGGTACTAGACTAACTAAATTTCTAATTCAGTAATGGAAGGGTTCTGGACATAGTCAAGTACTTGCAAAGTTAGAGTATGATCGAGATGGGATTGACCACTCCAAGAGTTGGAGAAGAATGAGTCACTGTATTTCAATTTAGCAAAACCTTGGCCAGGGTAATCCACCAGATGATTTGATATTTTGAAATACAATGTGGACAACTTGATCAGAGTTGACAGTTGAACTCTGAGGTGTCCTATGATCATTTTGGTTAAGGGGATGAATTATATGAAAACTATATCCGCATGGGTTCTAAGGATGTTGTTCTACATATTCGATCTATCCGATCGTCAGGTACCATTGCTAGATGGTCACTTCGATTGGTACAAAAATTTATACCTATACTACCGGCTTAGGTTCAGACCTATGAGGTCATATACATTAGAGTTCATGATTCGATCGGATGGTTGATCAACGATTAAGAATTGTTCTAGTGTTAAATGATCAATACGATTGACATTTAACCTAGTGCAAGTGTTATAGGAGGATCGATTAGCAATTCGATTTCTAATTAGCTTAATTTGATTAAGACAATGGGTTGAGATTAAGTCTAATTAAATATAATTTAATTAGATTAAGTTTGGGCTTGATTGGATCAAGTCTAATTAGTTTATTGGATAAGCCAAGTGCAAGAAAAAAACTAGTCCTAGTTCAATTAAGACTTGGGTCAACCTAATTTCTAATTTGATTAGAAAATTAAATCAGATTTAAATCTAATTTAATTTGATTAAAATAGATTCTTAATTAGGTTAAGACCTATTTTAATTGGGTTAATATAATTTTGGTTTGATTTGGTTTGAGAAACTAAATTAAAATAAGTCATAAGATAGAATCCTAGTAAGACTAGGATTTCACCTTGCGCCACATAAGCCGCCCCATGCCCTCTCTCTTATTCCACGCCAATCTCCTCTTATTTTGTGAGATAAAAGCCCTCTCCCAGGTCTTTCTTACATCCAAAAGGTTTTCTCTCTTCTTTCATACATGGAAAGTGGTTGTGGATCAAATCAAAGTAGGAATAAGTTTGGATTTCAAATTCTATGAGATAGAGTTTTAGAAATCCAAAACTCTTTCCTTTTTACACTGAATTTATCCAAATTTTTTTTGAGATTTTTATGGCTTTTAGAGCACACATTATGCACCCTTTTCTAGTGCTCCATGCATAAAAATAAGGAGGAGGCACCCAAGAGTTGGGCGCCCCTTATCTTGCCATGTTTGGATAAGCCTTGACTAGGTATTTGACCTAGATAAGGACTCTATCATATCTCTCTCTATAAAATGATTTTCTTCATAAAATTTTTGATGAACACAGAGATTTGAGAGTTCTTTGGGACATCCAAAAATCAGAGAGAAAGATCTTTAGGTCATGTAGATATAATAGACACAAGATAGGGTGTCTAGGAGAGAGTAAAGAGAAGAAGAAGAGGGTCTTCTTCTAGGGTTGTTAGTTTCATCTCTTCCCTTCCTCCATCTTGAGTTTTTTGGGAGCATCTCAGATCTAAAATTCCTCCTCCTACTTCTCATCTTTGGAAGAGCCCAGATCAAGAAGAAGGAGGCACCTGATCAACCATCGAAGAAGGATCAGCGCAGTATTAGCATACTGTGCTGATTTCCTGAAGAAGGACTTCTGATCGAGATTCGTGGGCTCGTGTGGATGACTCTTAGAGATTGAATGCATGTGTGGTTTGCAACATCATCCTCAAGCCCAGATCAGTAAGGTTAGAATGTCTAACTTGCAAGGTAATAGATTTGATCTATTGTTTAATACATACATTAGATGTAGTATAGAAATATGTTGATATGATCAACATATAGTTCATGCTCTATATATTTGAATTTTTAATTTAATTCTGTTGGGTACAAAATACCCACGGCCGAAGTTCTCAGCAGGATTAGCCCTTGTGAGCCCCGCCCGGCCTCCTACGGGAGCCGGGCTTCGTCGCCAACGTCAACCGCTGGTAAGGTCCGTCCGGACTCCTACGGGAGCCGGACTCCGCCAACAACTTCAACCGCAAGTAGACTCCGCCCAGACTCCTACGGGAGCCGGGCTCCGTCCTCAACATCAGCTGCCGGTAAGCCTTGTCCGGACTCCTACGGGAGACGGACTTCGCCTTTAACTTTAATTGCAGGAAGACTCCGCCCGGACTTCTACGGGAGTCGGACTTCGTCCTCGACTCCAACGGCTGCAGACAGACTTCGTCCGGACTCCGCCAACAACCTCAACCGCAAGTAGACTCTGCCCGGACTCCTACAGGAGCCGGGCTCCGTCCTCAACATCAGCTGTCGGTAAGCCTTGTCCGGACACCTACGGGAGCCGGACTTCTCCTTTAACTTTAATTGCAGGAAGACTCTGCCCGGACTCCTACGGGAGCCGGGCTTCGTCCTCGACTCCAACGGCTGCAGACGGACTTCATCCCGACTCCTACGGGAGTCGGACTCTGCCAACAACTTCAACCGCAAGTAGACTCCGCCCGGACTCCTACGGGAGCCGGGCTCCATCCTCAACTTCAACTGCGGGTAAGATCCGCCCAAACTCCCATGAGAGATGGGCTCTGTCCACAGCTCTAACCTCAAGAGGGACTTCGCCCGGACTCCTACGGGAGCCGGGCTTCATCGTCAACCGCCGGTAAGGTCCGTCCGGACTCCTACGGGAGCCGGACTCCGCCAACAACTTCAACCGCAAGTAGACTCTGCCCGGACTCCTACGGGAGCCGGGCTCCATCCTCAACATCAGCTGCCGGTAAGCCTTGTCCGGACTCCTACGGGAGCCGGACTTCGCCTTTAACTTTAACTGCAAGTAGACTTCGTCCGGACTCCTATGGAAGCCAGACTTCGTCTTCTATTCCGACTGCGGGAAGACCTCGCCCAAACTCCTACGGATACCGGACCTCGCTACCGACTCCAACCGAACTTCGACCGACAAGTCTGGACCCCCTGGCAGGCCACAGTAACGAACAACACTGCTCCACTCCCTGCGGTGGACCCTACGCAGCTCCATTACTCCCTGACAGGCCGTATTAACGACCACGATTCTGCTCCACTCCCTGTGGTGGATCCTGTGCGATCCCACCACTCCATGATGAGTCACGACAGCGAACGCCGCTCCACTCCCCGTAACTGACTCCACGTGGCACACCCCGGTGATAGCCACGGGTCCACTCCACTACTCTTCGCAGCAAACTCCGCCTGACCCTGGGCAGCCCACTGTTAGACGGTTACAGATGTCGCTATCAGGCTACTGCCCCCTCCGCCTATAAAAGGGGACCCCAGATACGTTATTCTATAAGCTTTCATCTTTCATCTAAAAACTCTGCTAAATTCTCCATTCGAGCACTACATTCTTGTTGAGGCAGAGAACTGACTTGAGCGTCGGAGGGTCTTGCCGGAGCAACCCCACCTCTGGTTTAGACTTCCTTTGCAGGTCCCGACGGCGACTGTGACTTCCTCGACTCCAGCTTCTCCAGCTCGAGCGGATTTTTGCACCAACAGGATTGGCGCTAGAGGAAGGGCGTGTGTCTTCGCAGTACCCTTGTTCTTAAAGGAGCGCTCAACGGATCCACCTCCGGTCATCTTATCCGGCACCCACTTCTCCTTTCCTCTTCTGATGCCTTCTCACGAGGCCTTCGCACAACTACCTCCGGCTATGGTCGCCGACAAGGAGTGGCCGGACGATCGGCCTCTATCGGATTCCGTCAACACCATTTCGGGGGGATCCCAGCGGGAGGCAACCAACATACCAGCTGTATCCCCCATGCGGCAAAAAGTTGAAGAACCCATAACCTTTACCGAAGAAGACACCCAGGGAGTCCAATTCCCTCATAACGACGCGGTCGTAGTTTCCTTGAATATAGCAAATTATGACGTCCGTCGCATTCTTGTCGACAACGGAAGTTCGGCCGACATCTTATTCTACGATGCCTTTTCAAGAATGTCCGCTCTTGACGGTCATCTGAGGCCGATTTGCTCCCCCCTGGTAGGGTTTACCGGTGACGCCATTCTGACGGAAGGAATGATAGCTTTGACTGTGGCCGCGGGTCAATATCCAAAGCAATCCAGGGCTCTGGTGAATTTCTTGGTGGTGAAGGCGCCATCCGCCTACAATGCAATCCTTGGCCGACCCGGCCTCAATGCCCTCCGAGCTGTCGTTTCGACCTACCATTTGAAGTTGAAGTTCCCCACCAACCAGGGGATCGGAGAGGTCTGGGGAGACCAGGCCCTGGCCAGACACTGCTACAACATCGCCTTGCAAAGAAGCGATCAGGCTGACCCCTGTCCCGTCGATGGACTCGATGCTCGCGATGACCTCACCAAAGAAAGGGGCGGCCCAATCGAAGATCTGGTACCAATCCCTTTGAATGATGGGAATGCGGAGCATGTGGTGTTGATTGGCTCCAGCCTGGGGGAGGAGGTGCGGATGCATCTTATTGATTTCCTCCGAAGGAATGCGGATGTTTTCGCTTGGGTTCCAGCAGACATGCCGGGGATTGACACGGAAGTCATGGAGCATCATCTGGCAGTCGATCCGAAGCATCGACCGACAAAAGAAAAAATCCAGAGTCATGCCCCGGAGAGGCAGAAGGCAATAGCCGAGGAAGTGGATAAGCTTCTCAAGGCCGGATTCATTAAGAAAGTCAATTATCCTGATTGGATTTCCAAGTCAAAAAAGCAAACGGCAAGTGGAGGATGTGCATCGACTTCAAAAAGCTGAATAAGGCTTGTCCAAAGGACAGCTACCCCCTCCCCAGAATCGACCAACTGGTGGACGCGACCTCAGGCCATGAGCTCCTCACCTTTATGGATGCATTCTCCGGCTATAATCAAATTAGAATGGCATCTGAAGATGAAGAAAAGACAGCTTTCATCACTAATCACAGCCTTTACTGTTACAGGGTCATGCCTTTCGGCCTCAAGAATGCGGGCGCAACCTACCAACAGTTGGTGAACAAAATCTTCAAAGAGCAGATCGGCCGAAACATGGAGGTCTACGTGGACGATATGCTCGTAAAAAGCAAGTCTTCCAGGAATCATGTCGTCGACCTCAAGGAGACCTTTGACGCCCTCCGAAAGTATAGAATGAAGCTGAACCCAACTAAATGCGCTTTCGGAGTAACCTCAGGAAAGTTCCTGGGCTTCATGGTATCAGGGTGCGGGATTGAGACCAATCCAGAGAAAATTCGTGCCATCCAGGAGATGACCGCCCCCAAGTCGATCAAAGAGGTTCAGCGCCTCACAGGGAGGATAGCGACTCTTAATCGCTTCATCGTGAGGTCGGCCGAACGGTGCTTGCCCTTCTTTCAAACCCTCAAGCAGCCGAAGAACTTCTGTTGGACCCCTGAGTGCCAACAGGAGTTCGAGGAGTTAAGAAGCTACCTTAGCTCACCCTCGCTGTTGGCAAAGCCTGAACCTGGGGAGGAACTATTTTTATACCTAGCGGTCTCTCCCATGGCCCTCGCGGCCGTCCTTGTCAAAGAAGAAGCGAAAGTCCAGCGACCAGTCTACTACATTAGCCGCACGCTGAGGGATGCCGAGACCAGGTACACCAAATTAGAAAAACTGACCTAGCCTTGTTGGTTGCAGCTCGGAGGCTCCGACCCTACTTTCAAGGGCACACCGTGACGCTACTCACCGATCAACCGATCAAGGTAGTTTTACACCGGGCTGACACTTCCGGAAGAATGGCAAAATGGGCGATCGAGCTCACGAAATTCGACATCAACTACAGACCTAGACCAGCAGTAAAAGCCCAAATACTGGCAGATTTCATAGTAGAGTGCACCATCCCAGAGGAGGTCGAACCTGAGCAAAGCAAAGTTGACGACCTGAAGTCTCAACCGAACTCCCCCAACGAAGAGGCCAATCCCTCCGATCGCTTTTGGACCCTCTATGTGGACGGATCTTCCAACATGTCGGGCACAGGTGCAGGCCTGATCTTGGTCAGTCCGGAGGGAGTCATAGCGGAGTACACTCTGCGTTTCGAGTTCTCCGTAATAAATAATGGAGCGAAAAATGAAGCTCTGATCGCAGGACTAAGGATCGCCAGAGAGCTGGGAATAAGTCAGCTCTGGGTGCACAGTGACTCTCAACTGGTGGTGGGGCAAGTCAGTGGGAGTTATGAAGCACGGGAGGATAGTATGGTCAGATACCTTGAGAAGGTAAAGGAGCTCACCCCCGCCTTCAGCAGCTTCAACATTAGACAGATTCTCAGGCTGGAGAATACCAGGGCCGATCTTCTCTCCAAGCTGGCAACATCGGCTCCGGCCGAATTGCCCAGAGGCATCCTCTTCGAAGTTTTAAAACACCTGAGTACAGAAGAATCACGGCCCGTAATGGAGATCGACCACGAGCCCAGCTGGGTCGACCCGCTGATAACCTATCTTAAGGATGGAGTTCTCCCCCAGGTTGCGAAGGAGGCTCGGAAGCTCCGAAATCAAGCCTCCCGGTACATCCTTTATGAGGTCAAATTGTACAAAAGATCATACTCCTTGCCCCTCTTGAAATGTCTCCAACCCTCGGAAGCTGACTACGCCTTGGGGAAGTACACGAGGGGATTTGCGGAAACCATTTGGGGGCTAGATCTTTATCCCACAAGCTGCTCCACCAGGGATATTACTGGCCAACGATGCATCGTGATTCGATTGAATATGTCAAAAAGTATGATCGATGCCAGAGGTATGCCAACATCCAGAGACAGCCCACCACCGAACTCACACCCTTGAGTGCCCCATGGCCTTTTGCATAATGGGGGATGGATATCCTTGGCCCTTTTCCCATGGCATCTGGGCAAAGGAAGTTCCTCCTCGTAGCGATCGACTACTTCACCAAATGGGTTGAAGCCGAACCACTAGCAAAAATCATGGAAGCAAAAGTTCAAGATTTCGTCTGAAAATCGATCGTGTGTAGGTTCGGTCTGCCTAGAACCCTAATCACTGATAATGGACGACAATTTGCGGGAGCGAAATTTGCCGAATTCTGTGAAGATCTAAACATCTCCCATAACTTCACATCAGTAGCCCATCCCCAGGTGAACGGCGAAGCTGAGGTGACCAACAGAACCCTTTTGCAGGGGATTAAGACAAGGCTCAAAAAAGCGAAGGGAACTTGGGCGGACGAACTTTATCATGTGTTGTGGGCGTATCGAACTACTCAGAGGCTACCCACGGGGGAGACCCCTTTCGCTTTAGCCTTCGGTACGGAAGCCGTCATCCCCATCGAGCTTAAACTCCCGTCAGCACGAGTCGTGGCATTCGACGAACATTAAAGTTTGCAAGGTCTTAGAGCCAACCTCGACCTACTGGAAGAAAGACGGGAGATAGCTCAGGTTCGGATGGCAGCCTACAGACAGAAGGTTGCTCGATATTACAACGCCAGGATTAAGAACAAAGCCTTTAGAGCGGAAGATCTAGTGCTTCGATGAGCCACTGTCTCGCAACCTCAGGACCGAGGAAAACTCGCCCCAAATTGGGAGGGACCGTATGAAGTCAAAGAAGTAGTCCGACCCAGAACTTATTATCTTAAGGAACTCGGAGGAGCCGACCTCCCACGATCGTGGAGCTCGAAAAACTTGTGGATGTACTACCAGTAATTTTATTTCAATTGAAAATCACATACCTATATGTCCTTGGACAATGCGAACAAACTGTATCAAAAATGAAAGGGAAACCTCATCCCGACAAGGTCGAAGGCCCGATTCTATTTAGACCGGATGGGGGGAGAGGCCCTACAGCACCCTAATGTACCCTCACAGCCATATCAAGAACAGAAGGAGAACCTCGTCCTGACATGAGCAAAGTCAAAGGCCCGGTTCTTTTAGACCGGATGGGGGGAGAGGCCCTACAACTTCCATATGCGCCCCACAGCCCTGTTAGGGACAGGAGGAGAACCTCGCCCTAACTTGAGCAAAGTCGAAGGCCCGGGTCCATTTAGACCGGATGGGGGGAGAGGCCCTACAGCGCCCTAATGTGCCCCCACAGCCATGTCAGGAACAGGAGGAGAACCTCATCCTGACATGAGCAAAGTCAAAGGCCCAGTTCTTTTAGATCGGATGGGGGAGAGGCCCTACAATGCCATATGCGCCCCCACAGCCCTGTTAGGGACAGGAGGAGAACCTCGCCCTAACTTGAGCAAAGTCAAAGGCTCGATTCCATTTAGACCAGATGGGGGGAGAGGCCCTACAGCACCCTAATGTGCCCCCACAGCCATGTCAGGAACAGGAGGAGAACCTCGTCCTGACATGAGCAAAGTCGAAGGCCCGGTTCCATTTAGACCGAATGGGGGGAGAGGCCCTACAGCACCCTAATGTGCCCCACAGCCATGTCAGAAACAGGAGGAGAACCTCGTCCTGACATGAGCAAAGTCAAAGGCCCGGTTCTTTTAGACCGGATGGGGGGAGAGGCCTACAGCGCCCTAATGTGCCCCACAGCCATGTCAGGAACAGAAGGAGAACCTTGTCCTGACATGAGCAAAGTCAAAGGCCTGGTTCTTTTAGACCGGATGGGGGGAAAGGCCTTACAGCGCCCTAACGCGCCCCACAGCCGGGCCGGGAATGGGAAGAGAACCTCGCCCTGGTTCGAGCAAAGTGGAAGGCCCGGACTCCTATGGGAGCCGGGCTTCATCCACGACACCAAGGAAGACTCCACCCGGACTCCTACAGGAGCCGGGCTTCATCCTCGACGCCAAGAAAGACGCCACCCGGACTCCTACGGGAGCCGGGCTCTGCCCACGACCCAATCACAGGAGGGTTCCATCCGGACTCCCACGGGAGCTGAACTTCACCTTGACTTCAGCGGAGAAAATTTTCGAGTGAAAAGGAAAAAGGAAGGCAACGGACCAGGACAGCTACGGTTGGAAAACGGACAGCGATCGAGGTACAAAAAACTCTGTCACCGCAAGGACTGGGGCTCCCATCGGGAGTCCCAGCTTTTGGGGAAGTTTTCCAACACAAAATAGGACAATTTACTTTGGGTGACAGAAGCTCGGATCTCCGAATTCAGCCCTGGGAGGGACCCCAGGCCCGAATGGCCCCAAGCGAGCCTGCAGCCATTGATGGAAAAATGACAACCGGGTATCTTCGAACGGCGTAAAAGTCGAAAAGGAGCTCGGCAATGACAATCCTACACGAATAAAAGAGGTCGTCGATGACCTTAGGACGATGTGAAAAAGAAAAGAAAGAAAAGGAGGAAGAGAGAAGAAAGAGAATAAAGAAGTTCGACGGATGACTATTCGATGCAAGATGCAGATGAGATAACAAATCTCTTTTTCATTTTTCAACCAACAAGGTGTACGTTACAAGACCGGTGGGCCAAAAAATAAAAAATAAAAAAAAAATAAAATATATAAATACATCATTGACGACATCGAGAACACGGTTTGGAAAGGATACGCCGGAAGCCGCTTCAAGCTGCAAACTTCTCTTCCCATTTTGTGTCCAGTGCGTATGGCGGGCCTATCGGCTTTCATCCCGCCTTGCTTCACCCCACCTCCGAAGTCCAACCTCAGGGGGAAAAAAATGGATAGATTCCCGGGGGTGGTAAGGGCAACGGTAGCGGCGACGAAGACCTGTTTCAAGAAGAACCGGAGTCACCTTGGGGCAACGTGGTGCCAGAAATATGCGTCATCATCGAATACTCCATGGTGGCCACCGTCCAGAACGCTCCGGCAAGGTCAGCATGCGCTACTCCACGCCCCCGCAACAAGTTTTACTGCCCCACCGTCGACGTCGACCGCTTCTGTTCCTCGGCCCGACGGCATCAAGGATCCCGCCACAGCTTGTGACGAACAGCTCTGCCCTTGACCGGTATCACCCCACCTTGCTACTTCCGAAATTCTCGGGCAGAATACCTTTACCGACGGCCCCCGTTATTAAACTCCTGTTGTTGAAGGAACTTCTTCCTTGAGCCCCTTTGAGACGACAGGGATCCTCAGCGGCCACTTGATGATCGGAGAACTCACCGGCTGCTATTCTCCTCCTCGCCTTCCTCCAAGCCCTAGACATCCCTTCGAGGATGGCCTCCGGGGTGGAGGACATGAAGTGGGAACCCCTTAGAGAAGAATTGAGGAGCTGAAGACGGCAAGGA
>NC_025994.2:31058863-31076858 GCF_000442705.2 Elaeis guineensis
GAAAGCCAAGTTTGCTAAGGTGTTCAATCTACTCAATCATATATAATACATGATCAGTGACTGAAGCTCCCTCTCACATACGAACATTGAACACTACGAGGAGGTTTTATATCTCTCCGCATCCTCAGGGGTGTCGAAGGACTCATTCAACATTTGAATCATCTCCTTAGGCTATGCATCCTCGATCTTATGACTAAGTTCATCATTCATAGCTGTCCTCATCATGCAATGCACAGTCGTGCGATTATTGAGCCACTTCATGTAAGTGTCTCTCGCAACACAAGGAGCATTGGCTGTAGATTTTTCAGATGCTTGATCCATAAGGACATACAAAATTCTCTCATGTTCCAACACGATCTTCAACTTTTGATACCAGCTATCAAAGTTGGATCCGATGAGCTTGTCGCTGTCCAACAGAGAACAGAGGGATAGTGTGTTGGCCATAACTGAAAGAAGAAAATATTAGCCTATTGGTATATGAATTATTGTTATTTTTTAATCTTGAAGATATAGACTTTTGTCTAAAGATCCTTCCATTATTTTTTATGAATTGGTAGCCTCTACCACCAACTCGAAGAATTACATTAATTTCTTAGCGGGTACTAGAATCCACACGGATTGCATTCGGACTTGAGTGTGGCTCGGCTAACCCTAGTGCATCCATGGGTAGGTTCATAACCAATTATTTCTTCAAACAACTTTCTGCATTGAGTTTTGCCCCAGACATCCCTTCAGCAGGCATATGGTGCCTCCATTGAAAATCCTGGTTAGGTCCAACCATTAACATGACACATCAAGTACATCCAACAAATGGATATCCAGGCCCAAGTGTGGTTTGACCAACCTGAGCATTGATCTGAAGGTACATCATGATGGTCATATGATGAATGACAATTCCAATATATAATAGACACCAAGCGTGTGGCGTCTCAATGCCTATTTGGAATATTGGACTCATTATCACACACCTTAATGGGAGGCAATGATCAAGTTATCTCATAACTTTATCATTTTATGGATCTAATAATTTAGAAGATTTAATTTTATTGACCTGAGAATAAGAGAAGAAGTCGACTTGCAAGCTGCAAATTCTTCAACTGATTTCACCAAGTCATGTAAAGAATTAGATACAAGTTGGTCTAAAGATACCTAAATCAGTCACACTGATTCACCTTAATGGCATGAGTCTGCACGAATTAACTAGTGACCTAATCAAAACATAATCTACTATGTTGATCAGATAAGTGAGATCAGCAAGAGGGATCTGCCCTTAACTCACCATAGATGCATCTAGGTGAATAGCTCCTAATTAAAAATCACTTGATCGAATCTACCAAACTTATCTTAGACACCAACTGATTAATTTGTTTCGATTTGGCACACTAGAAGATTCAGGCTCAACCACGGAGCCATGATCATGGTCTATTTATTAGGATCAAACACATGGACTTGATCAAACTTTAACTATTGAGATTGATTTAGAGAAATACTGACCTAATCTAATTCAATATTTGATTAGATTTAATTAATTTCTCTACTTGGTCCATATGTGTTCCTAACCCTAGGTCTAAATCATTAAAAGGACCAAATTCATGCTAACCCTTTGCTCATCATATTATGTGGTATCTTAATAATCTTCAATTCTCAATTTTAGATCATTCAAATTTAATTCAAAATTAAGTATGTGAAACATATGTTTCAGTTTGTTGAACTATTCTACAAAGGTTTCAAGTGAAGCATACCATATGTTTCAACATATGAAAATAAATTGTCATTATATGTTTAACAATTAAACATACATAGGTATGATCTAAACTTCATTCATACATCTTATGTATCATGATAACTTTTAGATCAATACCAATTATATGATATGTAACATGTAATTCAAATCTAAAATAATTTTATATCTAAATTTTAGTCTATTATAATGAATCATAAATTATTTTAGATCTAATCTAAATATATTTATGATCAAAATAATACATAAAAATTTATTCATTTTTTTTTCATGAAACTAGATCATAACGACACCCCTATACATCATAAGAGAACCCATCGAATAGACAAAAGAGAGATTAATCTCTTCAATCTCTTATGATCGGATGGTCTCGTGATCTCATCAATCTGAGTACTAGGTTACTAAGATCTGAAATCTAATTTCATATATAATCACATCAACATACAATTATTGATAAAACTATTTTATATCATGAACATATCCTTGATCTCATCAATTATGTTCTTCATTTAATCCAATTAGATTTGATGTATCATATACATCATATCAACTCTAAAATTTATCTTATATTGATTATAAAATACTAATTTTAGATTTGATATCAAATAAAAAAATAATTAGATGTAAATATGAATGCATAAAGAATTAATTTCTGATAAAATCTATTTTTGTGTAGTGCTGAATTATGATCGGATTCAGATCTAAATATCTATTGAAATGGATCCAATTTAAATTTGAAATAATCTTTACTTCATAAAAAAAATAACAAAATTAAAATTTTATTGAAATAGATTTAAAATAAATTTTTAATTCATATTATTTTTATAAAAAATTCAAAAATAACAGAATTCTGTTATAACAGATTTATAACAACCTCAATCAACCATTGATTAGGCACCTCAAATCCAATCAAAATTAGATAAAATTTTTTATATAAATATATTTAAATGAGATTTAATGTCACATAAAAAAAATTTATTATATCTTATGTAAATAATTATAAAAAAATTTATTTTATATGTGTTGGTGCAAAAATCTGCTTGCACCGGAGAAGCTGGAGTCGGGGAAGCCACGGTCGCCGTCGGAACCTGCAAGAGAAGTCTAAACCAGAGGTGGGGTTGCTCCGGCAAGACCCTCCGACGCTCAAGTCAGTTCTCTGCCTCAACAAGAATGGAGTGCTCGAACAGAAAATTTAGCAGAGTTTTGAGATGAGAAATGAGCTTAGAGAATAACGTATCTGAGTCCCCCTTTTATAGGCGGAGGGGGCAACAGATTGATGGCGACACCTGTAACCGTCTGGTAGTGGGCCGCCCGTGGTCAGGGGAATTTATTGCGAGAGGTAGTGGAGCGGAATCATGGCCATCACCGCAGCTCGCCACGTGGAATCAATTGCAGGGAGTGGAGCAGCGCCCGTTGTCGTGACTTGCCAGCGGATGGGAGAATCACCCGGTATCCATCGCAGGAGGTGGAGCAGGTTCGTGGCCGTTATCGTGGCCTGCCAGGGGGTAGTGGAGCTGTGCAAAATCTGCCACAGGAAGTGGGGCAGGGCGGCGACGGTTACTGCGGCTTGTCAGGGAATGATGGAGCTGCGCGGAATCCGTCACAGGAAGTGGAGCAGGGTCGTGGCCGTTTTGGTGGCCTGCCAGGGGGCGCGGATCTGTTGATTGAAGCTCGGCAACGGTCGGAGCCCGGTCTCTGTAGAGGTCCGGGAGAGGTCCTCCTAGCGGTTGGGGTCGTGGGTGGAGCCCGACTTCCGTGGGAGTCCGGGCGGAACCCTCTCGGAGCTGAAGTTGCGGGTGGAACCCGGCTCCCGTAGGAGTCCGGGCGGAGTCCTCAGCAGCCGTTGTTGAGGACGGAGCCCGGCTCCCGTAGGAGTCCGGGCGAAGTCTGCTTGCGGCTGCAGTTGTTGGCATCGAGGATGAAGCCCGGCTCCCATAAGAGTACGGGCGAAGTCCTCCTGCAATTTAAAATTAAAGGCAAAGTTCGGCTCTCGTAGGAGTCCGGACGGGGCTTGCCAGCGGTTGATGCTGAGGACGAAGCCCGGCTCCCGTAGGAGTCCGGGCGAAGCTGTGCTGTGGTTGATGTCGGCGATGGAGCCCGGCTCCCGTGGGAGTCCGGGCGGAGCTGTTCTGAAGTCGGCGGTGGGGCCCGGCTCCCGTAGGAGTCCGGGTGGAGCTGTGCTGCTGTTGGCGGTGGAGCCCGGCTCCCGTGGGAGTCCGGGCGGAGCTGCTCTGAAGTCGGCAGCGGAGCCCGGCTCCCGTAGGAGCCCGAGCGGAGCTACGCTGCAATCAAAGTTAAAGGTGAAGTCCGGCTCTCGTAGGAGTCCGGACGGAGCTTACCAGCAGTTGATACTGAGAGCGGAGCCTGGCTCCCGTAGGAGTCTGGGCGGAGCTGTGCTGTAGTTGATGTCGGAGGCGGAGCCTGGCTCCCGTGGGAGTCCGGGCGGAGCTGTTCTGAAGTCGACGACGGAGCCCGGCTCCCGTAGGAGCCCGGGCGGAGCTATGCTGCAATCAAAGTTAAAGGTGAAGTCCGGCTCTCGTAGGAGTCCGGACGGAGCTTACCAGTAGTTGATACTGAGAGCGGAGCCCGGCTCCCGTAGGAGTCCGGGCGGAGCTGTGCTGCAGTTGATGTCGGAGGTGGAGCCCGGCTCCCGTGGGAGTTCGGGCGGAGCTGTTCTGAAGTCGACGACGGAGCCCGGTTCCCGTAGGAGTCTGGGCGGAGCTGTGCTACTGTCGGCGGTGGAGCCCGGCTCCCGTGGGAGTCCGGGCGGAGCTGTTCTGAAGTCGGCGGTGGAGCTCGGCTCCCGTAGGAGTCCGGGCGGAGCTGTTCTGATGTCGGCGGTGGAGCCCGACCCCCGTAGGAGTCCGGACGGAGCTGTGCAGTTGATGTCGGAGGTGGAGCCCGGCTCCCATGGGAGTCCAGGCGGAGCTGTGCTGCTGTCGGCGGTGGAGCCCGGCTCCCGTGGGAGTCCGAGCGGAGCTGTTCTGAAGTCGACGGTGGAGCCCGGCTCCCGTAGGAGTCCGGGCGGAGCTGTTCTGATGTCGGTGGTGGAGCCCGGCCCCCGTAGGAGTCCGGATGGAGCTGTGCAGTTGATGTCGGAGGTGGAGCCCGGCTCCCGTGGGAGTCCGGGCGGAGCTGTTCTGAAGCGATTCCGCCGAGGGTTTTGGCTGTGGGTATTTTATACCCAACACCAGTCGCCCTACTTTCGAGTTTGAATTTCAAACGAAGGAAGTACACAGAGAGAGAGATGGGTACAGTCAGAACCATCCCTTCGAATCCTGCACACTGCTGCCTCCAGATATTTTGGCATTAAATGTGCGCGTGCCGAAGTCTTTTCGAATTGGAGCGGTACGAGGGGACGCTTCGAAAATCCCACAGGTACACTGGCCTAGGTACGGTGCAATTATGATCCTGCCAACCGTCGGCCACTTTTAGCCATCTGCCAGGGGGAGTGGGACACGTGTCGGATGCGGACTGGCCAGGGGGATTCGCGATCATTATGGCATCGGATCCCAGGGTCTATTTAAACCCGTCCTCCCCACTTCAGGCATCCTACTCCATTCCTGAGTTTTCGCTGGTGTCTGTCTTCTCTTCGAGAGCCTGCTCTAGTGAACGTCTTCTCGAGCCGTAGGCGCCTCCCGTTTCTCGTTCCCCAGGTCCCCAGAGCAATATAGGTTAGTGCCAACCTTCTTCTCACCGCCTAGGAGCTTCTCCTCTTCTGTGCCTCCCTCCGAGTTAGCCTTCGGCGTCTTGTTCCCCTTTCGGTCTGTCTTTTTAGGGTCCTTTAGGCTCTTCCTCCAAAACTGCTCAAAATGTCCTCTGACTCTTCTGCTCCCGGCAGTTTCGAGAGTTCCTCTGCTTCAAATCCCCAGGTCCCTGTCTTTGTGGACGAACCCGCGTCCGGGGCTGGGCCTCGCCCGATTTTCACACCGGGCGCAATTCCATGTTCGTCGACTTCGGATGAACTCTTTCTGATAAGGGTTCGATATGGGGTTCCTCTGAAGTACGACCTGGAGCTACCTGGCCCCTCTGACCGGGCCAGCGCTCCTCCTCCCGGTCGCTTCTGTTTGTATCAGGAAGTGTTCCGTGCCGGACTCCGGCTTCCGCTTCCTGTCTTTGTTGCTGCCTTCTTCCGCTTCTTGGACATTTCTCTCACCTCCGTGGCCCTGAATTCCTTTAGGTTATTGATGGGGTTTCTGTCTCCCTTGGAGAGAAGACAGCCGAGCTGCAACAAGTAAAAATCCAACTAGCGCTTGAGCGGAAGGCTGTCGCGGACGCAGAGGCAGAGTCCGAAGTTTTACAGAAGTGGCATCGAGAAGCGGAGGCTGAGAGCCGGCAACTTCGTCAGGCGCTCCAGGATACGCTGCGGAAGAAGGAAGAACTTGAAGAAGCAATGGAGAACCTGAGGCAGTCCTGGTTGAGGGATGGAGGTGATAACCCTAGGTCGGAGGGAGCAGGGCCTCCTTAGAGCTCTTTTGTCTTTATGTCTTATCATGTAGTTACTTTCTTTTTGTCATTTTGTCCTTCTTTCCTTGGCCGTCCTGGCTTTGTAGTATGTATATCGAAAATGAAAAAAAGAGCGTTTTGCGTTACCTTGTCCACGCGTAGCACTGATATTGTCGTCTGTTGAACCTTTCTTGTCATTTGGCTTGCTTGACGTAGATGTCGTCATGGGGGGGGGGCTTTTTCCTTTCATCCGACCTTGTTACGCGGCCGAGTTTTGCCACCATTATTAACCCTCGCTGCAAAAGTGGCGGATGGAGCCCGGCTTCCGTAGGAGTCCGGGCGAAGTCTTCCTTGGCGTAGGAACCCGGCTCCCGTAGGAGTCCGGGTGAAGTCTTCCTTGGCGTAGGAACCCGGCTCCCGTAGGAGTCCGGGCGAAGTCTTTCTTGGCGTAGGAACCCGGCTCCCGTAGGAGTCCGGGCGAAGTCTTCCTTGGCGGCGGAACCCGGCTCCCGTAGGAGTTCGGGCGAAGTCTTCCTTGGCGGCGGAACCCAGCTCCCGTAGGAGTCCGGGTGAAGTCTTCCTTGGCGATGGAACCCGACTTTCGTAGGAGTCCGGGTGAAGTCTTCCTTGGCGTAGGAACCCGGCTCCCGTAGGAGTCCGGGCGAAGTCTTCCTTGGCGGCGGAACCCGGCTCCCGTAGGAGTCCGGGTGAAGTCTTCCTTGGCGTACGAACCCGACTCACGTAGGAGTTCGGGCCTTCCATTTTGGTCGAGCCGGCGTGAGGTTCTCCTCTCGTTACCAGCCTGGCTTGTGGGGGCGCATTAGGGCACTGTAAGGCCTCTCCCCCCTTCGATCTAAAAGAACCGAGCCTTCAACTTTGCTCATGTCAGGATGAGGTTCTCCTCCTGTTCCTGACATGGCCGTGGGGGCACATTAGGGCGTTGCAAGGCCTCTCCCCCCATCCGGTCTAAAAGAATCGGGCCTTTGACTTTGCTCAAGTTAGGGCGAGGTTTTCCTCCTGTCCCTAACAGGGCTGTGGGGGCACATTAGGGCGTTGTAAGGCCTCTCCCCCCATCCGGTCTAAAAGAACCGGGCCTTTGACTTTGCTCAAGTTAGGGCGAGGTTTTCCTCCTGTCCCTAACAAGGCTGTGGGGGCACATTAGGGCGTTGTAAGGCCTCTCCCCCCATCCGGTCTAAAAGAACCGGGCCTTTGACTTTGCTCATGTCAGGACGAGGTTCTCCTCTTGTTCCTGACATGGCTGTGTTTTTGGAGGGATCATATCCAGTCATAATACATCCACGCTAGGTGGGAGGGGCATGTTAGGCAGAAAGAAAAGTAGATTCAAGGCGAAATAGTAAGTGATACATTTACAGTTTTTCCGCTCCTCCTTGAGGCCCTCCGGTGATGGAGTCGATGGTCCCGATGGGAGGTCGGTCCCTGGGTTGCTCCTCCCTTTTCTGCGGTTCAGGCGGTGGGAGGGCTCTTGGCCGGTCTCCTCTACCCTCAGGCCGGCGGTGGATGAATCTGTCGAGTCGACCTCGTCGAATGAGCTCCTCGATCTTATCCTGGAGCTGGATGCATTCTTCGGTGTCGTGGCCGTGGTCGCGGTGGTAGAGGCAGAACTTGTTGGGGTTGCGCTTCCCGGGATGTGTGCACATCCTCTCCAGCCTAGGGAGCTGCTCCCTGACCTCCATCAGTACCTGGGCCTTCGAGGCGTTGAGGGGGGCGTAGTTGCGAAATCTTCCTGGTGGGGAGCCTCGCCGAACCCTGCGGTCCGAGCTTCTCTATCTGCGTGCCTGGGGTGGAGTATGGGCGCGCTTATGCCCAGGAGGGGATCAGGAACGCGGCCGGGCTTCCTTGGGCCTTTTCTCAACTGCGGGCTTACTCGAATCTCCCGCTTGACGCTCCCTTGCAGTCTCTTCGTCCTTCATTTTAAAGGCCTCTTCCGCTCGGGCGTATCCTTCAGCCCGAGCCAGTAAATCGGCAAAATCTCTGGGGTACTTCTTCTCCAGGGAGTACAAAAGATCATTCTTCTGAAGGCCAACTTTCAGGGCGGCCATGGCAACTGACTGGTCCAAGTTCCGAACCTCCAACGCCGCGATGTTGAAGCGGTTGACGTAGGCCCGTATGGACTCCCCTTCCCTCTGCTTGATGTTGATGAGGGACTCCGAACCCTTCCGGGGACGCCGGCTGCTGACAAAATGGGCTACAAATTGGTGGCTCATTTGATCGAAAGAAAAGATGGTACCCGGCTTTAGAGCCGAGTACCAGTTCCTCGCTGCTCCCTTCAAAGTAGATGGGAAAGCCCGGCACAAGATGGCGTCGGAAGCGCCGTGAAGCAGCATCATCGTTTGGAAGGCCTCCAGATGATCAACCGGGTCCGTCGTCCCGTCGTAGCTTTCGAACTGGGGAAGCTTGATGTTCGGCGGGATCGGTTCCTGCATAATCATTTGGGAGAAGGGAGGGTCAGTGCAAATATCCTCACCATAAGCGGGGGGCGCGTGGCGGAGTTCTTCAATCCGCCGGTTCATCTCCTGGAGCTTCCAGTCCAGGAAATCCTCTCGACTTCGAGTCTCGAGGGTCCTTTGGCAGAACGGGGGCAGGGATCTTCCAGGGGTGGAGTCGTGATCCGATTGAGGGCTCTCTACCCTCAGATTTGTTTTCCCGGGAAGGATGGGGCGGCTGGCCCAGGTGGCCTGCCCTACCGTCGGGTTCTGGCATTCCGGAGATGCCCCCTCTGGATGCGCCGATGCTTGTGGTTGCTGCTGCTGCATTGCTTGTACGGCTTCGATGAGGCCTTTGACCTGCTGCGCCAGCAAGTCAAACTGCTCCGCGCTGACCGCCGCCGCCGGAGGGGGAGGAGGAGGAGGCTGAGAAATGGGAGGGGAGGCCAGAGCCTGAGATCTGGCCGCGGAGGCCGTGGACCGCCGGGTGGATGCCTTGCACGGAGGCATCGAGTGTCGATCTCGCGGGGGAAGATTAGGAGTGGGTGACGGGGAAACGGCCGAAGGCGGCTCCGTTGAACACTCCTTTAAGAACAAGGGTGCTGCGAAGACACAGGCCCCTTCCTCTAGCGCCAATCCTGTTGGTGCAAAAATCTGCTTGCACCGGAGAAGCTGGAGTCGGGGAAGCCGCGGTCGCCGCCGGGACCTGCAAGAGAAGTCTAAACCGGAGGTGGGGTTGCTCCGGCAAGACCCTCCGACGCTCAAGTATGTTCTCTGCCTCAACAAGAATGGAGTGCTCGAACGAAGAATTTAGCAGAGTTTTGAGATGAGAAATGAGCTTAGAGAATAACGTATCTGAGTCCCCCTTTTATAGGCGGAGGGGGGCAACGGATTGATGGCGACACCTGCAACCGTCTGGTAGTGGGCCGCCCGTGGTCAGGGGAATTTATTGCGAGAGGTAGTGGAGCGGATTCGTGGCCATCACCGTAGCTCGCCACGTGGAATCAGTTGCAGGGAGTGGAGCAGCGCCCATTGTCGTGACTTGCCAGCGGATGAGAGAATCGCCCGGTATCCGTCGCAGGAGGTGGAGCAGGTTCGTGGCCGTTATCGTGGCCTGCCAGGGGTAGTGGAGCTGTGCGGAATCCGCCACAGGAAGTGGGGCAGGGCGGCGACGGTTACTGTGGCTTGTCAGGGAATGATGGAGCTGCGCGGAATCCGTCACAGGAAGTGGAGCAGGGTCGTGGCCATTTTGGTGGCCTACCAGGGGGTGCGGATCTGTTGATTGAAGCTCGATAGCGGTCGGAGCCCGGTCGCTGTAGAGGTCCGGGAGAGGTCCTCCTGGCGGTTGGGGTCGTGGGTGGAGCCCGACTTCCGTGGGAGTCCGGGCGGAACCCTCTCGGAGCTGAAGTTTCGGGCGAAACCCGACTCCCGTAGGAGTCCGGGCGGAGTCCTCAGCAGCCGTTGTTGAGGATGGAGCCCGGCTCCAGTAGGAGTCCGGGCGAAGTCTGCTTGCGGCTGCAGTTGTTGGCGTCGAGGATGAAGCCCGGCTCCCATAAGAGTACGGGCGAAGTCCTCCTGCAATTTAAAATTAAAGGTGAAGTCCGGCTCTCGTAGGAGTCCGGATGGGGCTTGCCAGCGGTTGATGCTGAGGACGAAGCCCGGCTCCCATAGGAATCCGGGCGAAGCTGTGCTGTGGTTGATGTCGGCGATGGAGCCCGGCTCCCGTGGGAGTCCGGGCGGAGCTGTTCTGAAGTCGGCGGCGGGGCACGGCTCCCATAGGAGTCCGAGTGGAGCTGTGCTGCTGTTGGCGGTGGAGTCCGGCTCCCGTGGGAGTCCGGGCGGAGCTGCTCTGAAGTCGACGGCGGAGCCCGGCTCCCGTAGGAGCCCGGGCGGAGCTACGCTGCAATCAAAGTTAAAGGTGAAGTCCGGCTCTCGTAGGAGTCCGGACGGAGCTTACCAGCAGTTGATACTGAGAGCGGAGCCTGGCTCCCATAGGAGTCCGGGCGGAGCTGTGCTGCAGTTGATGTCGGAGGCGGAGCCCGGCTCCCGTGGGAGTCCGGGCGGAGCTGTTCTGAAGTCGACGGCGGAGCCCGGCTCCCATAGGAGCCCGGGCAGAGCTATGCTGCAATCAAAGTTAAAGGTGAAGTCCGGCTCTCGTAGGAGTCCGGACGGAGCTTACCAGCAGTTGATACTGAGAGCGGAGCCCGGCTCCCGTAGGAGTCCGGGCGGAGCTGTGCTGCAGTTGATGTCGGAGGCGGAGCCCGGCTCCCGTGGGAGTCCGGGCAGAGCTGTTCTGAAGTCGGCGGCGGAGCCCAGCTCCTGTAGGAGTCCGGGCGGAGCTGTGCTGCTGTCGGCGGTGGAGCCTGGCTCCCGTGGGAGTCCGGGCGGAGCTGTTCTGAAGTCGGCGGTGGAGCCCGACTCCCGTAGGAGTCCGTGCGGAGCTGTTCTGATGTCGGCGGTGGAGCCCGGCCCCCGTAGGAGTCCGGACGGAGCTGTGCAGTTGATGTCAGAGGCGGAGCCCGACTCCCGTGGGAGTCCGGGCGGAGCTGTGCTGCTGTCGGTGGTGGAGCCCGGCTCCCGTGGGAGTCCGAGCGAAGCTGTTCTGAAGTCGGCGACGGAGCCCGGCTCCCGTGGGAGTCCGGGTGGAGCTGTTCTGATGTCGGCGGCGGAGCCCGGCCCCCGTAGGAGTCCGGACGGAGCTGTGCAGTTGATGTCGGAGGTGGAGCCCAGCTCCCATGGGAGTCCGGGCAGAGCTGTGCTGCTGTCGGCGGTGGAGCCTGACTCCCGTGGGAGTCCGGGCTGAGCTGTTCTGAAGTCGGCGGCGGAGCCCGGCTCCCATAGGAGTCCGGGCGGAGCTGTTCTGATGTCGGCGGTGGAGCCCGGCCCCCGTAGGAGTCCGGATGGAGCTGTGCAGTTGATGTCGGAGGTGGAGCCCGACTCTCGTGGGAGTCCGGGCGGAGCTGTTCTGAAGTCGATTCCGTCGAGGGTTTCGACTGTGGGTATTTTATACCCAACAATATGTATATATTTCAGGCCTGTTCTGATACCAGTTGAAGGGAAGGAAACAATTTTCCTCTAGAATGCTCAGGTTGCATTTAAAATTTTTTTCTAATATTCTACTTATTTAAGGATCAAATCTTTATCTAAATCATAGTAGAATCAAAAATTAAATCTCAAATTATCTGATATAAATCTTCACGGAGGCCTGGATATGCAGACCCTCTACTTCGCATGCACGTTAAACGATGCAGGAAAGCAAGATGAACTCCAATCCAATTGGCTTCGCAACTCAATCAATCGAGGGATGAGATATGATGATGTGACATCTCACACTAGTAGGTAGGGTGTTCAAGAAGGATCCACACCCAAAGAGAGGAGGCGGCAACAAAGGGAGAGATGTAGAAGATGAAGGACCTCTCTCTTCACACATTTGTCTCTCTCTCTTTTTCTCTTCTCTCAATTTGATTAGTTTGCTATTCTATTCTCTTATTTTATTCATAGATAGAGATCCTCTCTATTTATAAATGATTCTCATGACCCAATGAGAGGAAGACTCTTTATTCAAATCTGATTTGAATTGGTCCAATACTCAAGAAAGAAGGACTCCTACATAAGATATAATTGCCATCACCTATGACATCCACTTTGCACCCACTCCCACACTCACTTGCGATGCCCCAAATAAGCACCAAACTAATTTTTGGTCATGCTTCATGAGTGGGTATTCCCAGTGCAAGTAGAAATACTCATATCTCATCCAAAACAAATCTGATTCGAGTCTGATTCGAAGTCGGTTCGAAACAATTTTGAAAGACTGTCAATCTTAAACTCTTTAGGATTTTTGTACCTAGTCTAACTTATATTTTAGATCTATTTAAGTCTAATTAATTCAGATCTAATTTAAAATTAATTAGTACTTAAATTCAATCTTTCATATGTTTCATGGATTATAGATAGAAATTGTTCATCCCCGAGATTGAACCAGAACCTCATGTGTAGTGCTAGCTAGACATAGTCAACTCTTCAATCCCATTGGACCCATAACTCAATTCTCAATCAAGTTAGCTTATATGTTCAATCAAGTCAAGTACTTTCAGATTGGACATATAAATATAGATCAATTTCTTTCTACTTCGTCTGACTTGTGTGCGTGACTCCATAGGTTCAAACATTAAGCCGGTAGCACAGGAATCAATTCCTGCACTAATCGAGATATTATCTAGCAATGGTTCTCGACATCCAGATAGATTGAATTATTGCAAAGAAATATTTCAGAATCCATACTCATGGTTGCCACATAATTCATCCTTTTGACCCTGGATGTTCTAGAATGGTCTAAAATTAACTGTCAACCGAGATTGCTTCATCCACATTATATTTCAATCTTTCAAATCCATCTCATGGATTACCCTAGCCAAGACTTTACTAAATTAAAATATAGTAATACATCAACTCTAATAATTCAGAGGGGTCAATCTCATCTTGATCCACACATAAATTTCGTAAGTACTGACTGTATCCAGTACCCTTCCGTCACTGTATTAAAAATTTAGATAGTTCGGCACCAAAGCACAGTGAGTTGCTTGCAAGTCACTATGGTGATCTCAGATCTGAAGGATATTTATACCTATGTGTTTCAAGAGTAGCTCTTGACAGTAGAATGCTCAGCAGGTGAGTCATTTATTCATTGATGATGTACCTTTACATCTCATCTGTATGCCATACCAGTGTTACCACACTCTTGGTTAAGAGGACAACCAACCCATATGACACACACCGACCTTCACTCGATAAACGTCATTATCTCGTAATGACGTATCATTTGATCGCGAACTTGTTTAAGAACTATACGATAAATCCTCTCTTTATCGTGTACTAGTATAGTTCTAGAAACTTCATCACAGTACAAGAATTCAAGGAAGATGTCACTTTGTGATGAAAAATATCAGAATAACTATTATTCAATAATCAATAATTCATATACAAGGATGAACTCAATCATCACATGATTGGTTTTAGGACACAATTCCCAGCATTGGTATCTAAGGAGTTTCAAGTGCGGTGGTTATTTAATTAGTTCCATTGCTGGTCTGACCAATTTTATTGGTGACTAAGAAAAGCAACGGAAGGACCCCCACCAATTTTAACACTTTTCTGACTAATTGGATTAGTTTGAATATTGAATGAAGGTAGCCTACTATTTAGAACACTACATATGCCTTCCTTCATGTCTAGTCAATATCCTATCAAAAATCATAGCAGATTTATTGTGATAGCCACAAGGCTTGCTATGGGGATTGATGTGGATTTGTCTTGGTGCATCTTATATGTTTTACGGCATATTTGGATATATTACTTTATTGTGATATCCATAAGGGCAGCATTTTTTAGATATGACTGTATAAAAATGAAGGGTCTGACTTAACTAAAAATACTATAGTTTATTGTGATATCCATAAGGCTATGAGTATTTTTAGAGGTAGATTATGTTGAGAGTTGTATGAGATGCAATTGGATAGATTTTTCTATCTTTGAACTCATTGAGATTTGTTGTGATATCCACAAGACTTCATTGAAGGATTAAGATCTCAACTCCATTAAGAAACCAGATTAGGATTTTTCGTTTACCATAAGAGTGGGCTATGGTATCCGATAAAATAGTGGGAGACATAACTAGTTTAAAAATCTTCATCTAGTTATGCATGTCAAACATGAGTGGTCTGCTTATACTATTGTTATTTATTTATGTAGATTTAAGTTTGTATTTTGATTTTTTTATTTTTACTGCATAACACTATAGATAAAAATATGTTGACCGATCCCAACTATGTGGATGGGTTAAGGAACTTGCAAGTTAAGTTCATATCAGAGAAGAACTCCAATGTTCTGGATATTCCTGACCTTGGGATGGTCAGCAATAATAAGAAGGCAAAAGATGTCTATATGGATATTAGCTATTTATTTTGTGACAAGTTTGGATATTAGGAGTATAATTGCAAGAATAATCTTGCAAGATTGAAGCAGGGTGCATGTGTAGCATCAAAAGGTATGTATATAATACAGACCTATTTGTCATTGAGTGGTTCAGACTCTGATATCTAGGTATTAGATACCACCTGTAGATAGTATATTTGTAATTCATTACAGCTACTACAGAATATCAAAGGTCTGAAAAGAGGTGACCTCGAGCTCTATGGTGCAAGTGGAGGTCTATTAGCATAGAGACTGTAAAAATCTGTATGCTTGATTTACCTTCGGACAAAATTTTAGAATTAAAAGACTGTTATTACATGTCAAAGGTCATTAGAAATATTATTTCTACACCTTTGTTATAAAAATAAGGTTATGAAATAAGGCTAATGAAAAATGGATGTTCCATTTTTTTTTCTAATAAATATTATGGCAGTAGTTATATTGATAACAATCTTTTAATTCATGCACTCAATGAAAATATTTTTTATATTGAAAAAAATATGAAAAGAAAGAGAGAAGATGTGAATGTCACATATCTCTGGCATTGTCACCTTAGTCATATTAATGAGTCAAGGATTAACCAGTTATATAAAGAAAAATTTTTTGACCCATATGATTATGAATCATTGAAAACTTATAAATCTTGTCCCATGGATAAGATGATCAAGACTCCATTTTCTAGATATGGAGAGAGAACGAATGAGTTGTTAGCCCTAGTACATACAGATGTATGTGGACCAATGATAATTCAGGCCAGAAAAGAATACTCCTATTTTATCATCTTTACGAAAGATTTATCAAGGTTTGGATATGTGTATCTTATGAAACCTAAATTTGAAGCCTTTGATAAGCTCAAAGAGTATCAATGTATGATCGAGAAACAAATTGAAAAAGGTATCGAGATTCTTCGATCTGATCGAGGAGGAGAATACTTATCCAATAAATTTTTTGATTATCTTAAAAGTAAAGGTATTCTCTCTGAATGGATCCCTTCTTATACGCCCCAGTTAAATGGTGTAGCAGAAAGGAGGAATCGCACTTTGATGGATATGGTGCAGTCCATAATGTACTTCACTGATCTTCCAATATCATTCTAGAGATAATGCCCTAGAGACTGCCACATACATATTGAATAGGGTGCCCTCAAAGTCTGTCGCAAGCACACCATATGAGATATGGAAGGGAAGGAAGCCTAATCTTAAACATCCTAAGATTTGGGACTGTCCTGCTTATGTCAAAAATATTTTTAGACATAAACTTAGTGCTAAATCAGATAAGTATAAGTTTGTAGGGTATTCTAAGGAAACTAATCGATACTACTTCTACCACCTACTGAACAAAAAGTGTTTGTTAGTAGGCACACCACATTCTTGAAAAATGAACTCATCCAAGAAGGAGCCAGTGGGAGAAATATTGAACTTACTGAAGTTCATGATCTACAAACTGATCCAGAAATACTAGTGGTTGGACCACAAGAAGAACCTCAATCAGAAATACCTAAAGATGAGGTACATCCACAATACACACCTCCTCTTCGAAGGTCAGATAGAGTGCATCATGCACCTCTGAGATTTGATGACAATATGATCAACATCATTCAGGATGATGATCTACTGACCTATTCAGAAGCTGTCATGAGTAGAGACTCAGACAGATGACTGAAAGTCATGAAATCTGAGATGGACTCAATGTATATCAACCAAGTATGGACCTTGGTTGATGCATCTAAGGGTGTGATCCCAATAGGGTGCAAGTGGATCTTCAAGAAGAAGATCGGAGCAGATGGCCAAGTAAAAACTTACAAAGCTAGGTTAGTGGTGAAGAATTTTAGTCAAAGCTAAAGAATTGACTATGATGAAATCTTCTCACCAGTGGTTATATTCAAGTCTATCTGAATTTTGCTTATTATAACGGCATACTATGACTATGAGATCTGATAGATGGATGTCAAGATCATTTTTCTCAATGGTAATCTAGAGGAAGAGGTCTATGTGACTTAGTCAGAGAGATTTATCTCAAGTGGAAGGGCAAATCAAGTATGCAAGCTAATGAGATCCATCTATGGATTGAAGCAGGCTTTGAGGAGTTGGAACATCCAATTTGATATGACAGTCAAAGAGTTTGACTTGATCAAAAATAAGGATGACCATATGTGTATAAGAAGACAAGTAAGAGTGATGTTGTCTTTTTGATTTTGTATGTCGATGACATATACTGCTTATTGGGAATGATATCCCAATGATGCAATTGGTCAGGACTTAGGTATCGAATAAGAATTCTATAAAAGACTTGGGTGAAGCATCCTATATACTAAGTATAAAGATTTATAGAGATAGATCTAAAAGGATGTTAGGCTTATCTCAATCATGGTACATAGATCTCATATTAAAGAGATTTAATATGGAGGCTAGTAAGAGAGGTTACTTGCCTACAGGTCATGGTATACATCTCTCCAAGAAAATGTTTCCTAAGATATTAAAGAAGAGAAAGAGGATGAATGAAATCCCTTATGCTTTGGTTATGGGATCAATTATGTATGCCATGCTATATACCAGGCTTGATGTAGCTTATGTTTGGGCATAGCTATCAGATTTCAAGCTGATCCAAGAGAGGATCATTGGAAAGTGGATGATAGCAAGTCGATATCAGGACATGCGTTTACCTAAATGATGGGGCAGTGAGATGGAAGAGCTCCAAACAGCAGATAGTATCTGGCTCAATTACTGAGATAGAGTACATTGCTGCTAGTGAAGCCATTAAGGAAGCTGTCTGGATGAAGAAATTCATCATAGATTTAGGAGTCATTCCTATGAATGAAAGACCAATGTCACTTTATCGTGATAACACTGGGGCTATTATTCAAGCAAAGAAACTTAGGTCTCATTATAGATCCAAGCACATCCTCAGATGCTTCCATCTCGTTAGAGACAAGATGTTGTCCTTAAATGAGTAGACAGAAAGAACAATATAACAGACCCATTCACTAAGGCCATACCAAAGTAGCTATATAATCACCATCTTATGAGATATAAAGGCGATTGGCTTTAGTGTAAGTGAGAGATTGAAAGAAGAGTACCCTATAAGCCAATCGCAAGTGTATTGTGATGGAACTTTTCTTTATAATTTTCCAATTCATGAAATGATATGTGGACCAATGACAATTCAGGCCAAAAAAGAATACTCCTATTTTATCATCTTTACGGAAGATTTATCAAGGTTTGGATATGTGTATCTTATGAAACATAAATTTGAAGCCTTTGATAAGCTCAAAGAGTATCAATGTATGATCGAGAAACAAATTGAAAAAGGTATCGAGATTCTTCGATCTGATCGAGGAGGAGAATACTTATCCAATAAATTTTTTGATCATCTTAAAAGTAAAGGTATTCTC
>NC_025994.2:31076958-31116277 GCF_000442705.2 Elaeis guineensis
AAGATTTATCAAGGTTGGATATGTGTATCTTATGAAACATAAATTGAACCTTTGATAAGTTCAAAGAGTATCAATGTATGATCGAGAAACAAATTGAAAAAGGTATCGAGATTCTTCGATCTGATCGAGGAGGAGAATACTTATCCAATAAATTTTTGATCATCTTAAAAGTAAAGGTATTCTCTCTGAATGGATCCCTTCTTATACACCCCAGTTAAATGGTGTAGCAGAAAGGAGGAATCGCACTTTGATGGATATGGTGAAGTCCATAATATGCTTCACTGATCTTCCAATATCTTTCTAGAGATAATGCCCTAGAGACTGCCACATACATATTGAATAGGGTGCCCTCAAAGTCTGTCGCAAGCACACCATATGAGATATGGAAGGGAAGGAAGCCTAATCTTAAACATCTTAAGATTTGGGACTGTCCTGCTTATGTCAAAAATATTTTTAGACATAAGCTTAGTGCTGAATCAGATAAGTATAAGTTTGTAGGGTATTCTAAGGAAACTAATCGATACTACTTCTACCACCTACTGAACAAAAGGTGTTTGTTAGTAGGCACACCACTTTCTTGAAAAATGAACTCATCCAAGAAGGAGCCAGTGGGAGAAATATTGAACTTACTGAAGTTCATGATCTACAAACTGATCCAGAAATACTAGTGGTTGGACCACAAGAAGAACCTCAATCAGAAATACCTAAAGATGAGGTACATCCACAATACACACCTCCTCTTCGAAGGTCAGATAGAGTGCATCATGCACCTCTGAGATTTGATGACAATATGATCAACATCATTCAGGATGATGATCTACTGACCTATTCAGAAGCTGTCATGAGTAGAGACTCAGACAGATGGCTGAAAGTCATGAAATCTGAGATGGACTAAATGTATATCAACCAAGTATGGACCTTGGTTGATGCATCTAAGGGTGTGATCCCAATAGGGTGCAAGTGGATCTTCAAGAAGAAGATCGGAGCAGATGGCCAAGTAAAAACCTACAAAGCTAGGTTAGTGGTGAAGAATTTAGTCAAAGCTAAAGAATTGACTATGATGAAATCTTCTCACCAGTGGTTATATTCAAGTCTATCTGAATTTTGCTTGTTATAACGGCATACTATGACTATGAGATCTGATAGATGGATGTCAAGATCATTTTTCTCAATGGTAATCTAGAGGAAGAGGTCTATGTGACTTAGTCAGAGAGATTTATCTCAAGTGGGAGGGCAAATCAAGTATGCAAGCTAATGAGATCCATCTATGGATTGAAGCAGGCTTTGAGGAGTTGGAACATCCAATTTGATATGACAGTCAAAGAGTTTGACTTGATCAAAAATAAGGATGACCATATGTGTATAAGAAGACAAGTAAGAGTGATGTTGTCTTTTTGGTTTTGTATGTCGATGACATATACTGCTTATTGGGAATGATATCCCAATGATGCAATTGGTCAGGACTTAGGTATCGAATAAGTTTTCTATAAAAGACTTGGGTGAAGCATCCTATATACTAAGTATAAAGATTTATAGAGATAGATCTAAAAAGATGTTAGGCTTATCTCAATCATGGTACATAGATCTCATATTAAAGAGATTTAATATGGAGGCTAGTAAGAGAGGTTACTTGCCTACAGGTCATGGTATACATCTCTATAAGAAAATGTGTCCTAAGATATTAAAGAAGAGAAAGAAGATGAATGAAATCCCTTATGCTTTGGTTATGGGATCAATTATGTATGCCATGCTATATACCAGGCTTGATATAGCTTATGTTTGGGCATAGCTATCAGATTTCAAGCTGATCCAAGAGAGGATCATTGGAAAGTGGATGATAGCAAGTCGATATCAGGACATGCGTTTACCCTAAATGATGGGGCAGTGAGATGGAAGAGCTCCAAACAGCAGATAGTATCTGGCTCAATTACTGAGACAGAGTACATTGCTGCTAGTGAAGCCATTAAGGAAGCTGTCTGGATGAAGAAATTCATCATAGATTTAGGAGTCATTCCTAAGAATGAAAGACCAATGTCACTTTATCATGATAACACTGGGGCTATTATTCAAGCAAAGAAACTTAGGTCTCATTATAGATCCAAGCACATCCTCAGATGCTTCCATCTCGTTAGAGACAAGATGTTATCCTTAAATGAGTAGACAGAAAGAACAATATAACAGACCCATTCACTAAGGCCATACCAAAGTAGCTATATAATCACCATCTTATGAGATATAAAGGCGATTGGCTTTAGTGTAAGTGAGAGATTGAAAGAAGAGTACCCTATAAGCCAATCGCAAGTGTATTGTGATGGAACTTTTCTTTATAATTTTCCAATTCATGAAATGATATGTGGACCAATGACAATTCAGGCCAGAAAAGAATACTCTTATTTTATCATCTTTACGGAAGATTTATCAAGGTTTGGATATGTGTATCTTATGAAACATAAATTTGAAGCCTTTGATAAGCTCAAAGAGTATCAATGTATGATCGAGAAACAAATGAAAAAGGTATCGAGATTCTTCGATCTGATCGAGGAGGAGAATACTTATCCAATAAATTTTTTGATCATCTTAAAAGTAAAGGTATTCTCTCTGAATGGATCCCTTCTTATACACCCCAGTTAAATGGTGTAGCAGAAAGGAGGAATCGCACTTTGATGGATATGGTGCAGTCCATAATGTGCTTCACTGATCTTCCAATATCTTTCTAGAGATAATGCCCTAGAGACTGCCACATACATATTGAATAGGGTGCCCTCAAAGTCTGTCGCAAGCACACCATATGAGATATGGAAGGGAAGGAAGCCTAATCTTAAACATCTTAAGATTTGGGACTGTCCTGCTTATGTCAAAAATATTTTTAGACATAAGCTTAGTGCTAAATCAGATAAGTATAAGTTTGTAGGGTATTCTAAGGAAACTAATCGATACTACTTCTACCACCTACTGAACAAAAGGTGTTTGTTAGTAGGCACATCACTTTCTTGAAAAATGAACTCATCCAAGAAGGAGCCAGTGGGAGAAATATTGAACTTACTGAAGTTCATGATCTACAAACTGATCCAGAAATACTAGTGATTGGACCACAAGAAGAACCTCAATCAGAAATACCTAAAGATGAGGTACATCCACAATACACACCTCCTCTTCGAAGGTAGATAGAGTGCATATGCACCTCTGAGATTTGATGACAATATGATCAACATCATTCAGGATGATGATCTACTGACCTATTCAGAAGCTGTCATGAGTAGAGACTCAGACAGATGGCTGAAAGTCATGAAATCTGAGATGGACTCAATGTATATCAACCAAGTATGGACCTTGGTTGATGCATCTAAGGGTGTGATCCCAATAGGGTGCAAGTGGATCTTCAAGAAGAAGATCGGAGCAGATGGCCAAGTAAAAACCTACAAAGCTAGGTTAGTGGTGAAGAATTTTAGTCAAAGCTAAAGAATTGACTATGATGAAATCTTCTCACCAGTGGTTATATTCAAGTCTATCTGAATTTTGCTTGTTATAACGGCATACTATGACTATGAGATCTGATAGATGGATGTCAAGATCATTTTTCTCAATGGTAATCTAGAGGAAGAGGTCTATGTGACTTAGTCAGAGAGATTTATCTCAAGTGGGAGGGTAAATCAAGTATGCAAGCTAATGAGATCCATCTATGGATTGAAGCAGGCTTTGAGGAGTTGGAACATCCAATTTGATATGACAGTCAAAGAGTTTGACTTGATCAAAAATAAGGATGACCATATGTGTATAAGAAGACAAGTAAGAGTGATGTTGTCTTTTTGGTTTTGTATGTCGATGACATATACTGCTTATTGGGAATGATATCCAATGATGCAATTGGTCAGACTTAGGTATCGAATAAGTTTTCTATAAAAGACTTGGGTGAAGCATCCTATATACTAAGTATAAAGATTTATAGAGATAGATCTAAAAGGATGTTAGGCTTATCTCAATCATGGTACATAGATCTCATATTAAAGAGATTTAATATGGAGGCTAGTAAGAGAGGTTACTTGCCTACAGGTCATGGTATACATCTCTCAAGAAAATGTGTCCTAAGATATTAAGAAGAGAAAGAGGATGAATGAAATCCCTTATGCTTTGGTTATGGGATCAATTATGTATGCCATGCTATATACCAGGCTTGATGTAGCTTATGTTTGGGCATAGCTATCAGATTTCAAGCTGATCCAAGAGAGGATCATTGGAAAGTGGATGATAGCAAGTCGATATCAGGAATGTGTTTACCTAAATGATGGGGCAGTGAGATGGAAGAGCTCCAAAAGCAGATAGTATCTGGCTCAATTACTGAGACAGAGTACATTGCTGCTAGTGAAGCCATTAAGGAAGCTGTCTGGATGAAGAAATTCATCATAGATTTAGGAGTCATTCCTAAGAATGAAAGACCAATGTCACTTTATCGTGATAACACTGGGGCTATTATTCAAGCAAAGAAACTTAGTCTCATTATAGATCCAAGCACATCCTCAGATGCTTCCATCTCGTTAGAGACAAGATTTGTCCTTAAATGAGTAGACAGAAAGAACAATATAAAGACCCATTCACTAAGGCCATACCAAAGTAGCTATATAATCACCATCTTATGAGATATAAAGGCGATTGGCTTTAGTGTAAGTGAGAGATTGAAAGTAGAGTACCCTATAAGCCAATCGCAAGTGTATTGTGATGAACTTTTCTTTATAATTTTCCAATTCATGAAATGAATTTATTATTTAAGATATTGATTCATCATATTAGTTGCATCTTATTATATCTAAGATTATGATGAATCCCAAAGATTAGACAGTAATTTAGGAGACATGAATGGTTCATACTAGTGAGACCTAAAATCCTAAAATTCTAATCTTAAATATTTCTGGTCGTAGGAGTATTGAGTTGGAGATCAATGTTCCAGATAGACTGCACATCCTATGTATGCTCAATGGAGAGGATAACAGATCTCACTAGCACTTTGTGGGACACTAATACAAGAATGTGGGTGCTCATTTCGAAAATAAATCCACTAATTGAGTCGATGAAAGAGAACATCTTATGGAAGTCTTACTTGCATATCAAAGATGGTTCTCTAATGAGAGTTGTGCAAGTGATTCTTAGACCTGAGACCACCATAGAATCTTGTGCACATGAACCCATATTTTGGTTCATATCCAGGCATGGTATTAGACATATACGGGGTATTTTGGATATAATGGAGTGTATATAGTGGTTGTGAGTAGGTCAACATAGAATCGATCACTCCTAGTAAGAGGAGATCACATCCTATGTATTCTCAATCCTTGATGACTTGGAAAAACTTTTGGCCAAAAGCAGAAAGAAAATTAGAAAGAGTTTCTAATACTTTTTCATTCAAGTCATCATTGATTAATTAAAAATGATATGAATATGTATTTGAGTTTGACATGATTTCGTACTCATGAACATATTCAGGGTGAGGGATGATCAAAGGATTAATTGTATGGTAACTTACCACTGAAGGGTATATTTGATATTTTTTATCAAAATTTTATATCTTCTGAATAGTCATGATAAATTGCTAGATGTCAATCTTGACATATATATTTTTGATCGAATTAAAGAGTCTAATTCATCATCAATTAGAAGGATTATAATTGTTGAACTCGGGTTAGCTCGATTGGACCTAAATTGATTAGATTGAAATCTAATCACATTTGAACAACTTATATCTGGACCTACTATCAGCTAGATGTGGAACTCAATGGGTCATATACATATAGAAATTGGCAAGAATTCTTTTGAAAAAGGTTGATTAGAATTTTGGATTCAATCAGGGCTCCGGTAAGCATGCTAGCACGTGTGGAACCCTTGCTCCTTTGGAGGTCAATTTGATCTCATCCCTTACTAATTAGCTAGTGCAATTTAGTGAGTATTTGGTTAGGCTGTGCCACCTAGAAGCAGCCTAAATTGGGGTACCACATCCTATTTTAACGCCAATTATGAAGAGTCCAAGTTGTGAAGGACTCTTGGTGAAAACAGATTCTGCGTACAAGTGTTGGCATGGATAGAAAAAAAAGTCCTTCTGCATAGGATTAAGGTGCATGTGTAGCCAATATCACCCTCCATCCTTTGTTCACATCTCAAAGCATGAGATGTATTTTTTCTAAAATTTTTGGAGTAGAGAAAAATTAAAAAAGGAAGGAAGTCTCATGCGGCGCGCAAAAGCGTCCATCTCTCCAAGATTTGGAGAGTCCTTCTCCTTATCCAATGCTTTAAAAATGGAATATTTTTGGTGACAATGTTTACATTTGATGAGATATTTTTGGTATTTTTATAAAATTTTTTAGACTTATCTGGATGCCAAACGGATGCTATAAGTTTCCTCACACCTGCATGTGCGGTGATCAGACTTTGCATGAAAAGATGTGAGAACACATCCATTTGTGGAAATTTTTATCCACTTATTATATATTCTAAATAAGATTGAATCTCTATCCACATGAATTTTTAAGATTTTTTTGAATGGAGAAGGGAGTGAAAATATCCCTTCTCTGGTCGTGCATGTAGAGCAGGGTGCTGATCGATGCATCATTGATAAGAGTCCTTCTATTTGAAGGAACTCTTATCTTTGATAATCAGATCAGATAGGCCTCTTGGATGAGGTGCATCCCTCTCTTTTGGCATCCCTCTAGTGGCTATAAATTGATTGAGGCACTGGGTGTCCGAGGTAATTCAGAAAAGAGTTTCCAATTTTTCTCCGTTGCTCTCTTTTCTTTCTTACAACCTATCTTAGTTTTAGGACAAGGCTTTGGGATTTAAGATAAAGCCTTATCTGATCCTAACAAAGATTGTGAGGGTCCTAAAGAAGAAAGATCAGAAGTTAGAGGAGGTTCTGAGAGGGTGGAGTCAGTTTCTTAGAGAAACCTGATCGGTATGAGGCTAGTCGAGTTCTAGTGGCTAGACTCTTGAAGCAAGGTGAAGAAGGAGCGCTGTCTTAGTTCAGTTTTCTTGTGGATCACCATTGAAGGGGGACACTTGGATTCCTTGTGAAAATTAGGATTAGCATACAGGTATTCTTCTTATCTTAATTTATATTTATTATACTTTGATTATTATAGTCAAGGATTTTGGGCATTGGGGTTTTCGGTGCATCGATGTTTTGAATAAAATTTTAAACACCTAACCTTCCACTGTGCCATCAAAACCCAACAAGCCCATCATAGATCAGACTATATTTAACAAGGTTCGATTCCTCCTCTCTGACATCCCATTGTGTTGTGGTTTCCAAGAGGGGTCTACTGTGAGAGAATCCCATTCTCTTTCAGATATGTTAGGAACTCACTGATGAGATATTCACCTCCTCGTCTGATCGAAGAGTCTTAATACTCTTTCTAGTTTGTTTCTCTACTTCACATGAAATTGTTTGAACATTTCAAATGATTCTGACTTATGCTTCATAAGATAGACATACCCATACCTCGATAGGTTGTCTGTAAATATAATAAAGTAGTAGAATCCTCTTCTGACACTTATGTTCATAGGTCCACATACATCAATATGTATTAGACCTAGAACATTGCTGGCTCTTTCACTTTTTTTCTTAAAAGGTGACTTAGTCATCTTACCAATAGACAGGATTCGCAAGCAGGTAATGATTCACAATCATTTATCTCAAAGAACGTTCCTTGATCAACCTGTCAATCCTACTATTGTTCACATGATCAAGTCTACAATGCCAAAGGTAGGATTTACTGACATTATCTAACTTAGGATATTTATTGACTGTGTACATTATACTAACAGCTGTGATATTATGTATATGTCATGTTTTAATTATCCACACATAATTATAGTATCATTCATAATGATATCACAAACATCATCCTTTATTATAAACTTATAACTAAGTTTGGCCAAAAGGCCTACAAAGATGACATTCATAAAAAAGAGAGACAATATTAATAATCATCTAACATGATACTACTAGACTCGAAGACAAGCTACAAAGTTTTAAAGTCAGAATTGAACAAGACTTTCATCTCCAATGTTAAGAAACTGCTCGTCCTCTCAAAATTTCATACTTACCTGCAGTCCCTTCAATGAATTGTATATATTAATAAAACTTTCGATATCCAATACCCAGGTAGTAGTATCACAAATAAAAAAATTATAAAGGATTTTCATATAAGTACCTTGTGAAGCAACCGATTGCTTCTTTCTTTTGTTCTTAGACTTATTTGGGTTAAGGGTAACTATATAAGTAGGAAATTCTTTTTCAATGATCCAGCTTCTTGCAGAAGAAGTACTCTGCCTGACACTTGTCAACTTTTAATGGTTTACTCTGCTTAAGATCGACGGCATGGAATTTCTATACTTTTTTCTTCTTTTCTCTCCTAAAGGATCGATGCTTTGTAGATGAACCTTCCACTAAATTCACTGGCTCCTTCTGGAGCTGGTGATCCTTCTTAAAAGTCTACAGTAACTCTAGCAAACTATGGTAGTTCACTGCAGCTTCGTCATTCTATAATGACTGAGAAAAGGTAGGTAGGATTTTGGTAGTGAATTGAGGATAGCATCCTTGCCTAACTATTCATGCAACGGAAAGCCAAGTTTTTAAGGCATTCAATCTACTCAATAATGTACAATACATGATCGGTGACTGAATCTCCCTCTCGCATATGGGCATTGAACACTGTGCAGGAGATTTTGTGTCTCTCCGTATCCTCAAGGATGCCGAAGGACTTATTCAACATTTGAATGATCTCCTCTAGCTGTGCATCCTCGAACTTACGACTAAGTTCATCATTCATAGCTGCCCTCATCACACAACGCACAGTCATGCAGTCATTGAGCCATTTTATATAAGTGTCTCTCACAGCACGAGGAGCATTGGCTGCAGGTTCTTCAGGTGTCTCATCCGTAAGACATATAAAATTCTCTCGTGCTCTAAGATGATCTTTAACTTTTGATATCGACTATCGAAGTTGGATCCGATGAGCTTGTCGCTGTCCAACAGTGAACAGAGGGATAGTGTGTTGGCCAAAATTAAAAAAAAATATTAACCTATTGTATATTAATTATTTTTAATCCTAAAAATATTACTTTAGTCTAAAGATCTTCCACTATTTTTATGAATTGATAGTCTCTACCTCCAACTCAAAGAATTATGTAATTCATAGCGGGTACTAGAATCCATATAGACTGCATTCGAGTTGAGTGTGGCTAGGCCAACCCTAGTGCATCCATGATTGGTTCATAACCAATTTTTCTTCAAACAACTTCTAGCAATTAGATTTTACCCCAGGCATCCCTTCAGCAGGCGTGTGGCATCTCCACTAAAATCTCAGTTAGATCCAACCATTAACATGACACACCAAGTGCATCCAATAAATGGATGTCCAGCTGAGTGTGGCTGGCCAACTTAAGCATTGATTTGAAGGTACATTATGATGGTCATATGATGAATAACAATTTCAATACGTAATAGAATCAGGCATATGGTGCCTCCAATACCTATTTAGAATATTGGACTCATTATCATATACCTTAAAGGGAGGCTATGACCAAGTTATCCCATAACTTTATCATTTATGGATCTAATAATTTAGAGATTTGATTTATTGATCTAAGAATAAGAGAAGAAGAAGACCTGCAAGTTGCAAATTCTCCACTACTTCACCAAGTCATGTAAGGATTAAACACAAACTAGTCTAAAGTTACCTAAATCAATTACACTGATTCACCTAAATGGCATAGGTCTGCATGAATTGACTAGTGACCTAATCAAAATATAATCTACCATATTGATCAGGTAAGTGAGATCAGTGGGACGGATATGCCTTAACTCACCATAGACGCATCTAGGTGAATAGCTCTCAATTAAAAATTATTTGATCGAATCTGTTAAACATACCTTAGACACTAACTGGTTAATTAGTTTTGATTTAGTTCACCAGAAGATTCGGGCTTAACCATGGAGCCATGATCATGGTCTATTTATTAAGGTCAAACACATGGACTTGATCAAACTTCAACTATTGAGATTGATTTAGAAAATTCTAACCTAATCTAATTCAACACTTGATTAGATTTAATCAATTTCTCTACTTGGTCTATATTATTTTAACTCTAGGTCTAACCTATTAGAAGGATCTAATTCAAGCAACCATTACCCATCACTTTATGTGATGTCTTAATGATCTTCAATTCTCAAATCTAGATCATTCAAACTTAATTCAAAATTAAGTGTGTGAAACATGTGTTTCAGTCTGTAGAACTATTCTATCAGAATTTCAGATGAAGCATACCATATATTTTAATCCATAAAAATAAATTTTTATAATATGTTTAATAATTAAACATACATAGATATGATCTAAACTTCATATATATATCTCATGCATCATGATAACTTTTAGATCAATACTAATTACATCTTATGAACATGTAATTCAGATCTAAAATAATTTTATATCTAATTTTATCCTATTGTAATGAATCATAAATCACTTTAGATCTAATCTAAATATATTTATGATCAAAATAATATTTAAAAATCTATTCATTTTTTTTTCATAAATCGGACCACAATAACACCCCTACATGTCATAAAGAACCCATCAATAGGCAAAAGAGAGATTAATCTCTTCAATGTTTATGATCAGATGGTTTGATAATCTCATCAATCTAAGTACTAGGCTACTAAGATCTAAAATTTAATTTTATATTTAATTACATCAACATAAATTATTGATAAAATAATTTTATGTCATGAATATATCTTGATCTTATCAATTATGTTCTTTATCTAATCTAATTAGATTTGATGTATCATATACATTATATCAGATCTGAAATACATCTTATACTAATTATAAAATATCAATTTTAGATTTAACATCATATAAAAAATTAATTAGATACAAACAGAAATAAATTTCTAGTAAAATGTATTTTTGTGCAGTACTGAATTCTGATAGGATTTAGATCTAAATATCCATCGAAAGGATCTAATTCAGATCTAAAATAAATCTCACTTTATAATGAAAATAATAATATTAAAATTTTATTAAAATAAATTTAAAATAATTTTAACTTACATTGTTGTTTTATTAAAAATTTAGCAATAGTAGAATTCTGTTATAACAAACTTATAACAACCTCAATCAATAATTGATTTGGCTCATCTAATCCAATCAAAATCAGATTAAAAATTTTATATAAATAAATTTAAGATTTAAATTAGATTTAATATCTCACAAAAAATTTTATTACATCTTATGAATTAATCTCAAAAAATTTAGTTATGTATGTATATATTTCAGACCTACTCTGATACCAATTGAAGGGAAACAATTTCTCTTCGGAAGGCCCAGGTTGCATCTAAAATTTTTTTATTATCTATATGATTAAGGATAAAATTTTTATCTAAATAGCAGTAGAAAAAGATCAAATCTCACATAATCTGATATAAACCTTCACAGCAGCTTCGATTGCAGACCCATACTTCGCATGCACGTCAGACACCACAGGAAAGCAGGATGAACTCCAATCCAATCACCTTCGCAACCCAATCAAATGAGAGAAGAATATATTGGTGTGACACCTCACACTAGTAGGTGGGATCCCAAGAAGGATCCACACCCAAGGAAGAGGGGCGGCACCAAAAGGGAAGAGACCAAGGAAGAAGAAGGCTCTTCTCTTCTTACGCATGTCTCTCTTTCTCTCTTCTCTCAATCTGATTTGTTTGCTATGCATCCATAGGTAGAGACCCTCTCTATTTATAAATAATCCCATAACCTAATAAGTATAAGAGTCCTAACTCAAATATAATTTGAATGAGTCCAATACTCATGAAAGAAGGATTCCTATATAAGATAGAATTGCCATCACATATGACAACCTATTTGCACCCACTCCCTCACCCATATGGGACACCCTAAACCAGCACCATTCCAAGTGTTGGTTGGCCCACATGCGAGGAAAATCTCAATGTAAGTAAAAATTCTTATATCTCATCAAAATGGATACGATTCAATCCAATTCGAAGCTGGTTCAAAATAATTTTGAAAGACTGTCAATCCCAAATTTTTAGAACTTTTGTACCAAGTCTAACAGATTTTTAGACCCAATTAAGTCTAATTAATTTAAATCTAATATAAAATTAATCAGCACTTAAATCTAATCTTTCATATGCTCTATGGATTATAGATCAGAAACTGTTCATCCCTGAGATCGAGCCTAAACCTCATGTATAGTGCTAGCTAGCATCGTCAACTCTTCAATCCTATTTGATCTATAATTTAATTCTCAATCAAGTTAGCTTATATGTTTAATCAAGTCAAGTACTTTCAAATTAAACATATAAACATAGATTAATTCCTTCCTATTTATCTGACTTGTGTGCGTGACTCTATAGATTCAAACACTAGGTCGGTAGCACAGGAATCAATTTTTCACTAATTATGATACCATTTAGTAATGATTTTCGATGTCCAGATAGATCAAATTATTATAAAAAAATATTTCAAAATCTATACATATAGTTATTCTAAGGGTTGGTTGGCCCACATGAGAGGAAAATCCCAATGCAAGTGAAAATTCTCATATCTCATCAAAATAGATACGATTCGAATCCAATTCGAAGCTGATTCGAAATAATTTTGAAAGATTGTCAATCCCAAATTCTTTAAAACTTTTGTACTAAGTCTAATAGATGTTTAGACCCAATTAAGCCTAATTAATTCAAATCTAATATAAAATTAATCAGTACTTAAATCTAATCTTTCATATGCTCTATGGATTATAGATCAGAAACTGTTCATCCCGGGATCGAACCTAAACCTCATGTATAGTGCTAGCTAGACATCGTCAACTCTTCAATCCTATTTGATCTATAATTTAATTTTCAATCAAGTTAGCTTATATGTTTAATCAAGTCAAGTACTTTCAAATTGGACACATAAACATAGGTCAATTCCTTCCTACTTTATCTGACTTGTGTGCGTGACTCTATAGATTCAAATACTAAGCCGGTAGCATAGGAATCAATTTCTTCACTAATCGTGATGCCATTTAGTAATAATTTTTGATGTCCAGATAGATCAAATTATCACAAAAAAATATTTCAAAATCCATACACATAGTTACCGCATAATTCATCCTTTTGATCCTGAATGCTCTAGGATGGTCTCAGGTTAACTATCAACCGAGATTGCTTCATCTACATTATATTTTAACCTTTCAAATCCATCTCATAAATTATCCTGATCAAGACTTTGCTAAATTGAAATACAACAATACATCAACTCCAATAATTCAGAGGGATCAATTCCATCTTGATCCATATAGACTTCACAAGTTTTTGACTGTACCCAATAGCCTTCCGTCACTGCATTAGAAATTTAGATAGTTCGGCACCAAAGCACAGTGAGTTGCTTGCAAGTCACTATGATGATCTCAGATCTGAAGGATACTTATACCCATGTGCTACATGAGCAGCTCTTGACAGTAGAATGCTCAGTAGGTGAGTCATTTGTTCAGTGATGATATACTCCTACATCTCACCTGTATGCCATATCAGTGTCACCATACTCCTTGTTTAAGAGGACAAGCAACCCATATGACATACAATGACCACCACTTAATAAACTTCATCATTCTGTAATGACGTATCATTTGGTTACGAATATATTTGAGAACTATACAATAAATTCTTTCTTTATCGTACACTAGCGTAGTTTCAAAGACTTCATCACAGCACAAGAGTTTAAGAAAGATTTACTTTGTGATGAAAAATATCAAAATAACTTTTATTCAATAATCAATAATTCATATACAAAGAGAAACTCAATTGTCACATGATTGGTTTTAGGATATAATTTCCAACAATACCTATCTTCGACTTATAATCATCAATCTCTTTGATTCTGAGAGCTTTAGTAAATGGATCGATCAAGTTTTCTTTCCATCGATCTTCTGAAGATCGACGTCATCTCGATCTATGATCTTTCAGATAAGGTGGTAGCAGCACAAAGTATACTTGGTGTGCTGATGGGACTTCAGCTCTTTGGCTTGAGCAATGGCTCCAGTGTTGTCATAGTATAACAGAACAGAGCCATCGGAGGATGTCACTCCGAGCTCATCGATGAACTTCTGCAACTATGTAGCTTCTTTCATAGCATCGGATGCTGCGATATACTCTGCCTCATAAATAGAGTCAGTCATGGTATACTGTTTGAAATTTTTTAGCATATTGCTCCACTGTTCAGGATAAAAATATAATCCGACACACTCTTACTATCGTTATGGTCTGACTAAAATTGGAGTCGATAAATCCCACTAATTTCAAGTCAGTTTCACCATAAACAAGTCATTGGTCCTTAGTACTTCTTAAATACTTAAGGATGGTCTTTGTGATCTTTCAGTGGTTCTCTCTTGGATCAGACTGTATCTACTCACTATCCCTAGTGAATATGCCACGTCTGTTTTGTACATATCATGGTGTACATTATAGAACCCACTATCAAAGTATATGGAACTCTACTCATATGCTCTCTTTTGAGGAGTTGTTGGACAATCCCTCTTTGAGAGAAAAATTTCATGGCTTATCGAGAGATAGCCTTTCTTGAAATTCTCCATGTTGAACCATTTCAGCACGATGTCTATGTATGTGGATTGGGACAATCCAAGCAACCTTTTCGATCTATCTCTATAGATCTTCATTCCAAAGATGTAGGATGCTTCTCCCAAGTCGTTCATAAAGAACTGAGACGATAACCAGACTTTTATTCCTGGTAATACAGAGATGTCATTCTCGATTAAAAGAATGTCATCTACATACAGAATGAAGAATACAACCACAGAGTCATTTACCCATTTGTAAATGCAAAGTTTTTTTCCATTCTTAATAAAGCCATACATTGTGATAACCTTATCAAAATGCATGTTCCAACTCCTAGATATCTGCTTCAATCCATAAATAGATCTCTGAAGCTTGCACACTTTGAACTCATTGTAAATGTGAAACCCTCAAACTATATCATATACACCTCTTCTTGCAACTCTCCATTTAAAAAAGCTATTTTAACATCCATTTGACAGATTTTATAGTCCATGTATGTCGTTATCGCAAGCATAATCCGAATAGATTTGAGCATTGCCACAGGAAAAATATCTTATTATAGTCAATACCATAATGCTGACAGTAATCCTTGACAACCACATGGATATTATAGATCTTCACTTTTCCGTCTGCACCCCTCTTCTTTTTGAAGACCCACTTACACTCTATGGGTTTAATCCCTTTAGGTGGGTCAACTAATGTCCATACATCATGGACCTTCATAGACTCCATTTCAGATTTCATGGCTTCAAGCTATTTATCAGAGTCGGACCTCTGTATTGCATCCATATGGTGATCAGATCCTCATTGTTTTCATCGAGTTTAATAGGATCCTCATCTTAGATTAAAAAATTGTAGTATCTATCCGGTTGACATGATACTCTATCGGATCTCCTTAATGGTACCTCTACAATAGGTTCTGGGTTTGACATCATCAAACTTAATTTTGTGGGTTCACTAGACTGTGTTGGTTCTACCTATTGAACTTCCTCAAGTTCAACTTTAAAGGCATTAATCCCTTCCCCAAATTTTTTTTTTTCTAAAAAGACTGTCTTAAGGCTGACAAACACTTTTTGTTCATTAGCAAGATAGAAATAATAATCCTTAGTTTCTTTGAGATACCCTCTAAAATTATATCTATCAGATCATGCTCTAAGTTTGTCTATTTTCAAACATTTGACATAAGCCGAACATCTCCAAATCCTAGGGTGAGAGAGTGCTGGCTTACACCTAGTCCATATCTCATAGACTCTTTTACTTACAGATTTACTAGGAATCCTATTAAGCACATAACAAGCCGACTCAAGTACATATCCCCAGAAGGATATCCATAGATTAGAAAAGCCCATCATGGATCAAACCATGTCCTACAGAGTTCGATTCCTCCTTTCTGACACACCACTATATTATGACATTTCAAGAGGTGTCCATTGAGAGAGAATCTTATTTTCCTCAAGATATATAAAAAATCATCAGAAAGATATTCACCTCCTCGATCTGATCGAAGAGTTTTAATATTCTTTTTTGTTTGTTTCTTTACTTCATTACGAAACTATTTAAATATTTCAAATGATTCAGACTTGTATTTCATCAAGTAGATGTGCCCATACCTAGATAGGTCATTTGTGAACATAATGCAATAGTGATACTCTCCTCTGGCACTTGTGCTTATGGGTCTACATACATCAGTATGTACCTGACCCAGAATGTCACTGGTTCGTTCACCTTTTCTAGTAAAAGATGACTTGATCATGTTTCCAAGCAGACATAGGTTGGCAATGATTCATAATCATTGTCATCAAGAATTTCTTCTTGAGCTAACTTGTTTATCCTATTTTTATTGATATGACCTATCTTGCAATGTCAAAGATAGGTATCCGTGACATCGACTATCCTAGGACATTTATTAGATATGTACATTACATTAGGCCTAGATACAATATAGATTCTATTGTTTAACTATTCATGCATTATAGTAATACCATTCAAAATGATATCATAAAAATTTCTCTTTATTGATATTTTATAATTTGATTTGGCCAAAAGGCCTACAGAAATAGCATTTAAAAGAAAGTTGGGATAGTAATAATATTCGTTTAGAAAAATAAAATGAGATTCGAATACCAGCTTGAAAATTTTTAAAGCTAGAACTGAAACTGATCTTCCATCTCTAATGTTCAGGAATCTCTCATTGTCTCCAAATCTCCTACTGACTTGAAGACCCTACAACAAATTACAAATATTAATAAAGCTACCGGTATCCAATACCCAGGTCATTGTATCAAAAATAAAGAAGTTACAAGGTGTTATCATATAAGTACCTTGCCTAGCAATCGATTGCTTCTTTTTCTTTGGCCAATTTGGATCAAGAAAAATTATATATTAAGGATAATTTTTTTTCCAATGACCCTGCTTCTTGCAATAGAAGCACTCTGTCTGACTCAGATCAATCTTGGACTTGGGCTTTTGGGTCTGACTCCCAGCACTTAGTACCTTTTTATTTTTATTTTATTTCTTTCTTAAAGGGAAGATGCCCATCTGAAGAAGATCCTTCCACTATATTCAGCATCTCTTTGTGGAGCTGGTGATCTTTCTAAAAATCTGTAGCAATCTCAACAGACCGTGGTAGTTGACTACAGATTTCATCATTCTAAAATGACTGAGAATCGATAGGTAGGATTTGGATAGGGAGTTCAGGATCGCATCCTTACCCAACTATTCATGCAAAGGGAAGCTGAGCTTGCTCAATCGCTCGATCTGTTCGATCATGTACAATATATGATCGGTGATTGATGCTTCCTCCCTCATCTGAGCATTGAAAATGGTGCAACTAGTCTTGTGCCGCTCAATATTGTCGGAAGTACCAAAGGACTCTCTCAACATCTTGAGCATGTCCTCTAGCTAAGCTTCTTCAAACTTTCAACTGAACTCATCATTCATCGAAGCCCGCATTATGCAATGAACTGTGGTGTGGCCATTGAGCTACTTCAAATAAGTATCTCGAACTGTGCCACAGGCATTGGGAACAGGCTTCTCAAGTGTCAGATCGTAATCACATACAAAATCTACTGGTGCTCTAGAATGATTTTGAGTTTTTGATACTAGTTATCAAAATTGGATCCCATCAACGTCTCACTGTCCAACAGTGATCGAAGCAGCAAGTTTGAGGTCATATCTGCACACACAAGAAAAAATCAAAATCTAATCAGTATATAAATTAATTAAGCCTAAAGACATAGACTTTAGTCTAAAGGTTCTTTCACTATTTTATATGAATTGATAGCCTCTACCTCTAACTTGAAAACATTTTTTAATTCCTTAGTGGGTACTAGAATCTACATAGACTACACACAAGTTCGACTTTGGTCAGCTCACCCATGTATATCTATGGGTAGGTTCATTAACCAATTATTTCATTAAATAATTTTTAGTAATTGATTTAGCCATAGATAACTTTTCAGTTGACTTTGGTCTTCTCTGCAAGCTCTAGTTAGGTCCAACCATTAACATGATTATACTTGCGAATCTAACTATCAAATGATTAGATCCGATATTGGCCGGCTAATCGACCACTTGACAAAGAGACTTGACTAAGTGATCATAATATAAATGATAATTCTAATAGCAGATGAGCACCAAGCCTTTGGGCCTCCAATGATCATCATACTAATGGATCCATTATCACCCAACTTAATAGGAGGCTATGATTTAGTTATCACCATAACTATCTCATTTAAGGGACTTAATAATTTAAAGAATTTAATTATGAATTAAGAAGAGAGAAGAGATCAATCAGTAAACCATAATCCTTCCACTCACTTCATAAAGTCATTAAATCAGCTTAGGATCATGCTGATTGAAATGGCACCTAGATCAGTCACACTGATCAACCTTAATAGCATGGGTTAACTCAAAATCTAATCAAAATCTAATTTATCAAATTGATTAAGTAAGTGAGATCGGTGGGAGGATCTGCTAAGCTTGCCTTAGACACCATCGAAATGACCAGATAAGCAGCTTCCAATTAAAAACTACCAATCGAAATGTCAAACTTATTTTAGACACCAATTGGTTAATTAGTTTTGATTTGACCAACCTAATGATTCAGGTTCAACCACTAAGCCACAATCAAGATCCATTTGGTCTAATCAAAGACATAGACTTGACCATCTACAACTATTATATTAGAGAAATCTTGATTAATCTAATTCAATATTTGATTAGACTTAATTAATTTCTCTACATGATTAATTAATTATTTAATTTTAATCTTATATCAAATATAATTAAGAAGATCTGATTTAAGCTAACCCATACCCCATATTTTATGCAATGTCTTTAGATCTTAAATCATAATTTTAGATCTAATCAATTCAATACTTAATTCTTAATTAAGTCTTTACATCAACATGGTTTAGATTTTGAAATAATTTTTTATGTAAATTTTTTATATTAAATCATAAAATCTTTTTAGATAAAATCTAAATTTTTATGATTTTAAATCAAAATAATTTTGATTATGAAGATTAGATGTAACTAATTTTTTATGCAATTTGTATCACATATAACAAATTTTAGGATTTCAAGATCTAGAGTTTTGCAAGAAAATAAGTTTTTTTTTTTTCACTTTCTTCTTCATGAGACCTCGTAGTGGCACCCCTATATGCCATAAGAGTACCCCATTGAATAGGAAGAGAGAGTCATATAATCCGACTTACTCCTATGATCGGACGGCCTAGTGATTACCCAATTTAAGTACTTTGCTACTCAAATCATCTAATCTAATATATAAATAATCAAATCTAAAAAAAATATATTTAGATCTAATCTAAATAGTAAATAATCAGATTTAAAGATATATTATCAAATCTAATACATATTAAATCACATCATAAAAAACATGGCTCTGATACTAATTGAAGAAAATACTGACACTGCTATACATGTAATTTTAAAAATTTTATGCAACAGAACTATAAGATTAAATAATTTAATCTAAATTATATATATGAGATCTAATCTAGTCTACTATGCTAAGATAAATAATATAATTTAATATACACATGAGATCTAAAAATAAAACTTGCATCGATCTGATCGATGCTATAATTTTAGATCTAACCATTAGATCTAACAAAAATGATCAAGAAAGTTTAGAAATTATTACCAAACTGAAAAATATTGATCTTTGCTAGTCCAATACTTGGATAGGCTCTCCTTCAGATTGCTTGCAACCACATGAAGTCATTCGACCTCTACAGAACATTCACATGAAGACCAGTGTAGATTAGGCTCCTTGGAAGTGCTGGCTTGCAAGGATCTTTGAGGCTGATTTTTCCCTTCTTCGTCAAAGCTCTTGGATGCTCCAAAGGATGAAGAGATCTGAAGGAGGAAGAGGAGAGGAGAAGGAGCTCTAGAGAAAAAAATAAACTAGCAAGAGGAACTTATGGGGCGTCCACTATTGGATCCCCCTTTATATAGAATAGGAATTAGGGTTTAGGTCAAAAGGGAGGGTGCCATATTCTCCATGCCAAACACAAGTTGGACATCACAAAATTTTTAGAAATAAGAGTTGGCATGGGGATGGAGATCAAGTATCTCACATGCCCAAAAATTCATAGAAATTAAGGAAAAATGCAATAGGTGCCACCCTTTATTCCATGTTAGAAAAATTTCTTTCTTTCTTATCACCTTATCTCCAATTCAGATCACATTCGAATTAGGTAAGAGATAAGATCATGACTCATTATGCTATCCCACCCACCCTTACTGGACCCACTCTCATCATGCCAAAAATCTCAAGCCAATGCTAATAGGTGCATGGGTCCAGGGCAGCGCAAGAGATAAGGATAGAGTCCCTGTCGACTGGGACTCTTCATTTCCAAATTAATTCTAAACCAAATCAAATCTGGTTTGAACCTAATAATAGAAATGAATCTAATCAAATTAGGAGCTTAATCATCTCAATAAATTCTTAATCCAATTAGAAATTAGCTAAGTCCAAATCCTGATCGAATCAGGATCAAATTTTTCTTACAATCAGGCTTGATCATATCAAACCCAATCTAAGTCAAACTGAATCTAATTCAATTAGACTTAATCTAAAATTTTTTGCTCAATCAAATTGAGTCAATTAGTAATCTAATTACTAATTAATTTTTTATTAATAGTAGAGTCTCAGTCTAGTGAAACTCTCCTTCAGAGTCCCAGTCCCAATGGGACTCCTCAACCATTAGATTTGATCAAATCTTCTAATATGTGTGACTCTATAGGTTTGAACCTAAGTCAGTAGCATAGAAATAACTTTCTATACTAATCGATATAACCATCTAGCAATGAGATCTGATATCTGGATAGGTCGAAGGATTGCAAAGCAACATTCTAGAAGCTACTGACGTATGGTTACCATATAATTCATCCCTTTGACCTTAATACTCAAGGTGACCTAAAATTTGACTGTTAACCCTAATATAGTCGACCACATTATATTTTAATCTTTTAAATCCATCACATAGATTATCTTGATCAAGATTTTACTAAATTGAAATACATTGATGCATATCCCTACTAATTCAAGGGGTCAATTCCATCTTGACTCACACATCGACTTGATAAGTACTTGACTGCATTCAAAATTTTTTCATCACTGAATTAGAAACTCAAATGGTTTGGTACTAAAGTACAGTGAGTTGCTTATAAGTCATCTTGGTGATCTCAGGTTTAAGGGATACTTATATCCATACCCTTTACAAGCTACTCTTGACAGTAGAGTGCTCGATAAATGATCATGTTTGATGCAAATATACTCTTACATTCTACTTGCATACCATACTAGTATCTCACACTCTTTAATTAAGAGGATAACTAACTTATATAGCACACAACGACCTATACTCAATATTGCTATCGTCCTATTAACAGCATATCATTTGATCGCGAACACTTTTAGGGACTAAACGATAAATCCTCCTTTGTCGATTAAATAGTCCTACAGACTTTATCACTACACAAGAGTTCAAAATAAGATGGACAAATTATGATGAAAATTTCAAATAAATTTTATTAATAAAAATTTATATACAATTACAAAGGTGAGCACAATCATCAACAAACTGATGATTGGCTTTGGGATATATTTTTCAATATTTTCATTCCACCCTGAAATCAAAATCGTAATGAGATTCCTCCCAACTAAATAGTTGGAATGAGAGTCACCTATTTTCAGTCCGATTCCATACCCCCACTCCCCCCAACAAAGTACCCCTTTAGGAGTAGTATTAATTTAGATTTCTACTAACTTAGCCAAGCTATACATCTATCTTTATTCAAATCCATTCTATTTAGGTAATGGTGTGATGGTGGAAAAAGATCTTGAAAATTGTGATACCTGAACCCAAGCTACTTTTATATCCTTCCTTCAATCATTATCTTGTTAGCTGATCTAACACTGATAGCATGTCTGTGCATCTATCTGCTTATTGCAATTTTATTTGTCACCATTTTTGTTAGCCAACAAATTTCTTAGCACATTAAATTGGATAGAAAAGGCAAACATGTTTTGTGGCATGCACTTGTGGAACCCTGCATAGCTGCTATCATTTTATTGTGGAAGGAGATTAATGAAACAACTATAAAATAAGTGGCTTTTGTGTTGAGGCTACTTTTAGAGTGATGTACAGTATCTTCAATTTTGATAGTGGAACATGTTAGAAAATTATTTCCATGGTTGAGAGCCGATGCATCAAGCCATAGAATGTTTCAGCAAATTTTATAGTGGAAATAGATGGGCCCATCCTAATGGTGGTAAATCAACTTGTCTACCAATATATGAAAGCACCAAGATCTTTGAAGATCCAAATTTAGAACATTTGCTCATCAGAGGATAATAGTTCAAGGCTACTTGATGGAGCCCTCAAAATTCACTAATCGAGATAGTGCATAAACTATATCAGTGAGACTATAAGTGACCAGATTAATAATAGATACTTTGGTCAATACCTGGTTGATATTTAAGATCATTGATTATGATAAATTGCAATGGTGAAGTCAGCAAAGCCATGCTGATAGAAACCTTCGATTAGTTGCCTCAAAGTAAACAATAGAGTTGTAATAACTTTGTAGAAATAGCCATCAACATTATGGGAGCTGAAGGGCAACCTTATCAAAGGGAGCTTCTGAAGTATTTCTATGTGATGCATACTCAAGTTTGTATGCTGAGAGGCAACATCATAGTGCAAGGATTGATTTGACCTAGTACTTAGCAATGCATATAACTGAAGACCTACATATAGCTCACAAATGAGATAGCTCTTTATCAGGTATTAACATCTGTAGATGGTTCATTTGATCTATAAATGGAAACTATAAATAGAATGAAATAGCAGTATGATAAAGCCCACATAGTAGTTGCTCATCTGTTACTTTTAAGGCCAATTGCAATATTATGCAATAAGTTACAATATGAAAAGGAGCTACAAAGTTTTGGCAATATCCTTAATGCACTTCCACTCATGTTATAATTGCACAGCTAGCTTTTTGACTTCGACTATATTGGTAAGAAGGTTAGGGAACCGAGACATAGTCTTAAAGTCTAATGCATGCTTTGGGCAGAGCCTTTAGCTTCATTTCATGTGCCCTCTCTTCTTGCAAGATTTGCCTTAAACCCTAATAGCCTCATATAGGCATTTGCCAATTAAGCCTCCAAAGAAATGATCAATTGTTTAGCTAATACAACTTCAACTTGAAGGTTGTCACAAGAGCTCTTGCATGGGGTGACTTCATCCCGAAGTGCTACTGTGGCAACCTCAAACTCTTCCTTCTGGGATGTCACATGTCCAACCCCTTTAACTATTGTAGAAATAGTGTGATGCATTTAGGAGAAGTTAGAAAGTCAGTGCTTCAAGTCAGTCAAATTTGTTGCATAACCGATAGTAGATGGCCTATAGTAGAATGTCGATTGCATCTTGGACCTCCACTATCTTTTCAGGAAGGCAAAGTTATTGAGGTCTAGGCTATTGATATCCCAAAATGGCCCTCTTAGCTTTCATAATATCGACTAAGAGATTTCATGAAGCATAGGTCGAAGGAGACATGACAATGTGAGCAGTTAGCTTGGATTTTGTTTGGGCTAGCAAACTGAGAATTGAATGACCACGACTGTTACTGGCTTGTAAAAGGAAGCCACTCATCAAATTAAGACGGAGTAATAGGGTGCATAAGAGATTAAATACCTTTATCTCTTGGTTGTGGTTGGAAGAACTCGGACATGAGAATTCTATGGATGGCTTGGTGCAAGGGATCAATCGTGGATGCTTTGTTGCACTAGCATTATGGCTTTGACTATCACATTAGGGCTAGGATAAGTTGGTTCCAGATTAAGTCAAAGTTCATACAGAGATTTGGCTTGTGCTAGCTGACTAGGAGGGTTGGCAAGTTTGAGTTGGTTGAGCAATTGGTAAGGTTGTGAGGAGGTTGGTCAAAGAAGCCTTTGGCAGCCTTCAAAGATTCTTGTTGAAGTTTGGCTAAAGCCTCATGAAGCTTTACCCACTCATCTGTTCATTGCGGAAAGTGTTAGAAGATCAGGTAGGGTGCATGTGTAGATTTTAAAAATTTTTACAACTACAGTGGAAAATCAATCGGTTAAACCCTTTAACCCCACATGCATAAGATCATATCTAATCCTACCCAAGCCTAGAAGTGAAGACAACATATAATCTAAAGATAAAATAAGGATGAGATCAAATCTCAATACCTTTGTATGGGTAGAATTTATCATAATGATGATCATAGATTCGCAGGTTCTCGAACCGCACATTGTCCGGTCTCTACAGGTATCCATCAGAATCAATCTCAAATCATTTTTCTCATGATAGATCCTTTTTCTCAAGTAGGATCTCAGTCCTTTAGAACCTTGATCAATGCTTTGATCTTGACTGTGGAATCAACTCTTGAACTACAGCTTTCTTCTCCTCATTCTTCACTCTAGAAGAAGATCTCCTCAACCTTAACATGTAGAAAAGTGGGATGCCCAACCTTTGGGCATGGAAAAGAAAGAAGGAGAGAGAGAGTAGTGTGGAGAGGGAGAGAGAATTCTTGTTTCACAAAATTCTACAACTCGCTAAACCCTAAGAGTTCTTCTCTTTGAATAGATTCTATCTTGACCCAAAAGAGAAACCAATTAATTTAAAAAAGTACATCCTTATCTCATAAGAAATTCTACCTTTTTAATCTAATTTTTTTCAATAAAATCGGACTTAATTGGTATGCTATCAGCTTCTTTTGGCAAGCACATAGGGTGCCCTGGTCAGATAAGATAATCTGAGTGGGCACCTCATGTTATATAGGGCAGGTAGATAGGGCATCAATGTTAGAAATATATCCCAAAAATCAATCGTCAATCTGTTAATGGTTGAGCAATTTTGTATTGTAATTGATTTGTTAATAAATAAAATATATTTTTGGTATTTTCATCATAAGATTTCATCTTCTAATGAACTCCGTTGTTATGATGAAGTCTTTAGGACTATTTACGTTTGATAAAGATAGAATTTATCGATTAGTCTTTAAAATTATTCACGATCAAATGATAGGCTGTTAATAAGGATGACAGCTTCTATCGAGTATAGGTCGCTGTAGGCCATATGGGTTGGTTGTCCTCTTAACCAAGGAGTGTGAAGACACTGGTATGGCATACAGGTGAGATCTAAGGGTACATCATCATTGAACGTGACCAACTCTAGAGCATTCTGCTGTCGAGAATGTCTCTGATGGGATAAAGGTATAAGTGTCCCTTAGACCTGAGATTGCCTCAGTGACTTGCAAGCAACTCATTATGCTTTGGTACTGGACTAACTGAATTTCTAATTCAATGATGGAAGGCTTCTGGGCACAGTCAAGTACTTGCAAAGTCAGAGTGTGATCGAGATGGGATTGACCACTCCAAGAGTTGGAGAAGAAAGAGTCACTATATTTCAATTTAGCAAAACCTTGGCCAGGGTAATCCATCAGATGAATTTGATATTTTGAAATACAATGTGGACAACCTGATCAGAGTTGACAGTTAAACTCTGACGTGTCCTATGAACATTTTGGTCAAGGAGATGAATTATATGGAAATTATATCCGCATGGGTTCTAAGGATGTTGTTCTACACATTCGACCTATCCAGTCGTCGGGTATTATTGCTAGATGATCGCTTCGATTGGTACAGAAATTTGATTCTATGCTACCAACTTAGGTTTGGACCTATGAGATCACACACATTAGAGTTCATGATCCGATCAAATGGTTGATCAATAATTAAAAATCATTCTAGGGTTAAACAATCAATACGATTGACATTTAACCTAGTGCAAGTGTTGCAAGAAGATCGATTCGCAATTTTATTACTAATTAGCTTAATTTGATTAAGTCAAAGGGCTGAGATTAAGTCTAGTTAAATATAATTTAATTATATTTAGTTTGAACTTGATTAGTTCAAGTTCAATTGGTTTATTGGATAAGCCAAGTGCAAGAAAAAACTAGTCCTAGTCCAAATAGGACTTGGGTCAACCTAATTCCTAATTTGAATAGAAAATTAAATCAGATTTAAATCTAATTTAATCTGATAAAATTAGATATTAATTAGGTTGAGACCTATTTTAATTAGGTTGATTTGATTTTGATTCAATTTGGTTTGGAAAACCAAATTTGAACAAGTCATAGATTGAATCCTAGTAAGACTAGGATTCCACCTTGCGCCACCTTAGCCCCCCATGTCCACTCTCTCTTATCCCATGCCCACTCTCTCTTATTTTGTATGACAAAACCCTCTCTCCCAAATCTTTATACATTCCCAAAACTTTTCTCTCTTTCTCTCTTATATAGAATGTGATTGTGGATCAAGTCAAAGTAGGAATTAGTTTGGATTTCAAATTCTATGAGATAGAATTTTAGGAAACCAAAACTCTTTCCTTATGGCACTGATTTTATCCAGATTTTTTTTGAAATTTTTATGACTTTTATGGCACATAATATTTATCCTTTTCTAAAAGTCCATAGTAGAAAAAGAAGGAGGGGATGCCCAAGAGTTGGGCACCCCATGTCTTGCCTTGTTTGGATAATCCTTGACTAGGTATTTGATCTAGACAAGGATTCTTCATATCTCTCTATTTAAAATAAATTTTTTTATAAAATTTTTATAAATTATAGAGCATTGAGAGACCTTTAAGACATTTAAAAATTAAGGAGAAAGAGTCTTGAGGTGTGGAGATCTAATAGACACAAAATTAAGTGTCTGGGTTAGAGCAAAGAGAAGAAGAAGAGGGTCTTCTTCTAGAGTTGCTGGGTTCATCTCTTTCTTTCCTCTATCTATAAATTTTCTGAGAGTGACTCATCTAAAACTCCTTCTCTTACTTCTCATCTTTGGAAGAGTCCAAATCAAGAAGAGGAGGTATCTAATCGACCATCAAAGAAGGATCAGCGCAGTACTAGCATACTGTGCTGATTTCTTGGATCAAGACTTCTGATCGTGATTCGTGAGCTCGTGTGGATGACTCATAGAGGCTGGATGTATGTGTGGCTTGCAACATCATCCTCAAGTCTGGATCAACAAAGTTAGAACATCTAACTTGCAAGATAATAGATCTGATCTATTATATTTTACATACATTAGATGTAGTATAGAAACATGTTGATATGATCAACATGTAGTTCTTGCTCTTTGTATTTTAATTTTTAATTTAATACCATGTAATAATCATGTAATAAGATCTTAGATCTAGAGATTTTCTAATTTTATAAGATATATTTTGATTTATTTTAGTCTTCCACTGTCTGATCTTGAAAAAGTTTCAAGATCTAACCCTGAAACCCTAGATCTTAAATCAGTTGGTGTCTAAGGTAAACCAGATCGATGATTTTTAATTGGCAGCTCGCTTACCTGACTATTTCTGATGGTGTCTAAGACAAGCTTTGGCAGATCCTCCCATTGACCAAACTTACTTGGCCTCTTGGTGAAATTATATTTTGATCGGATCACTTGACTATTCAAGCTGATCCATGTCAGCTAAGCAAATCAGTGTGACTGATTTAGGTACTCCTAGACCAACCCTTTTAATGGTCTCCCTTATGCTGACTTGGTAAAGTCAGTGGGAGGATCATGATAAGCTGGTTCATCTGATCCCATCCTCTAAATTCATTAAATCCTCTAAAATTATTAGGTTCTTAAAATAAAATAGTTATGGTGATAACTAGATCATAGCCTCCCATTAAGTGAATGATAATGGATCCATCAGTTGGATAATCAATGGAGGTCCAAAGGCCTGGTGCTTATCGGCTGATGGAATTGTCATTCATAATATGATTTCTTGACTACATCTTTGTAAATGGTGGTTAGGTTAGCCAACCAAAGTTGGGTCTAATCATTCATTGGCTAGATGGGCCAAGTATGGTCATATTAATGGTTGGATCTAATCAGACCTTTTCAGTGAAGGCCAAAGCCTACTGATTAGGGACTGGGGCAAAAAATAAAATTACTAAAAATTATTTAGAGAAATAATTGATTATGAACATATCCTTAGATGTACATGGGTTGGCCAACCAAAGTTGGGCTTGTGTGCAGTCTAAGTGGATTCTAGTACCCATTAAGAAATTAGGATAATTCCTCGAATTGGAGGTAGAGGCTACCAATTCGAATAAAATAGTGGAAGAAACCTTTTGATTAAAGTCCAAATCTTTATATTTAATGAATCAATTACTAATTAGGTTATAATTTTTTTTTTATACAGATATGGCCACTTCCCTATCGCTCCGATCATTGTTGGACAATGATAAGTTAGTGGGACCCAACTTCGGTAGCTGGTATCGAAAGTTGAAGATAGTCCTGGAGCATGAACGGATCCTACATATGATAACTGATCCTGCACTTGAGGAGCTAGCTACCAATGCACGTGGAACAGTCAAAGACACTTATCAAAAGTGGCTCAGTGACCAGACCATGGTGCGCTGCATCATGCTGGCTTCCATGAGCAATAAGTTCAGTCATAGATTTGAGACGACTCAGCCGAAGGACAAGCTTCAAGTGTTGAAGGATGCCTTTGGCACACCTGATGATGTGAAGAGGCACAAGACCAGTTGTGCCATCTTCAACGCCAAAATACGGGATGGTGCCTCTGTCACTGATCATGTATTGTACATGATCGAACTGATGGAACATTTGAGCAAGCTCGGCTTTCCCTTGCATGAGCAGCTTGAAAAAGATGCAATACTGAACTGGCTGCCTAAGTTTTATCTCCCATTCCTCACTCATTATAGAATGATAAAGTCTGAAGTAAACTACCATGGGTTACTAGGATTTATTCAGAACTTTGAGAAGGATCACCAACTTCACAAGGAGTCGGTGAACTTAGTGGGAAGTTCATCTTCTGGTTCTCGATCTTTTAAGAAAGAGAAGAAAAACAAGAAGAAGAAAGTGAAGAAGGTGCAAGTTCAGGCTGGGACATCAGTATAGGGCCAGACCAGAAAGATCAAGCCCGATAAGAGTCAAACTGAATGCTTCTTTTACAAAAAGCGAGGGCACTAAAAGAGGAACTGTCCTCAGTACATTGGCTTTCTAGACCCGAACAGGCAGAGAAAGAAGCAAGCTATTGCTGGACAAGGTATTTATATGATAACTCTTTGCAATTTTTCTATTTATGATATAACTGACTGGGTATTGGATACTGGTAGCCCTTACCATATTTACAATTCATTACAGGGGTTGCAGGTCAGTAGGAGATTCGAGCAAGGCGAGAGGTTCCTGAACGTTGGAGATGAAAGATCAGTTCCAGTTCTAGTATTATGAATCTTGAAACTTGTATTTGAGTCCCATACCATTATTCTTAATGATTATCATTTCTGTCTCAATTTTTTTTTAAATATTATTTCTGTAGGCCTTCTGGCCAAAAATGATTTTGAAATTTCAATAAAGAAATAAATTTGTAATATCATTATGAATGGTGTTACTATTTTTTGTGGACATTTGAATAATGGTGTGTATATATTATCACAATCTGTTAACGTAGTCTATTCTACTGGCAAGCACCCTAGATTAAATAGTGTATCAGATATCTACTCATGGCACTGTAGGCTAGGTCATATAAATAAGAACAGGATAAATAGGTTGACTCAAGAGAGAATCCTCAAAGTCAGTGCTTGTGAATCACTTCCAACCTAAGAGTCCTGTTTTCTTGATAAAATGACCAAGTCACCTTTTACTGGAACAGGTGAGAGAGCTACTGAGCTCTTGGGCCTAGTACATACTGATGTATGCGGGCCTATGAGCACAAGTGCTAGAGATGGATATTTCGACTTCATCACTTTCATGGATGATCTATCCAGATATGGATATGTCTATCTAATGAAACATAAGTCAGATTCATTTAAAATATTCAAACGATTCTAAAGTGAAGTAGAAAAACAAACTAAAAAGAGTATTAAAACTCTTCGATCTGATCGAGGAGGAGAATACCTTTCTGATAAGTTTCTCACATATCTAGGAGAGAATGAGATTCTCTCCCAATGGACTCCTCCAGAAATACCACAGCATAATGGTATGTCTGAAAGGAGAAATCGGACTCTTTATGTGGGAACCAGATCTAGGATTTCAGGATTAGATCTTGAAACTTTTTCAAGATCATACAGCGGAAGACTAAAATAAATCGAAATTTATTTTTTAAAATCAGAGAATCCCTAGATCTAAGATCCTTTTACATGATTATTACATAGCATTAAATCAAAAATTAAAATATATAAATATAGCATGAACTACATGTTGATCATATCAACATGTTTCTATACCACATCTAATGTATGTATTGAACAATAGATCAGATCTATTACCTTGCAAGTTAGATGCTCTAACCTCGCTGATCCGGGCTTAAGGATGATGTTGCAAGCCGCACACGCGTCCGGCCTCTAGGAGTCGTCCACACGAGCCCACGAATTTCGATCAGAAGTCCTGCTTCAAGAAATCAGCACAGTATGCTAGTACTGCGCTGATCCTTCTTTGATGGTTGATCAGGTGCCTCCTTCTTCTTGATTTGGACTCTTCCAAAGATGGAAAGTAAAAGGAGGAGTTTCAGATCTGAGACGCTCTCAGGAAACTCAAGATGGAGGGAGGAAAGATATGAAAATAAAAAACCTAGAAGAAGACCCTCTTCTTCTTCACGTTTTTCTCTCTAGACACCCTAACTTGCATCTTTTATATCTCTACGACCCAAAGGTATTTCTCTCTAATTTTTGGATGGAACAAAGGACTCTTAAATATATATCTACTCATAAAATTTCATAAAGAAACTCATTTTATATAGAGAGATATGATAGAGTCCTTGTCTAGGTCAAATACCTAGTCAAGGCTTATCCAAACATGGCAAATTAAGGGGCGCCCAACTCTTGAGCACCTCCTCCATATTTTCGTACATGGATCACCAGAAAAGGGTGCACAATGTGTACCCTAAAAGTCATGAAAATTTCAAAAAAAAAATTAGATAAATTTGGTGCAAAATTGAAAGAGTTTTGGATTTCTAAAACTCTATCTCATAGAATTCGAAATCCAAACTTATTCCTTTTTGATTTGATCCAAATCACCTTCTATGTAAGAAAGAAGAGAGGAGACCTTTTGTGAATGTGGGAGAGACCTGGGAGAGGGCTTTTTTCACACAAAATAAGTGGAGATTGGCGTTGAATATGAGAGAGGGCGTGGGGAAGGCATATGTGGCGCAAGGTGGAATCCTAGTCTTTCTAGGATTCTATCTTATGACTTGTTTTAATTTGGTTTTCCAAACCAAATTAAACCAAAATTAGATCAACCTAATTAAAATAGGTCTTAATCCAATTAAAAACCTAATTTAATCAGATTAAATTAGATTTAAATCTGATTTAATTTTTTAATCAAATTAGAAATTAGATTGATCCAAGTCCTAGTTGAACTAGGACTAGTTTTTCCTTGCACTTGGCTTATCCAATAAACCAATTGAAATTGATCCAATCAAGTCCAAAATAAATCTAATTAAATTATATTTAATTAGACTTAATCTCAGCCCATTGGCTTAATCAAATTAAGCCAATTAGCAATCGAATTGCTAATCGATCCTCTTGCAATACTTGCACTGGGTTAAATGTCAATCGTATTGATCATTTAACCCTAGAACGATTCTTAATCGTTGATCAACCATCCAATCAGATCATGAACTCTAATGTGTGTGACCTCATAGGTCCGAACCTAAGCTGGTAGCACAGAAATAAATTTTTGTACCAATCGAAGTGACCATCTAGCAATGATATCCGACGACCGGATAGGTCGAATGTGTAGAACAACATCCTTAGAACCCATGCGGATATAGTTTTCATATAATTCATCTCTTTGACCAAAACGATCATAGGACACCCCAGAGTTCAACTGTCAACTCTGATCAGGTTGTCCACATTGTATTTCAAAATATCAAATCCATCTGATGGATTACCCTGGCCAAGGTTTTGCTAAATTGAAATACAGTGACTCATTCTTCTCCAACTCTTGGAGTGGTCAATCCCATCTCGATCACACTCTGACTTCGCAAGTACTTGACTATGCCCAGAAGCATTCCATCCCTGAATTAAAAATTCAGTTAGTCCAATACCAAAGCACAGTGAGTTGCTTGCAAGTCACTGAGGCGATCTCAAGTCTAAGGGACACTTATACCTATATCCCATCAGAGATATTCTCGACAGCAGAATACTCTGGAGTTGGTCAGGTTCAATGATGATGTACCCTTACATCTCACCTGTATGCCATACCAGTGTCTCCATACTCCTTGGTTAAGAGGACAACCAACCCATATGGCCTACAGCGACCTATGCTCGATAGAAGCTGTCGTCCTTATTAACAGCTTATCATTTGGTCGTGAATAGTTTTAAGGACTAATCGATAAATCCTCTCTTTATCGAACTTAAATAGTCCTAAGGACTTCATCATAACAATGGAGTTCATTAGAAGATGAAAGCTTATGATGAAGATGCCAAATATATTTTATTTATTAACAAATCAATTACAATACATGGTTGTTCAACCGTCAACAGCTTGATGATTGGCTTTTTGGGATACATTTTCCAACAACTCCCACTTGTCCTAAAGCCACTAGGCACAGTATCTAATACCCATCTTTGACTTGTGGTTGTCGAACTCCTTTATCGCCAGGGCTTTAGTGAAGGAGTCGGTCAGGTTCTCCTTTCCGTCGATCTTCTGAAGGTCGACGTCACCTCGATCCACGATCTCTCAGACCAGGTAGAAGCGGCGCAAGATGTGCTTCGTCCGCTGATGTGCTTTGGATTCCTTCGCCTGAGCTATGGCACCAGTGCTGTCGCGTAGAGCAAGACCGGACCATCGAGGGAGGGTGCTACTCCGAGCTCGATGATCAATTTTTTCAGCCACACAGCTTCCTTCGCTGCATCCGATGCTGCGATGTACTCCGCTTCACAAACAGAGTCTGCCACAGTATGCTGCTTGGAACTCTTCCAGCAGATGGCTCCACCATTCAGAGTAAAGATATAACCCGACACGCTCCTACTGTCATCATGGTCAGATTGGAAGTTGGAGTCTGTGAACCCCACAAGTTTCAGATCTGACTCGCCATAAACCAACCATTGGTCCTTAGTATTTCTCAAATACTTAAGGATGGCTTTAACCACTTTCCAGTGATTTTCTTCAAGATCAGATTGGTATCTACTCACTACTCCTAGTGAGTATGCCACATCTGGTCTTGTACATGTCATGGCGTACATGATAGATCCCACGGCTGAAGCATGTGGGACTCTACTCATACGCTCTCTCTCTTCAGGAGTTGTCGGACAATCCTTCTTAGAGAGAGAAATTCCATGGCCTATCGGTGATAGCCCTTCTTGGAATTCTCCATGCTGAACCTCTTCAGCACAGTGTCTATGTACATGGACTGGGATAACCCAAGCATCTTTTTAGATCTATCCCTATAAATCTTCATCCCTAGGATGTAGGATTCTTCACCCAAGTCCTTCATGGAGAACTGTGATGACAACCAAACTTTTATTCCCTGTAGTGCGGGGATGTCATTCCCGATTAAGAGAATGTCATCCACGTACAAGACAAAGAATATCACAACTGAACCATTTGCCCATTTATAGATGCAGGGCTCTTCTCCATTCTTAATGAAGCCATACATTTTTATCACCTTATCAAAATGCATGTTCCAACTCTGAGAAGCTTGCTTCGGTCCATAAATGGATCTCTGAAGCTTGCACACCTTGGACTCATCTGTGGATGTAAACGCCTCAGGTTGTATCATATACACCTCTTCGGTCAGCTCTCCATTCAGGAATGCTGTCTTTACATCCATCTGCCAGATCTCATAATCCAGATGGGCAGCTATTGCAAGCATTATCCGAATGAATTTGAGCATTGCCACAGGGGAAAATATCTCATCATAGTCAATACCATAACGTTGACGATATCCTTTGACGACCAGACGGACTTTATCGGTCTCCACCTTTTCGTCTGCGCCCCTCTTCCTTTTGAAGACCCATTTACACCCAATGGGTTTAACCCCTTCAGGTGGGTCAACCAATGTCCATACATCGTTGACCTTCATGGACTCCATTTCGGATTTCATGGCTTCAAGCCATTTCTCAGAATCAGATCTCTGCATTGCATCCATATAGGTGATCAGATCCTCATTATACTCATTAAGTTCGATGGGATCACCATCCCGGACCAAGAAATCGTAGTATCTGTCCGGCTGACACGGTACTCTACCGGATCGCCTTAATGGTGCAGGTATATTGGGCTCCAGATCTGATCTAATCATATCCAACTCAGGTTCAGCTATTGGTGTCGGCCCTTCTACCTGTTGAACTTCATCAAGTTCAACTTTAGAGGCAACGGTTCCTTCGCCAAGAAACTCCTTTTCTAAAAAGATTGCCTTAAGGCTGACAAACACCTTTTGTTCATCAGCATGGTAGAAAAAAATATCCTTTTGTCTCTTTGGGGTACCCTATGAATGAGCATTTGTCAGATCTAGGTCCAAGTTTGTCTGTGACTAATCGTTTGACATAGGCCGGGCACCCCCAGACCCTAAGGTGTGAAAGTGCTGGCTTACGTCCCGTCCATATCTCATATGGAGTCTTAATTAAAGACTAACTTGGAATCCTATTTAACAGATAACAGGCCGATTCGAGTGCATATCCCCAGAAGGATATCGGCAAGCTAGCAAAACCAATCATGGATCGGACCATGTCTAACAAAGTTCGATTCCTCCTTTCAGACACACCATTATGCTGTGGTGTTCCTGGAGGAGTCCATTGGGAGAGAATCCTATTCTCTCCTAGATATGTGAGAAATTTACTAGAAAGGTATTCTCCTCCTCGATTAGATCGAAGAGTTTTAATACTCTTCCCAGTTTGTTTTTCTACTTCACTTCAGAATCATTTGAACATTTCAAATGAATCCGACTTATGTTTCATCAGATAGATATATCCATGTCGGGATAGGTCATCCGTGAAAGTTATGAAGTAGAAATATCCACCTCTAGCATTGGTGCTCATGGGCCCGCATACATCAGTATGTACTAGGCCCAAGAGCTCAGTAGCTCTCTCACCTTTTCCAGTAAAAAGTGACTTGGTTATTTTACCAAGAAGACAGGACTCACAGGTTGGAAGTGATTCACAATCACTGACTTCAAGAATTTTCTCTTGAGTCAACCTGTTTATTCTGTTCTTGTTTATATGACCTAGCCTCCAATGCCATAAGTAGATATCTGACACACTATCTAATCTAGGGTGCTTGCCAGTAGAATAGACTCTTATCAGGCTTGATCTTTTTGGTCTGGCTTTGCACTGATATCCCAGCCTGAACTTGCACCTTCTTCACTTTCTTCTTCTTGTTCTTCTTCCCTTTCTTAAAAGGTCGAGAACCAGAAGACGAACCTCCCACTAAGTTCATCGACTCCTTATGGAGTTGGTGATCTTTCTCAAAGTTCTAAAGCAACCCCAGTAATCCGTGGTAGTTTACTTCAGGCTTTGTCATTCTATAATGAGTGAGGAATGGGAGATAAGACTTGGGCAGCGAGTTCAGTATTGCATCTTTCCCAAGCTGCTCATGCAAGGAAAAGTCGAGCTTGCTCAATCATTCCATCAGCTCGATCATGTACAATACATGATCAGTGACAGAGGCACCATCCCGCATTTTGGCGTTGAAGATGGCACGACTAGTCTTGTGCCTCTCCACATCATTGGGTGTGCCAAAGGCATCCTCCAACACTTGAAGCATGTCCTTTGGCTGAGCCATCTCGAATCTGCGACTGAACTCATCGCTCATGGCAGCCAGCATGATACAGCGAACCATGGTCCGGTAATTGAGCCACTTCTGGTAAGTGTCTCTGGCTGTTCCACATGCATTGACAGCTGGCTCCTCAGGTGCAGGATCCATTATCACATATAGGATTTGTTCATCCTTCAGGACTATCTTCAACTTTCAGTACCAGCTACCGAAGTTGGATCCCATCAACTTAATGATTGGAGCGATAGGGAAGTGGCTATATTTGCACAAAGGAGAACCATAACCTAATTAGTAATTGATTCATTAAACCTAAAGATTTGGACTTTAATCAAAAGGTTTCTCTCACTATTTTATTCGAATTGGTAGCCTCTACCTCCAACTCGAGGAATTATCCTAATTCCTTAGCAGGTACTAGAATCCACTTAGACTGCACACAAGCCCAACTTTGGTTGGTCAACCCATGTACATCTAAGGGTAGGTTCATAACCAATTATTTTTCTAAATAATTTCTAGTAATTTTAATTTTGCTTCAGAAACCTAATCAGTAGGCTTTGGCCTCCACTGTAAGGATCCAGTTAGGTCCAACCATTAACATGATCATACTTGGTGTATCTAACCAACGAATGATTAAGTCCAACTTTGGTTGGCTCACCTAACCACCATTAGAGAGACACTTTCAAGTCATCATATGATGAGTGATAATTCCATTAGTCAACAAGCACCAGGCCTTTGGGTCTGCAATAATTATTGAGTTAATGGACTCATTATCAAACACCTTAATGGGAGGCTATGACTCAGTTATCTCCATAACTTTATCATTTTAAGGACCTAATAATTTTAGAAGATTTAAATAATATAGAGGATGAGGTCAGATGAACCAGCTTATCATGATCCTCCCACTGGCTTCACCAAGTCAGCTTAAGGGAGACCATTAAAAGGGCTGATCCTAAAGGGCTGGTTTAGGGCTGGTCTAGGAGCACCTAATTCATGAGATGAATTTAAGTCAACACCTAATTTTGGTGCTCCTAGACCAGCCCTTTTAATGGTCTCCCTTAAGCTGACTTGGTGAAGCCAGTGGGAGGATCATGATAAGCTGGTTCATCTGACCTCATCCTCTATATTATTTAAATCCTCTAAAATTATTAGGTCCTTAAAATGATAAAGTTATGGAGATAACTGAGTCATAGCCTCCCATTAAGGTATTTGATAATGAGTCCATTAACTCAATAATCATTGCAGACCCAAAGGCCTGGTGCTTGTTGACTAATGGAATTATCACTCATCATATGACGACTTGGAAGTGTCTCTCTAATGATGGTTAGGTGAGCTAACCAAAGTTGGGCTTAATCATTCATTGGTTAGATACACCAAGTATGATCATGTTAATGGTTGGACCTAACCGGATCCTTACAGTGGAGGCCAAAGCCTACTGATTAGGTTTCTGGGGCAAAATTAAAATTACTAGAAATTATTTAGAGAAACAATTGGTTATGAACCTACCCTTAGATGTACATGGGTTGACCAACCAAAGTTGGGCTTGTGTGCAGTCTAAGTGGATTCTAGTACCCGCTAAGGAATTAGGGTAATTCCTCGAGTTGGAGGTAGAGGCTACCAATTCGAATAAAATAGTGGGAGAAACCTTTTGATTAAAGTCCAAATCTTTAGGTTTAATGAATCAATTACTAATTAGGTTATGGTTCTCCTTTGTGCAAATATGGCCACTTCCCTATCGCTCCGATCATTGTTGGACAATGATAAGTTGGTGGGACCCAACTTCGGTAGCTGGTACCGAAAGTTTAAGATAGTCCTGGAGCATGAACGAATCCTATATGTGATAATAGATCCTGCACCTGAGGAGCCAGCTGTCAATGCACGTGGAACAATCAGAGACACTTACCAGAAGTGGCTCAGTGATCGGACCACGGTGCGCTGTATCATACTGGCTATCATGAGCGACGAGTTCAGTCGCAGATTCGAGATGGCTCAGCCAAAGGACAAGCTTCAAGTGTTGGAGGATGCCTTTGGCACACCCGATGACGTGGAGAGGCACAAGACTAGTTGTGCCATCTTCAACGCCAAAATATGGGATGGTGTCTCTGTCACTGATCATGTATTGTACAAGATCGAGCTGATGGAAAGATTGAGCAAGCTCGACTTTTCCTTGCATGAGCAGCTTGGGAAAGATGCAATACTGAACTCGCTGCCCAAGTCTTATCTCCCATTCCTCACTCATTATAGAATGACAAAGCCTGAAGAGAACTACCACGGGTTACTGTGGTTGCTTCAGAACTTTGAGAAGGATCACCAACTTCACAAGGAGTCGGTGAATTTAGTGGGAGGTTCGTCTTCTGGTTCTCGACCTTTTAAGAAAGGGAAGAAGAACAAGAAGAAGAAAGTAAAGAAGGTGCAAGTTCAGGCTAGGACATCAGTGCAGAGCCAGACCAAAAAGGTCAAGCCTGATAAGAGTCTATTCTACTGGCAAGCACCCTAGATTAGATAGTGTGTCAGATATCTACTTATGGCACTGTAGGCTAGGTCATATAAACAAGAACAGAATAAACAGGTTGACTCAAGAGGGAATCTTCGAAGTTAGTGATTGTGAATCACTTCCAACATGTGAGTCCTATCTTCTTGGTAAAATGACCAAGTCACCTTTTACTGAAAAAGGTGAGAGAGCTACTGATCTCTTGAGCCTAGTACATACTGATGTATGTGGGCCCATGAGCACCAGTGCTAGAGGTGGATATTTCTACTTCATAACTTTCACGGATGACCTATCCCGATATGGATATGTCTATCTGATGAAACATAAGTCGGATTCATTTGAAATGTTCAAACGATTCCGAAGTGAAGTAGAAAAACAAACTGGGAAGAGTATTAAAACTCTTCGATCTGATCGAGGAGGAGAGTACCTTTCTAGTGAATTTCTCACATATCTAGGAGAGAATGGGATTCTCTCCCAATGGACTCCTCCAGGAACACCACAGCATAATGGTGTGTCTGAAAGGAGGAATCGGACTCTGTTAGACATGATTCGATCCATGATGGGTTTTGCTAGCTTGCCGATATCCTTCTGGGATATGCACTCGAATCGGCCTGTTATCTGTTAAATAGGGTTCCAAGTAAGTCTGTAATTAAGACTCCATATGAGATATGGACGGGACGTAAGCCAGCACATTCACACCTTAGGGTCTGGGGGTGCCCGGCCTATGTCAAATGATTAGTCACAGACAAACTTGGACCTAGGTCTGACAAATGCTCATTCATAGGGTACCCCAAAGAGACAAAAGGATATTTTTTCTACCATGCTGATGAACAAAAGGTGTTCGTCAGCCTTAAGGCAATCTTTTTAGAAAAGGAGTTCCTTGGTGAAGGAATCGTTGCCTCTAAGG
>NC_025994.2:31116377-31141803 GCF_000442705.2 Elaeis guineensis
GAGTCCACTGTATTTCAATTTAGCAAAACTTTGGCCAGGGTAATCCATCAGATGAATTTGATATTTTGAAATACAATGTGGACAACCTGATCAGAGTTGACAGTTGAACTCTGAGGTGTCCTATAAATATTTTGGTCAAGGAGATGAATTATATGGAAATTATATCCGTATGGGTTCTAAGGATGTTGTTCTACACATTCGACCTATCCGACCGTCGGGTATTATTGCTAGATGATCGCTTCAATTGGTACAAAAATTTGATCCTATGCTACTGGCTTAGGTTTGGACCTATGAGATCATACATATTAGAGTTCATGATCTGATCAAATGGTTGATCAATGATTAAGAATCATTCTAGGATTAAACGATCAATACGATTGACATTTAACCTAGTGCAAGTGTTGCAAGAAGATCGATTAGCAATTTGATTACTAATTAGCTTAATTTGATTAAGCCAAAGAGCTGAGATTAAGTCTAGTTAAATATAATTTAATTATATTTGGTTTGTACTTGATTAGATCAAGTTCAATTGGTTTATTGGATAAGCCAAGTGCAAGAAAAAACTAGTCCTAGTCCAAATAGGACTTGGGTCAACCTAATTCTTAATTTGAATAGAAAATTAAATCAAATTTAAATATAATTTAATCTGATAAAATTAGACTCTTAATTAGGTTAAGATCTATTTGAATTAGGTTGATTTGATTTTGATTCAATTTGATTCAGAAAATCAAATTTGAACAAGTCATAGATTGAATCCTAGTAAGACTAGGATTCCACCTTGCACCACCTTAGCCCCCCATGTCCACTCTCTCTTATCCCATGCCCACTCTCTCTTATTTTGTATGACAAAACCCTCTCTCCCAGATCTTTATGCATTCCCAAAACTTTTCTCTCTTTCTCTCTTATATGGAATGTGATTGTAGATCAAGTCAAAGTAGGAATTAGTTTGGATTTTAAATTCTATGAGATAGAATTTTAGGAAACCAAAACTCTTTCCTTATGGCACTGATTTTATCCAATTTTTTTTTGAAATTTTTATAACTTTTATAGCACATAATATGCATCCTTTTCTGGAAGTCCATGATAGAAAAAGGAGGGGACGCCCAAGAGTTGGGCACCCCTTGTCTTGCCTTGTTTGGATAATCCTTGACTAGATATTTGACCTAGACAAAGACTCTTTATATCTCTCTATTTAAAATAAATTTTTTTATAAAATTTTTATAAATTATAGAGTATTGAGAGACCTTTAAGACATCTAAAAATTAAGGAGAAAGAGTCTTGAGGTGTGGAGATCTAATAGACACAAAATTAAGTGTCTGGGTTAGAGCAAAGAGAAGAAGAAGAGGGTCTTCTTCTAGAGTTGCTGGGTTCATCTCTTTCTTTCCTCCATCTATAAGTTTTCTGAGAGTGACTTATCTAAAACTCCTTCTCTTACTTATCATCTTTGAAAGAGTTCAAATCAAGAAGAAGGAGGCATCTAATCGACCATCGAAGAAGGATCAGTGCAGTACTAGCATACTGTGCTGATTTCTTGGATCAAGACTTCTGATTGTGATTCGTGAGCTCGTGTGGATGACTCATAGAGGCCGGATGTATGTGTGGCTTGCAACATCATTTTCAAGCCTGGATCAGCAAAGTTAGAACATCTAACTTGCAAGATAATAGATCTGATCTATTATATTTTACATACATTAGATGTAGTATAGAAACAGGTTGATATGATCAACATGCAGTTCTTGCTCTTTATATTTTAATTTTTAATTTAATTCCATATAATAATTATATAATAAGATCTTAGATCTAGAAATTTTCTAATTTTATAAGATATATTTTGATTTATTTTAGTCTTCCACTGCCTGATCTTGAAAAAGTTTCAAGATCTAACCCTGAAATCCTAGATCCAGTTCCTTCAATTGGTATCAGAGCCAGGTTGTTTATTATATGATTATTTATACATACTTAGATTATTTCTTAGATTAGATCTAATTTATAATCTGATTGTTAAATATAAAATTAAAATTTTTAGATCAATCACGAACTGTAGGTTATCCTGTTGTAAGGTTTATCCCTTATAGTGCAAAGATTGTCCTAGTTCGTGTAGATCTGTCTTTAATCATAAATTTGTTAGATGTGATCTAGATTAAATTTATAATTTATTAAATTTAAAAAATATTTAAATCTAAAATAAAATCTCTTTGTTAATAATTTTCGTTCAAAGAACCATCATATATTTGTTTGGGAAATTTACACAGTTTAAAGTTGAAATTGCTTCAATTATATGAACCTGTTTAGATTAGGTCTAAAATAGTTTCATGCTTATTTCACTTGAATTTTGATTATGAATCAAACATGCAACTTAGTTGGTAGAACCATATTGTAAAAATATTTTACAAAGATGAAAATTATCTTCGAAAAGTCGAACCCCAACCCTCAACCCAAAACATAATTGAGAATTAAGTTGTTTGATTAGGTTCTAGGATTATGAATTGAAAAACCTAAGACACAAACCATAACACATTGGGTTAATGGGTTAGTGGGAATTAGATCCATTAATTGGGTTTGACCTAAGGTTAGGTTAAAGATGGACTTAATTAAAAAATTGACTAAATCTAATCAATTATTATCTTAGATTAGGTCAAGAATTCTCTAGATCAATTACAATAGTTGTAGTTGGTCAAGTTCATATCTTTAACAAGAACCAAATGGATTTGATTCTTGGCTAAGCGGTCTAACATGAACTGTTAGGTTGATCTAATCGAAACTAATTAAATCAGTTGGTGTCTAAGGTAAATCAGATCGATGATTTTTAATTGGCAGCTCGCTTATCTGACTATTTCTGATGGTGTCTAAGACAAGCTTTGGCAGATCCTCCCATCGATCGAACTTACTTGGCCTCTTGGTGAAATTATATTTTGATCGGATCACTTGACTATTCAAGCTGACCCATGTCAGCTAGGCAAATCGGTGTGACTGATTTAGGTACTCCTAGACCAGCCCTTTTAATGGTCTTCCTTATGCTAACTTGGTAAAGCCAGTGGGAAGATCATGATAAGCTGGTTCATCTGACCCCATCCTCTAAATTCATTAAATCCTTTAAAATTATTAGGTTCTTAAAATAAAATAGTTATGGTGATAACTAGATCATAGCCTCCCATTAAGTGAATGATAATGGGTCCATCAGTTGGATAATCAATGGAGGTCCAAAGGCCTGGTGCTTATCGGCTGATGGAATTATCATTCATAATATGATTTCTTGAATGCATCTTTATAAATGGTGGTTAGGTTAGCCAACCAAAGTTGGGCCTAATCATTCATTGGCTTGATGGGCCAAGTATGGTCATATTAATGGTTGGATCTAATCAGACCTTTTCAGTGGAGGCCAAAGCCTACTGATTAGGGACTGGGGCAAAAAATAAAATTACTAAAAATTATTTAGAGAAATAATTGATTATGAACATATCCTTAGATGTACATGGGTTGGCCAACCAAAGTTGAGCTTGTGTGCAGTCTAAGTGGATTCTAGTACCCATTAAGAAATTAGGATAATTCCTCGAATTGGAGGTAGAGGCTACCAATTCGAATAAAATAGTGGGAGAAATCTTTTGATTAGAGTCCAAATCTTTAGGTTTAATGAATCAATTACTAATTAGGTTATAATTTTTTTTTATACAGATATGGCCACTTCCCTATTGCTCCGATCATTGTTGGACAATGATAAGTTGGTGGGATCCAACTTCGGTAGCTGGTACTGAAAGTTGAAGATAGTCCTGGAGCATGAACGGATCCTACATATGATAACTGATCCTGCACTTGAGGAGCTAGCTACCAATGCACGTGGAACAGTCAAAGACACTTATCAAACGTGGCTCAGTGATCGGACCATGGTGCGCTGCATCATGCTGGCTTCCATGAGTGATAAGTTCAGTCATAGATTTGAGATGACTCAGCCGAAGGACATGCTTCAAGTGTTGGAGGATGCCTTTGGCACACCTGATGATGTGAAGAGGCACAAGACTAGTTGTGCCATCTTCAACACCAAAATACGGGATGGTGCCTCTGTCACTGATCATGTATTGTACATGATCAAACTGATGGAGCATTTGAGCAAGCTCGCCTTTTCCTTGCATGAGCAGTTTGAAAAAGATGCAATACTGAACTGGCTGCCCAAGTTTTATCTCCCATTCCTCACTCATTATAGAATGACAAAGTCTGAAGTAAACTACCACGGGTTACTAGGATTTATTCAGAACTTTGAGAAGGATCACCAACTTCACAAGGAGTCGGTGAACTTAGTGGAAAGTTCGTCTTCTGGTTCTCGATCTTTTAAGAAAGAGAAGAAAAATAAGAAGAAGAAAGTGAAGAAGGTGCAAGTTCAGGCTGGGACATCAGTACAGGGCCAAACCAGAAAGATCAAGCCCGATAAGAGTCAAACAGAATGCTTTTTTTGCAAAAAGTGAGGGTACTGAAAGAGGAACTGTCCTCAGTACATTGCCTTTCTAGACCCGAACAGGCAGAGAAAGAAGCAAGCTATTGCTGGACAAGGTATTTATATGATAACTCTTTGCAATTTCTCTATTTGTGATATAACTGACTGGGTATTGGATACTGGTAGCCCTTACCATATTTGCAATTCATTATAGGGGTTGCAGGTCAGTAGGAGATTTGAGCAAGGTGAGAGGCTCCTGAACATTGGAGATGAAAGATCAGTTTCAGTTCTAGTATTATGAATCTTGAAACTTGTATTTGAGTCCCATACCATTGTTCTTAATGATTATCATTTCTGTCTCAGTTTCTTTTTAAATATTATTTCTGTAGGCCTTCTGGCCAAAAATGATTTTGAAATTTCAATAAAGAAACAAGTTTGTAATATCATTATGAATGATGTTACTATTTTTTGTGGACATTTGAACAATGGTGTGTATATGTTATCACAACCTGTTACCGTAATCTATTCTACTGGCAAGCACCCTAGATTAGATAGTGTATCAGATATCTACTCATGGCACTATAGGCTAGGTCATATAAATAAGAACAGGATAAATAGGTTGACTCAAGAGAGAATCTTTGAAGTCAGTGATTGTGAATCATTTCCAACCTGAGAGTCCTGTTTTCTTGATAAAATGACCAAGTCACCTTTTACTGGAACAGGTGAGAGAGCTACTGAGCTCTTGGGCCTAGTACATACTGATGTATGCGGGCCCATGAGCACAAGTGCTAGATATGGATATTTCGACTTCATCACTTTCATGGATGATCTATCCAGATATGGATATGTCTATCTAATGAAACATAAGTCAGATTCATTTAAAATATTCAAATGATTCCAAAGTGAAGTAGAAAAATAAACTAGAAAGAGTATTAAAACTCTTCGATCTGATCGAGGAGGAGAATACCTTTCTGGTAAGTTTCTCACATATTTAGGAGAGAATGAGATTCTCTCCCAATGGACTCCTCCAAAAATACCACAGCATAATGGTGTGTCTGAAAGGAGAAATCAGACTCTTTTAGACATGGTCTGATCCATGACGGATTTTGCCAGCTTGCCGAAATCCTTCTGGAGATATGCACTCGAATCGATCTATTATTTGTTAAATAGGATTTCAAGTAAGTCTGTAATTAAGACTCCATATGAGATATGGACAGGGCGTAAGCTAGCACTTTCACACCTTAGGGTCTGGGGGTGCCCGGCCTATGTCAAACAGTTAGTTACAGATAAACTTGGACCTAGGTCTGACAAATACACATTCATAGGGTACCCCAAAGAGACCAAAAGATACTTTTTCTACCATGCTGAACAAAAGGTATTCGTCAGCCTTAAGGCAATCTTTTTAGAAAAGGAGTTCTTTGGTGAAGGAACCGTTGCCTCTAAGGTTGAACTTGATGAAGTCCAATCGATAGAAGGACCGACACCAATAGCTGAACCTGAGTTGGATTCGATTAGATTAGATCCGAAGCCCAATATCTCTGTACCATTAAAGCGATCCGATAGAGTACCGCATCAATTAGACAGATACTATGATTTCTTGGTCCAAGACGGTGATCCCATCGAACTCGATGAGAACGATGAGGATCTGATTACCTATATGGATGCAATGCAGAGATCTGATTTCGTGAAATGGCTTGAAGCCATGCAATCCAAAATGGAGTCCATGAAGGTCAACGATGTATGGACATTGGTTGACCCACCTGAAGGGGTTAAACCCATTGGGTGTAAATAGGTCTTCAAAAGGAAGAGGGGCACAGATGGAGAGGTGGAGACCTATAAAGCTCGTCTAGTTGCCAAGGGGTATCGTCAATATTATGGTATTGACTATAATGAGACGTTCTTCCCTGTGGCAATGCTCAAATCCATTCGAATAATGCTTGCAATAGCTGCCCATCTAGATTATGAGATCTGGCAGATGGATGTAAAGACAGTTTTTCAGAATGAAGAACTGTCCGAAGAGGTGTATATGATACAACCTGAGAGGTTTACATCTACAGATGAGTTCAAAGTGTGCAAGCTTCAGAGATCCATTTATGGATTGAAGCAAGATTCTCGAAGTTGGAACATACATTTTGATAAGGTGATCAAAATATATGACTTCGTTAAGAACAGAGAAGAGCACTACATCTATAAATGGGCAAATGATCCAGTTGTGGTATTTTTTATCTTGTACGTGGATGACATTCTCTTAATCGAGAATGACATCCCTGCACTACAGAAAATAAAAGTTTGGTTGTCATCGTAGTTCTCCATGAAGGACTTGGGTGAAGCATCCTACATCTTAGGGATGAAGATCTATAGGGATAGATCTAAAAGGATACTTGGGTTATCCCAAATCCACGTACATAGACACTTGGCTGAAGAGCTTCAACATGGAGAATTTTAAGAAGGGCTATCTATCGATAGGCCATAGAATTTTTCTCTCTAAGAAGGATTGTCCGACAACTCCTGAAAAGAGAGAGCATATGAGTAGAGTCCCATATGCTTCGATCGTGGGATCTATCATGTACGCCATGACTTGTACAAGGCCAGATGTGGCATACTCACTAAGAGTAATGAGTAGATACAAATCTGATCCTGAAGAAAACCACTAGAAAGTGGTTAAAGCCATCCTTAAGTATTTGAGAAATACTAAGGACCAATGGTTGGTTTATGGCGAGTCAGATCTGAAACTTGTGGGGTTCATAGACTCTAGCTTTCAATCTGATCATGATGATAGCAGAAGCGTGTCGGGTTATATCTTTATTCTGAATGATGGAGCCATCTGCTGGAAGAGTTTCAAGCAGCATACTATGGTAGACTCTATTTCTAAGGTGGAGTACATCGCAGCATCGGATGCTATGAAGGAAGCTGTGTGGCTGAGAAAATTCATCACTGAGCTCAAAGTAGCACCCTCCTTCATGTTAGATGTGTGCCCTAGATGCCAGATCGGCTGACACATTCCTGTACAAATCTAAGGGCAAAATTATAATTTTGACTATAAATAAATAAAAGGGTTATTCTTCTATCACATAATGTACATTGTGTCTGTGATACATCCTTTGAGTTAGTGGAATGTTAATTCATATTTTCAAGAGTTGAAAATTTAAGGCATGAATTTACATAACTAACTCATAAACTGCTCCTGACCATAGGATCATCACGAGGATGGTGATCGATCCGGAAGGTTGGTGTACGATCACTTTCTTAGGGTAGATGAGTCTTGAGTCTATGGTGTGGAGATACCGGAGTGAGAGTATAGTATTCATTGAGAATGAGAGTACTGAGCGTGACCACCTCGAGCAGTCATAAGGAAGTCTACTTCTCGTCGATGACTAGCTCGATGCTGCAGTTGTGTGTCTAGTTCTTTGACCTGAGGTGCATCGATGGTTCACCTTGAGTGTGTTATAGTTTGACTACATCATAACTCGATCTCCTAGCCATTCAGAACTCTGAGATGTATGTTGGCTGTAGCATATCCATTGTAGGAACCAGATCGCACCAAGATGGATCTATCAACCTCGGTAGATGTGAGGAGTAGTCCTATGATGATCGAAAGATCGAGTCCTTAAGTCATGGCCATGACAAAGTGAAATAATGGAAAAGAGTTTTCTATTGAGGTTTCACATCAGACTCGGATCGATCGATTGATTCATATGACTGATGTTGGGTTTGACGAGTTCACCTTAACCTAATTCAGTCGGGACTCATAATAGAGAAACTCAATCACACAGGTAACTGCACGAAGAGGTTCATCTTCAATTCTGATGGGTTGCCACATATACTGCTAGGTATCACTGGTGGATTTTGGGAGCAATTAGAATGATTTTGATGATCGATCATTCTAATTGTCTGAATCAGAAGAGTTCTGGTCCATCAAAAGGAGTTTCGATGATATCGATGATGAGATCACGACATGTCTCATTACATACAGAATTGAACCTAACTAGGTCACACAAATAAGGGTTAGGGTCTGGATGTCATTAATTGGGCTACCCCAATTGATTTGGATAAGATCCAATTAGGTTCAAGAAAATCGTGCTAGCACTCGATTGAGCCTAACTTTCTCCTCGTATAATTTTTCTGTCTCTACTGAGCCAAATGAGATCTGGCTCATCCTGAGAATCTTAGAAAAGTTTCTCTCAGTCTAATTGAAGGTTGTCCAGCTCAAAAAAGGTTTGTCTTAATTCATGAGATGAATTTAAGACAACACCTGCTAATTTCTAGCACCTGCCAATTTCATTTTAGGACATCTGTCAAAAGTTGACATATGGGTCTTAAACTGAAGAGGACTTATTGGAGGATTTTTGTGGAGTGTCCGCATGCCTAAACCTAATCAAATTGGGTATCATAATTAGATTATGGCATGAGCCCAATTGGATTTAAGTGGGTGCCCCAAATGGATAAGAACCAAAGAGTCCTGATAAACTTGGACTCTTTGGCGCCACTCTATTTATGCTTATCCAATGTTGGTGCCACCTTTTAAAGATAAGGTGGGGTTCTTATCTGATATAATCAGATGACATCACTCCATCAGTCAGAATTTTTCCAAAATTTATTGGAATTTTTTGATTGGTCGAATGATGTGGCACTGCGCAGCATACAGTAATTATATAAACCCTGCTGCACCTAGGGTTTCAAGATAGAACTTGTTTTATGCAAAAAACCTATTAGCTGCTGCCTCCTCTACTCTTCTCCATATCCTTCCTATTCTTCTTTCTCCCCTCTTCACATCCAAGAAGTTGGACATTCATCTGGCAAAGGTACTAGGCATGGTGATGCCTGGAACAGAAGGCTGCAGGACATCTTCGACAGGCTGCTGCTCCAACTTCAGAAGGAGTTCTAAAGTACTTTCAAATCAGATATTGATCTGATTTTTGGAGCATAGAATCATGAGGAGAAGACATTCCAATCCTACTGAGTGGATACTGGTAGAGGCAGGTGCTTGCATGGCTATATCAGAACCTCAGGCAGTGCTGCGATCATCTACAGGGTAATTAGATTACCCTTAAGGTATGTCTATATTTCTCATACTTTTAGATTTAATTTTATATTTTAAATATTAGATAATAAAATTAGATCTAATAGATATTAGATCTAAAATATCATAGGATAAAAATATAAAATTTATTCTGCCCAGATTTGGTGAAATCTGGAAGATCCTACACAAGAAAAAGGCAGTTTTTCCTTCAAGTGGTATCAGAGCCAGGTTGCTGGCTCTATTTCAGATCTATTTTAGATCTAATTTTAATTTTAATTTATTTGATATTAAATATTTTAGATATCATATCAGATATGATAAGATCTGAAATCAAAATATTTAAAATTAAATCTAAGAAGATCTAACATGCATGAGATGCATGACTAGACTAGGATTAATTGAATCCATGAATAGTCTTAAGTTTTATATTTTAATGAGATTAAAATATGAATTAAATATAATTTATTTTTTATTTTTTGATGTTATAATTATTATAATCAAATCAAAAAATGAAAATAAAATTTTAATTATTTCATAAAATTGATCTGTTGCATGCCTAGACTAGTTGTAGAATTATTCTAGTAACTTGTCTAGAATAGTTTTTATTTTGAATAGTTCAATTTAAATTTATTTTTTAGATATTACATGTGATGTATCAGATCTGAAAGCATGTTAATTAGATTGATTTTTGATACATAAGATGTATGCAAAGCATGTATTAGTTAGATCTTAAATTGTATATGTGATATGTTAATTTAGATCTAACTAGTTTTGTAGTTAAATTTATATTTCTGATTAAGGTGTTCCTCATGGCCGTCCGGTCATAAGAATAAAGTAGGTTTTAAGACCCTCTCTTCCATTCAATGGGGTGTTCATATGATGTGTAGGGGTGCCGCGCGTTCATCCTTAATCAGAAATCAAAACTTACTTTTCTGCAAAACCTAGATCCTGAAACCTTAGGATTTATTTTACATGCTTTGTTTATGAACCCAAACTTAATTAATGTATTAGCTTATGAAATTAAGTTAGGTCTAAAATTGAGAATTTCAGATCTAAGATATTTTCATAAGATTGGGTTCGGGCTTGGGTAGCTCAATTAGGTCTAGCGGTTGATCAAACCGAATCAAGAGTTGGTTAGGTGGGATCATGAAAGCTAATAATTGACCAGCCTAATAGGATTAAGTCTGGTCAAGGTCGAATCATATTTAGATGTGACTCGATCAAGTTAAGACCTAATTTGGCTCAGTGGTTAGAGCCTGGATTGTAGACTAACTCAATTAATTCTGGTTCGATAATTTGGTGTCTAAGGTAAGTTGGGCAGATGCGACCGACTGGTTTTTAATTGGAGCTACTCGACTCGAATGCGTTCTTGTCGAGTTAATGGCATATCCCTCCCACCGGTCTCACTTACCTGGCCATATGTGTCGACCCAGTTCTGATTTGAGGTGGCTAACAATTCGAGCTGACCCATGCCACTAGGTTAGTCATAATTGTTATGACTATGTCAAGCCAAGTTTAAAGAGACCTAAATCAAATCTCCTAAGAAAATATTAAGTCTAGGTCTTCCACCATTGTGGATGTGCGGGCCCTTCCGGGGTTGATTGTTCTCGACTGGTTACAGTGGCTCAGTTGCACGGAAGATGCAACCATGTCCATTAGGCATTGGATGCTACGGATTAGAGGATGGGTTGGGCTCAATATTTCGGATACGGTGAGGGATCCAATCAGGAATCTAGTTCGTGCAAATGGTGGGTTTGGCTTAACTAAGGATTGGAGCAATATCCCGATACGGTGAGCTTCATGAATTAGAGATCAAGTTTTGGGTGCACCATGATTAGAGAATCATTGGACAAGAGTTGTCCACTCATCGGTTGACTCATCACCAATAACTGTTAGGTGAGGTGATGAGCCAGTCGGTGAGACTGCACCACCCACTAGAAATCACTAATCATGGAGATTTTCACATCTCTACCAAGGAGTGTAGGGATCTGAGAAAATAGTGGGAGCCTAATTTATTTAAAAATAAAAATCCTAAACAAATTGGTTGAGTCTGATTACAAAATCTAACTTGAAACTTTTGACTCTCTACAGGAAACATGTCTGCCTCAAACCCCCTGACCAAAATTCTAGACACTCATAGACTGACTGGACCAAATTTTAAGGACTGGTTGAGGAACTACAGAATTATTCTGGGTTTCAAAAAATTGACTCATGTCTTGGACCAGGACCCACCTGCCATGCCAGCACGTCCGACTGCTGAACAGAGAGCATCTCTGGAAAAGTGGACGGATGATGATAACAAAGCCAGGTACTACATGTTGGGTGCAATGTCTGATGATTTGCAGTGCCAACATGAAAATATTTTGACTACCCACCAAATGTTGGCTCACCTACAAGAGTTGTTTGGTGAACAGAGTCGCCGGCCAAGTATCAAGTCTGTCAAAGACTTTTTAAGGCCAAGATGCGTGATGGGCAGTCAGTCCAAGATCATTGTTTGACAATGATCAAGGATCTTGAGGAGCTTGAGAAGCTCGGTATCATCTTAGACAAGATTTTCAGATTGATGTGATCCTTCAGTCCTTGTCCGATGCATATGGTCAGTTCATCATGAACTTCCATATGCATAAGATGCAATGTACCTTGGCCGAGTTAATGAATATGCTGGTTACGGCTGAGCTTTCAATGAAAGGTTCAAAAGGCTCAGTTCTTACTGTGGAGCGACTTCTTCCAAGAGAAAGTCTTTTGGAAAGAAAAAAAGTCCGTGAAGAAGCAGAAGGTGGATGGCAAGAACAAGAAGACAGGACCAAGAAGAAGGCTTCTAAAAGGGAAAGTGTTTCCACTGTCAGTCAGAAGGCCATTGGAAGCGGAACTATCCTCAGTACCTGGCCACCCTGAAGAACAAGAAGGATGGTCCTTCTGGAGGTATGCTCATTATCGAATCTAATCTTACGGTTTCTTCTGCATCCAGTTGGGTGCTTGACTCTGGTTCTAGTGCTCATTTGTGCACTTCTATGCAGGGTCTTGAGGAGAGCAGGAGGCTGAGGGATGGGGAGATGATCCTACATGTCGAAATGGAGCAAGAGTTGCTGCTGTGGCTGTAGAACCTACCCTCTGCGATTACGTTAGGATTAGATTTAGTTTTAAGAGACTGTTATTATGTGCCTGCAGCAAGCAGGAATTTGATTTCTGTTTCATGTTTAGCACAAGAAGGCTATGTGATTAGCTTTCATAAGGACCATTGTAACATATTTTATGAAAATAATAAAGTTGCAAATGGTTTTGTTATTAATGATCTCTATCAGTTACATGTTGATGTATCTATTTTTAATATTGAGCAAAATGTGAATGCCATAGGAATTAAAAGGCCTAGAGATAGTCTAAATGATAAGTATCTGTGGCACCTAAGGCTAGGTCATATAGCAGAAGACAGGGTTAACAAATTGGAGAAATCGGGCTACTGAGTCCGTTGACTTTCGAGTCATATCCAGTTTGTGAATCATGCCTTCAAGGCAAAATGACCAAGCTCCCTTTTGTGGGACATGGGGAAAGGGCCACAGACCTACTTGCCCTAGTACATACGGATGTGTGCGGCCCATTTGATGTGCCGGCTAGAGGCAACTTTGTCTACTTCATTACCTTTATCGATGATATGTCTAGGTACGGATATGTGTTTCTAATGAAACATAAGTCTGAAGCCTTTGAAAGTTCAAAGAATTCAGACATGAGGTAGAAAAATAAATAGGAAAGCCCATTAAGGTTCTTCGATCAGATCGAGGAGGTGAATACCTTAGTCGAAAATTCTAGACTATCTTAAGGACAATGGTATAGTCTCTCAATGGACTCCACCTGGAATGCCTCAACTCAATGGGTTTCAGAATGGAGAAATCGGACCCTATTAGATATGGTCCGTTCCATGATGAGCTTCACAGACCTCCCAGAATTTCTTTGGGGATATTGTCTCATGACAGCAATTTATGTATTGAATAGGGTTCCTCTAAAATCGTTCCTACCACACCGTATGAGATATGGCATGGTAAGAAGCCAAGTCTGAATCATCTCAGAATTTGAGGTTGTCGGCTCATGTCAAGAGACAGCAGACGGACAAGTTAGAGTTCAGGTCTTTTAGAGCTCGTTCATAGGATATCCTAAAGAGTCATTAGGATATTATTTTTATATTCTGAAGACCACAATGTGATTGTAAGTCGAAATGCTATTTTTCTTGAAAAATAGTTTATTCAAGATGGTGGCATCAGAAGAATAATTAAGCTCAAGGAGAATGTCTCCCAAGAGCAACGAGCTAAAGAACCTGAGGAACCTAATCAATCAGAACCAGTCCTAACACAACCTCTTCCACCTCGTAGATCGACTAGGGTTTTCCGTCCTCCTGAAAGGTACTTAGGTACCATACAAGAGGATGTAGAGGAAATGTTCCTCATGAGAAATGGGTTCATGGTGATGATCCCAAGACCTATGATCGAGGCGATATCAGATATCGACTCCGAGAAATGGTTAGAGGCAATGAGATCAGAAATTGACTCAATGCACTCAAACCAAGTCTGGACCTTGGTAGATCCACCTGAAGGTATTGTACCTATTGGGTGTAAATGGATCTTCAAGAGAAAAATAGGTGCAGATGGGAATGTGGAGACATTCAAGGCTAGGCTCGTAGCGAAAGGTTATAGTCAGCGCGAAGGCATTGACTATCAGGATACCTTCTCGCCCGTAGCCATGCTAAAATCCATCCGCACATTGCTTGCTGTTGCAGCCTATTTCGATTATGAAATATGGCAGATGGACGTGAAAATGATTCTTAAATGGATATCTTGAGGAAGATATCTATATGGAACAGCCGCTTGGTTTCACATCCAGTGATAATGATCACAAGGTCTGCAAACTGCAAAGGTCTATTTATGGACTTAAGCAAGCATCTCGGAGTTGGAATACTCATTTCAATGATGTGATCAAAATGTTTGGTTTCATCAAGAACGAAGAGGAACCATGTGTGTTCAAAAAGGTCAGTGGGAGCGCAGTTGTCTTCCTCGTATTGTACGTGGATGACATCCTCCTAATTGGGAATGACATTCCCATGTTGACCTCAGTCAAAGTATGGTTGTCTAAGGAGTTCTCTATGAAAGATCAGGAGAGGCATCCTTTATACTGGGTATTAAGGTCTATAGAGATAGACCAAATAGGATGCTAGGACTTTCACAGAAGATGTACATAGAGGAGGTGCTAAAGAGGTTTAGCATGGAAAACTCCAAAAGAGGTTTATTGCCTTTTAGACATGGCATTCATCTCTCCAAGAAGATGTGCCCTAGCACACCTGAGGAGATTGAACGCATGAGCAAGATCCCTTATGCTTCGGCAATAGGGAGCCTCATGTATGCCATGCTATGTACACGACCTGATATAGCCCATGCTGTGAGTGTCACAAGCAGATATCAGTCGAATCCAGCGAAGAGCACTGGACTTCTGTGAAATGTATCCTTAAGTACTTGAGAAGGACTAAGGATATGTTTCTAGTCTTTGGAATGGAGAACTCCAGATTCAGGATTTACAGACTCAGACTTTATGTCTGATATAGATGATCGAAAGTCGACATCTGGGAGTCTGTTCATTTGCAATGGTGGTGCAGTCAGCTGGAAGAGTTCAAGCAACGGTGATTGCAGATTCCACCATGGAGGCAGAGTATATTGCTGCATCGGAAGCTGCAAAGGAGGCATTCTGGTACAAGAAGTTTGCCGCAGAGCTTGGAGTGATGTCATCGGATGCCATCCTCTTTACTGCGACAATAATGGCGCCATAGCCCTAGCTAAGAGCCAAGGTCTCACCAGAAGTCCAAGCACATCGAGCGGCGATTCCATCTGATCCGTGATTACCTCGAAAAAGGTTATGTCGAGGTCAAGAGAGTCGACTCCACAGACAATGTGGCAGACCCGCTGACTAAGCCATTGGGCCAACAGAAGATCAAGCCCACCTTGAGAAGATGGGACTTAGATATGTAGCCAATTGGCATTAGGTCAAGTGGGAGTTTGTTAGATGTGTGCCCTAGATGCCAGATCGGCTGACACATTCCTGTACAAATCTAAGGGCAAAATTATAATTTTGACTATAAATAATAAAAGGGTTATTCTTCTATCACATATGTACATTGTGTCTGTGATACATCCTTTGAGTTAGTGAGAATGTTAATTCATATTTTCAAGAGTTGAAAATTTAAGGCATGAATTTACATAACTAACTCATAAACTGCTCCTGACCATAGGATCATCACGAGGATGGTGATCGATCGGAAGGTTGGTGTACGATCGCTTCCTTAGAGTAGATGAGTCTTGAGTCTACGTGTGGAGACACGGAGCGAGAGTACAGTATTCATTGAGAATGAGAGTACTGAGCGTGACCACCTCGAGCAGTCATAAGGAAGTCTACCTTCTCATCGATGACTAGCTCGATGCTGCAGTTGTGTGTCTAGTTCTTTGACCTGAGGTGCATCGATGGTTCACCTTGAGTGTGTTATAGTTTGACTACACCATAACTCGATCTCCTAGCCATTCGAAATCCTGAGGTGTATGTTGGCTGTAGCATATCCATTGTAGGAACCAGATCGCACCAAGATGGGATCTATCAACCTCGGTAGATGTGAGGAGTAGTCCTATGATGATCGAAAGATCGAGTCCTTAAGCCCATGGCCATGGCAAAGTGAAATAATGGAAAAGAGTTTTCCATTGGGGTTTCACATCGGACTTGGATCGATCGATTGATTCATATGACTGATGTTGGGTTTGACGAGTTCACCTTAACCCTAATTCAGTCGGGACTCATGATAGAGGAACTCAATCACACAGGTAGCTCACCAAGAGGTTCATCTTCAATTCTGATGGGTTGCCACCATATACTGCTAGGTGTCACTGGTGGATTTTGGGAGCAATTAGAATGATTTTGATGATCGATCATTCTAATTGTCTGAATCAGAAGAGTTTGATCCATCGAAAGGAGTTTCGATGATGTCGATGATGAGATCATGACATGTCTCATTACCATATAGAATTGAACCTAACTGGTCACACAAACAAGGGTTAGGGTCTGGATGTCATCAATTGGGCTATCCCAATTGATTTGGATAAGATCCAATTAGGTTCAAGAAAATGTGCTAGCACTCGATTGAGCCTAACTTTCTCCTCGTGTAATTTTTTCTGTCTCTACTGAGCCAAATGAGATCTGGCTCATCCAGAGAACCTTAGAAAGGTTTTCTCAGTCTAATTGAAGCTTGTCCAGCTCAAAAAAGCTTGTCTTAATTCATGAGATGAATTTAAGACAACACCTGCTAATTTCTAGCACCTGCCAATTTCATTTTAGGACATCTGTCAAAAGTTGACATATGGGTCTTAAACTGAAGAGGACTTATTGGAGGATTTTTGTGGAGTGTCCACATGCCTAAACCTAATCAAATTGGGTGCCATAATCAGATTATGGCATGAGCCCAATTGGATTTAAGTGGGCGCCCCAAATGGATAAGAACCAAAGAGTCCTGATAAACTTGGACTCTTTGGCGCCACTCTATTTTGCTTATCCAATGTTGGTGCCACCTTTTGGAGATAAGGTGGGTTTTATCTGATATGATCAGATGACATCACTCCACCAATCAAATTTTTTCCAAAATTTATTGAATTTTTGATTGGTCGAATGATGTGGCACTGCGCAGCATACAGAAATTATATAAACCCTGCTGCACCTAGGGTTTCGAGATAGAACTTGTTTTATGCAAAAAACCTATTAGCTGCTGCCCCCTCCTCTCTTCTCCATCCTCCCTTTCTCTTTCTCCCCTCTTCACATCCAAGAAGTTGGACTTCATCTGGCAAAGGTACAAGGTGTGGTGACGCCTGGAACAGAAGGCTGCAGGACATCTTCGACAGGCTGCTGCTCCAACTTCAGAAGGAGTTCTGAAGTACTTCCAAATCAGATATTGATCTGATTTTTGGAGCGTAGAATCGAGGAGAAGATGTTCAGATCCTACCTAAGTGGATACTGGTAGAGGCCAGGCACTTGCGTGGCTACATCAGAACCTCAGGCAGTGCTGCGATCATCTACAGGGTAATTAGATTACCCTTAAGGTATGTCTATATTTCTCATACTTTTAGATTTAATTTTAGATTTTAAATATCAGATAATAAAATTAGATCTAATAGATATTAGATCTAAATAGCATAGGATAAAAATATAAAATTTATTCCACCTCAGATTTGGTGAAATCTGGAAGATCCTACACAGGAAAAAGGCAGTTTTTCCCTTCACTTCGATGGTCCGATCCTGCTCTACTATGATAGCACTAGTGCCATAGCTCAGGCAAAAAAACCCAAGCACACCAGGGACGAAGACATTTTGCACCGCTTCTACCTGGTCTGAAAGATCGTGGATCGAGGTGAGTCGACCTTCAGAAGATCGACAGAAAGGAGAACCTGGCCGACCCTTCACTAAAGCCCTGGGATAAAGGTGTTCGACAATCACAAGTCAAGATGGTATTAGATACTTGCCAGGGCTTTAGGACAAGTGGAGTTGTTGAAAATATATCCCAAAATCAATCATCAATCTGTTGATGGTTGAGCAATCTTGTATTTAATTGATTTGTTAATAAATAAATTATATTTTTGTATTTTCATCATAAGTTTTCATCTTTAATGAACTCCATTGTTATGATGAAGTTCTTAGGACTATTTAGGTTCGATAAAGAAAGATTTATCGATTAGTCCTTAAAACTATTCATGACCAAATGATAGGCTGTTAATAAGGACGAAGCTTCTATCGAATAAAGGTCGCTGTAGCCATATGGGTTGGTTGTCCTCTTAATCAAGGAGCGTGGAGATATGGTATGACATACAGATGAGATATAGGGGTACATCGTCATTAAACGTGACCAACTCCAGAGCATTCTGTTGTCAAAATGTCTCTGATGGGATATAGGTATAAGTGTCCCTTAGACCTGAGATCGCCTCAGTGACTTGCAAGCAACTCACTGTGCTTTGGTACTAGACTAACTGAATTTCTAATTCAGTGATGAAAGATTTTGGGCACAGTCAAGTACTTGCGAAGTCAGTGTGTGATCGAGATGGGATTGACCACTCCAAGAGTTGGAGAAGAATGAGTCGCTGTATTTCAATTTAGCAAAACCTTGGCCAGGTAATCCATCAGATGGATTTGATATTTTGAAATACAATGTGACAACCTGATCAAAGTTGATAGTTGAACTCTGAGGTATCCTATGAATATTTTGGTCAAGGAGATGACTTATATGAAACTATATCTGTATGGGTTCTAAGGATGTTGTTCTACACATTCGACCTATCCGACCGTTGGGTACCATTGTTAGATGGTCACTTCGATTGATACAAAATTTATTCTTATGCTACCAGCTTAGGTTTGAACCTATGAGGTCACACACATCAGAGTTCATGATCGATCGGATGGTTGATCAACGATTAAGAATCGTTCTAGGGTTAAACGATCAATAGATTGACATTTAACATAGTACAAGTATTGCAGGAGGATCGATTAGCAATTTGATTACTAATTGACTTAATTGGATTAAGCCAAAGGTTAAGATTAAGTTTAATTAAATATAATTTAATTAGATTTGGTTTGGACTTGATTGGATCAAGTCCAATTGGTTTATTGGATATGCCAAGTGCAAGAAAAAACTAGTCCTAGTCAAATAGGACTTGGGTCAACCTAATTTTTAATTTGATTAGAAAATTAAATCAATTTAAATCTAATTTAATCTGATTAAATTAGGCTCTTAATTGAGCTAAGATTTATTTTAATTAGGTTGATTTGGTTTTGGTTTGATTTGTTTGGAAAACAAATTTGAACAAGTCATAGATTGAATCCTAGTAAGACTAGGATTCCACCTTGCGCCACCTTAGCCCCCACGCCCACTCTCTCTTATCCCAACCCACTCTCACTTATTTTGTGTGACAAAACCCTCTCTCCCAGATCTTCATGCATGCCCAAAACTTTCTTCTCTTTCTCTCTTACATGGAATGTGGTTGTGGATCAAGTCAAAGTAGGAATAGTTTGGATTTCAAATTCTATGAGATAGAGTTTTAGGAAACCAAAACTTTTTCCTTATGGCATGATTTTATCCAATTTTTTTTTGAAATTTTATAACTTTTATGGTATATAATATACACCCTTTGCTAGTGGTCTACAGTAGAAAAAAGGAGGGGACGCCCAAGAGTTGGGCACCCCTTGTCTTGCCTTGTTTGGTTAATCCTTGACTAAGTATTTGACCTAGACAAGGACTCTTATATCTTCTATTTAAAATAAATTTTTTTATGAAATTTTCATGGGTTATAGAATTGAGATACCTTTGGGGTGTCTATAAATTAAGAGAAAGAGTCTTAGGGTTTGGAGATCTAATAGACACAAACTAGGTGTCTGGGTTAGAGCAAAGAGAAGAAGAAGAGGGTCTTCTTCTAGAGTTGCTGGGTTCATCTCTTTCCTTCCTCCATCTTAGTTTTCTGAGAGTGTCTTATCTAAACTCCATCTTCTACTTCTCATCTTTGAAGAGTTTAAATCAAGAAGAAGAGGCATCCGATTGACCATCGAAGAAGGATCAGCGCAGTACTAGCATACTGTGCTGATTTTCTGGACCAGGACTTCTGATCATGATTCGTGGGCTCATATGGACGACTCCTAGAGGTCGGATGCATGTGCGGCTTACAAATCATTCTCAAGCCCAGATTAGCAAAGTTAGAACATCTAATTTGCAAGGTAATAGATCTGATCTATTATATTTTACATACATTAGATGTAGTATAGAAACATGTTGATATGATCAACATGTAGTCCTTGCTCTTTATATTTTAATTTTTAATTTAATGCTATGTAATAATATGTAATAGGATCTTAGATCTTGAGATTCTCTAGTTTTATAAGATAAATTTTAATTTATTTTAGTCTTCCCTGTCTGATCTTGAAAAAGTTTCAAGATCTAATCCTGAAATCCTAGATCTGGTTCCTTCAATTGGTATCAGAGTCAGGTTGTTTATTACATGATTATTATACATACTTAGAATATTTCTTAGATTAGATTTAATTTATAATTTGATTGTTAAATTTAAATTAAATTTTTAGATCAATCACGAACTGTAGGTTATCCTGCTGTAAGGTTTACCCCTTATAGTGCAAAGGTTGTCCTAGTTCGTGTAGATTTATCTTTAATCATAAATTTATTAGATATGATCTAGATTAAATTTATGATTTATTAAATTTAAAAGATATTTAAATCTAAAATAAAATCTTTTTGTTAATAATTCTTGTGCAAAGAACCATCATATATTCGTCTGGAAAATTTGTGCAGTTTAAAGTAAAATTATTTCAATTACATGAACCTGTTTAGATTAGACTAAAGTAGTTTCATGCTTATTTCACTTACACTTTGATTATGAATCAAACATGCAACTTGATTGGTAAAACTATGTTGTAAAAATATTTTACAGATATAAAAATTATTTTGAAAAGTCGAACTCCAACCCTCAGTCCAAAACTTAATTGAGAATTAAGAAGTATTTGATTAGGTTCTAGGATTGTGAATTGAAGAACCTAAGACACAAACCATAACACATTGGGTTAATGGGTTAGTAGAAATTAGGTCATTAATTAGGTTTGACCTAAGATTAGGTTAAAGATGGACTTAATTAGAGAATTGACTAAATCTAATCAATTGTTGTCTTAGATTAGGTCAAGAATTCTCTAGATCAATTACAATAGTTGTAGTTGGTCAAGTCTATGTCTTTAACGAGAACCAAATGGACTTGATTCTTGGTGAAGCAGTCTAGCACAAATTGTTAGGTTGATTTAATCGAAACTAATTAAACTAGTTGGTGTCTAAGGTAAACCAGATCGATGGTTTTTAATTGGCAGCCCACTTACCTGGTCATTTCTATGGTGTCTAAGGCAAACTTTAGCAGATCCTCCCACCGATCGAACTTACCTGACCTCTAGGTGAAATTATATTTTGATTGGATCACTTGACTATTCGAGCTGACCCATGTCAGCTAGGTAAATTACTGGACTGATTTAGGTGCTCCTAGATCAACCTTATTAATAGTCTCCCTTAAGCTGACTTGGTGAATCTAGTGGAAAGATCATGATAAGCTAGTTCATCTGACCCATCCTCTAAATCAATTAAATCCTCTAAAATTATTAGGTCCTTAAAATGAAATAGTTATGGTGATAACTAGATCATAGCCTCCCATTAAGTGGATGATAATGGGTCCATCAGTTGGATAATCATTGGAGGCCAAAGGTCTGGTGCTTATCGGCTGATGGAATTGTAATTCATAATATGATTTCTTGACTACATCTTTTTAAATGGTGGTTAAGTTAGCCAACCAAAGTTGGGCCTAATCATTCATTGGCTAGATGGGCCAATTATGGTCATGTTAATGGTTGGACCTAACCAGAATTTTTCAGTGGAGGCCAAAGCCTACTGATTAGGGACTGGGGCAAAAAATAAAATTACTAAAATTATTTAGAGAAATAATTGATTATGAACCTACCCTTAGATGTACATGATTGGTCAACCAAAGTTGGGCTTGTGTGCAGTCTAAGTGGATTCTAGTACCCACTAAGGAATTAGGGTAATTCCTCGAATTGGAGGTAGAGGCTACCAATTCGAATAAAATAATGGGAGAAACTTTTGATTAAAGTCCAAATCTTTAGGTTTAATGTATCAATTACTAATTAGGTTATGGTTTTTTTTTGTGCAGATATGGCCACTTCGCTATCGCTCCGATCATTGTTGGACAATGATAAGTTGGTGGGACCCAACTTCGATAGCTGGTACTGAAAGTTGAAGATAGTCCTAGAGCATGAACGGATCCTACATGTGATAATGGATCCTCACTTGAGGAGCCAGCTATCAATGCATGTGGAACAGTCAGAGACACTTACCAGAAGTGGCTCATGATCGGACCACGATGCACTGCATCATGCTGGCTGCCATGAACGACGAGTTCAGTTGCAGATTTGAGATGACTCAGCCAAAGAACATGCTTCAAGTGTTGGAGGATGCCTTTGGCACACCCGATGACGTGGGGAGGCATAAGACTAGTTGTGCTATCTTCAACACAAAATACGGGATGGTGCCTCTGTCATGATCATGTATTGTACATGATCAAGCTGATGAAGATTTGAGCAAGCTCGACTTTTTCTTGCATGAGCAGCTTGGGAAAGATGCAATACAAAACTCACTGCCCAAGTCTTGTCTCCCATTCCTCACTCATTATAGAATGACAAAGTCTGAAGTAAACTACCACGGGTTACTAGGGTTGCTTCAGAACTTTGAGAAGAATCACCAACTTCACAAGGAGTCGGGGAACTTAGTGGAAGGTTCGTCTTCTGGTTCTCGATCTTTTAAGAAATGAAACAAGAAAAGAAGAAGAAAGTGAAGAAGGTGTAAGTTCAGGCTGGAACATCAGTGCTGGGCCAGACCAGAAAGATCAAGCTCGATAAGAGTCAAACTGAATGCTTCTTTTGCAAGAAGTGGGGCACTGTAAGAGGAACTATCCTCAGTACATTACTCCCTAGATCCGAACAGGCAGAGAAAGAAGAAGCTATTGCTGGGCAAGGTATTTATATGATAACTCCTTACAATTTTTCTATTTGTGATATAACTGACTGGGTATTGGATACCGATAGCCTTACATATTTGCAATTCATTGCAGGGGTGCAGGTCAGTAGGAGATTGGAGCAAGGCAAGAGGTTCCTGAATGTTGGAGATGGAAGATCAGTTCCAGTTCTAGCATTAGGAATCCTGAAACTTGTATTTGAGTCCCATACCATTGTTCTTAATATTGTCATTTCTGTTCTATTTTTTTTTAAATGTTATTTCTGTAGGCCTTCTGGCCAAAAATGATTATGAAATTTCAATAAAGAAACAAGTTTGTAATTCATTATGAATGGTGTTACTATTTTTTGTGGATATTTGAACAATGGTGTGTATATGTTATCACAATCTGTTAATGTAGTCTATTCTACTGGCAAGCATCCCTAGATTTGATAGTGTATCAGATATCTACTTATGGCACTGTAGGCTAGGTCATATAAATAAAATAGGATAAACAGGTTGACTCAAGAGGAAATCTTGAAGTCAGTGATTGTGAATCATTCCAACCCGAGAGTCCTGTCTTCTTGATAAAATGACCAAGTCATTTTTATTGAAAAAGGTGAGAGAGCTACTGAGCTCTTGGGCCTAGTACATACTGATGTATGCGGACCCATGAGCACAAGTGCTAGAGGTGGATATTTCTACTTCATCACTTTCATGGATGATCTATCCAGATATGGATATATCTATCTGATGAAACATAAGTCTATTCATTTGAAATATTCAAACGATTTCAAAGTGAACTAGGAAAATAAATTGGGAAGAGTATTAAAACTCTTCGATCTGATCGAGGAGGGAAATATTTTCCATGAGTTTCTCACATATCTAGGAGAGAATGGGATTTCTCTCCAATGGACTCCTCCAGAAACACCACAGCATAATGGTGTGTCTGAAAGGAGAAATCGAACTCTGTTAGACATGGTCCAGTTCAATGATGGGTTTTGCCAACTTGTCGATATCCTTCTGGGGATATGCACTCGAATCGATCTATTATCTGTTAAATAGGATTTCAAGTAAGTCTGTAATTAAGAATCCCATATGAGATATGGACACGGCATAAGCCAGCACTTTCACACCTTAGGGTCTGGGGGTGCCCGACCTATGTCAAACGGTTAGTTACAGATAAACTTGGACCTAAGTCTGACAAATGCACATTCATAGGGTACCCCAAAGAGACCAAAAGATATTTTTTCTACCATGCTGAACAAAAGGTGTTCGTCAGCCTTAAGGCAACCTTTTTAGAAAAAAAGTTCTTTGGTGAAGGAACCGTTTCCTTTAAGGTTGAACTTGATGAAGTCCAACAGATAGAAGGATCGACACCAATAGCGAACCTGAGTCGGATTCGATTAGATCAGATCCGAAGCCCAATGTACCTATACCATTAAGGTGATCTGATAGAGTTACCACATCAGCCAGACAGATACTATGATTCTTAGTCGGGAATGGTGATCTCGTCGAACTCGATGAGAACGATGAGGATCCGATCACCTATATGGATGCAATGCAGAGATCTGACTCTGAGAAATGGCTTGAAGCCATGTAATCTGAAATGGAGTCCATGAAGGTCAACGATGTATGGACATTGGTTAAGCCACCTGAAGGGGTTAAACCCATTGGTGTAAATGGACTTCAAAAGGAAGAGGGGCACAGACAGAAAGGTGGAGACCTATAAAGTCCGTCTGGTTGCCAAGGGGTATCGTCAACATTATGGTATTGACTATAACGAGACGTTCTCCCCTGTGATAATTTCAAATCCATTCGGATAATGCTTGCAATAGTTGCCATCTGGATTATGAGATCTAGTAGATGGATGTAAAGATAGTTTTTCTGAATGGAGAGCTGTCCGAAGAGTGTATATGATACAACCTGAGGGTTTACATCCACAGATGAGTCCAAGGTGTGCAAGCTTTAGAGATCCAATTATGGATTGAAGCAAGCTTCTCAAAGTTGGAACATTACATTTTGATAAGGTGATCAAAATGTATGGTTCGTTAAGAAATAGAGAAGAGCCCTGCAACTATAAAGGGTAAATAGTCCAGTTGTGGTATTCCATGTCTTGTACGTGGATGACATTCTTTTAATCGAGAATGACATCCCGCACTACAGAGAATAAAATTTTGATTGTCATCGCAGTTCTCCATGAAGAACTTGGGTGAAGCATCCTACATCCTAGGGATGAAGATCTATAGGGATAGATCTAAAAGGATGCTTGGTTTATCCCAAGTCCACGTATATAGACATTGTGCTGAAGAGGTTCAGCATGGAAAATTTTAAGAAGGGCTATCCACCGATAGGCCATGAAATTTCTCTCTCT
>NC_025994.2:31141903-31189173 GCF_000442705.2 Elaeis guineensis
GATCAGAGTTGACAGTTTAAACTCTGGGGTGTCCTATGATCATTTTGGTCAAGGGGATGAATTATATGAAAACTATATCCGCATGGGTTCTAAGGATGTTGTTCTACACATTCGACCTATCCGGTCGTCGGGTACCATTGCTAGATGGTCACTTCGATTGGTATAGAAATTTATTCCTATGCTACCGACTTAGGTTCGGACCTATGAGGTCACACACATTAGAGTTCATGATCCGATCAGATGGTTGATCAACGATTAAGAATCATTCTAGGGTTAAATGATCAATACGATTGACATTTAACCCAGTGCAAGTGTTGCAGGAGGATCATTAGCAATTCGATTGCTAATTGGCTTAATTTGATTAAGCCAATGGGCTGAGATTAAGTCTAATTAAATATGATTTAATTAGATTTATTTTGGGCTTGATTGGATCAAGTCCAATTGGTTTATTGGATAAGCCAAGTGCAAGGAAAAACTAGTCCTAGTTCAACTAGGACTTGGGTCAATCTAATTTCTAATTTGATTAGAAAATTAAATCAGATTTAAATCTAATTTAATCTGATTAAATTAGGTTTTTAATTGGTTAAGACCTATTTTAATTGGGTTGATCTAATTTTGATTTGATTTGGTTTGGGAAACCAAATTAAAACAAGTCATAAGACAGAATCCTAGTAAGACTAGGATTCCACCTTGCGCCACATAAGCCTTCTCCACGCCCTCTCTCTTATTCAACGCCAATCTCCACTTATTTTGTGTGACAAAAGCCCTCTCTCAGATCTCTCCCACGTTCACAAAAGGTCTCCTCTCTTCTTTCTTACATGGAAGGTGGTTTGGATCAAATCTAAAAGGAATAAGTTTGGATTTTCGAATTCTATGAGATAGAGTTTTAGAAATCCAAAACTCTTTCAATTTTGCACCGAATTTATCCAAATTTTTTTTGAATTTTTGTGCTTTTAGGGTATACATTGTGCACCCTTTCTGGTGATCCATGCACAAAATATGGAGGAGGTGCTCAAGAGTTGGGCGTCCCTTAACTTGCCATGTTTGGATAAGCCTTGACTAGGTGTTTGACCTAGACAAGGACTCTATCATATCTCTCTATATAAGATGAGTTTCTTTGTAAATTTTAGAAAAATTAGAGATTTGAGAGACCTTTGTGCCATCCAAAAATCAGAGAGAAATACCTTTGGGTCTGGAGATATAAAAGATGCAAGTTTGGGTGTCTAGAGAGAAAAACGTGAAGAAGAAGAGGGTCTTCTTCTTGGGTTTTTTTTTTCATATCTTTCCTCCCTCCATCTTGAGTTTCCTGAGAGTGTCTCAGATCTGAAACTCCTCCTTCTACTTTCCATCTTTGGAAGAGTCCAAATCAAGAAGAAGGAGGCACCTGATCAACCATCAAAGAAGGATCAGCGCAGTACTAGCATACTGTGCTGATTTCCTGAAGCAGGACTTCTGATCGAGATTCGTGGGCTCGTGTGGACGACTCCTAGAGGCCGGATGCGTGTGCGGCTTGCAACATCATCCTCAAGCCCAGATCAGCAAGGTTAGAACGTCTAACTTGCAAGGTAATAGATCTGATCTATTGTTTAATACATACATTAGATGTAGTATAGAAAATGTTGATATGATCAACATGTAGTTCATGCTATATTTATATATTTTAATTTTTGATTTAATGCTATGTAATAATCATGTAATAGGATCTTAGATCTAGGATTTTTGATTTAAAAAATAAATTTTGATTTATTTTAGTCTTCCGCTGTATGATCTTGAAAAAGTTTCAAGATCTAACCCTGAAACCCTAGATCTGGTTCCTACAATTGGTATCAGAGCCAGGTTCTTTATTACATGATTATTTATACATGCTTAGATTATTTTTAGATTAGATCTAATTTATAATCTGATTATTAAATCTAAAATTAAAATTTTAGATCAATCACAAACTGCAAGGTTGTCCTGCTGTAAGGTTTACCCCTTACAGTGCAAAGGTTGTCCTAGTTTGTGTAGATCTATCTTTAATCATAAATTTATTAGATATGATCTAGATTAAATTTATGATTTATTAGATTTAAAAGATATTTAAATCTGAAATAAAATCTCTTTGTTAATAATTTTTGTGCAAAGAAATTGTTTAAAGTTGAAATTGTTTCAATTACATGAACCTGTTTAGATTAGATCTAAAGTAGTTTCATGTTTATTTCACTTGCATCTTGATTATGAATCAAACATGCAATATGGTTGGTAGAATCATATTGTAAAATTATTTTACAAATATGAAAATTATTTTTTGAAAAGCCGAACCCAACCCTCAGCCCAAAACTTAATTAAGAATTAAGAAGTTGTTTGATTAGGTTCTAGGATTGTGAATTGAAGAACCTAAGACACAAATCATAACACATTGGGTTAATGGGTTAGTGGGAATTAGGTCCATTAATTGGGTTAGACCTATGGTTAGATTAAAGATGGACTTAATTAGAGAATTGACTAAATCTAATCAATTGTTGTCTTAGATTAGGTCAAGGATTCTCTAGATCAATTACAATAGTTGTAGTTGGTCAAGTCCATGTCTTTAACGAGAACCAAATGGACTTGATTCTTGGCTAAGCGGTCTAGCACGAACTGTTAGGTTGATCTAATCGAAACTAATTAAACCAGTTGGTGTCTAAGGTAAACCAGACCGGTGGTTTTTAATTGGGAGCCCGCTTACCTGGCCATTTCTGATGGTGTCTAAGGCAAGCTTTGGCAGACCCTCCCACTGATCGAACTTACCTGGCCTCTTGGTGAAATTATGTTTTGATCGGATCACTTGACTATTCGAGCTGACCCATGTCAGCTAGGTAAATCAGTGTGACTGATTTAGGTGCTCCTAGACCAGCCCTGGTCTCCCTTAAGCTGACTTGGTGAAGCCAGTGGGAGGATCATGATAAGCTGGTTCATCTGACCTCATCCTCTAAATTATTTAAATCCTCTAAAATTATTAGGTCCTTAAAATGATAAAGTTATGGAGATAACTGAGTCATAGCCTCCCATTAAGGTGTTTGATAATGAGTCCATTAACTCAATAATCATTGCAGACCCAAAGGCCTGGTGCTTGTTGACTAATGGAATTATCACTCATCATATGATGACTTGGAAGTGTCTCTCTAATGGTGGTTAGGTGAGCCAACCAAAGTTGGGCTTAATCATTCGTTGGTTAGATACACCAAGTATGATCATGTTAATGGTTGGACCTAACCGGATCCTTACAGTGGAGGCCAAAGCCTACTGATTAGGTTTCTGGGGCAAAATTAAAATTACTAGAAATTGTTTAGAGAAACAATTGGTTATGAACCTACCCTTAGATGTACATGGGTTGACCAACCAAAGTTGGGCTTGTGTGCAGTCTAAGTGGATTCTAGTACCCGCTAAGGAATTAGGGTAATTCCTCGAGTTGGAGGTAGAGGCTACCAATTCGAATAAAATAGTGGGAGAAACCTTTTGATTAAAGTCCAAATCTTTAGGTTTAATGAATCAATTACTAATTAGGTTATGGTTCTCCTTTGTGCAAATATGGCCACTTCCCTATCGCTCCGATCATTGTTGGACAATGATAAGTTGGTGGGACCCAACTTCGGTAGCTGGTACCGAAAGTTGAAGATAGTCCTGGAGCATGAACGGATCCTATATGTGATAATAGATCCTGCACCTGAGGAGCCAGCTGTCAATGCACGTGGAACAATCAGAGACACTTACCAGAAGTGGCTCAGTGATCGGACCACGGTGCGCTGTATCATGCTGGCTATCATGAGCGACGAGTTCAGTCGCAGATTCGAGACGGCTCAGCCAAAGGACAAGCTTCAAGTGTTGGAGGATGCCTTTGGCACACCCGATGACGTGGAGAGGCACAAGACTAGTTGTGCCATCTTCAACGCCAAAATGCGGGATGGTGCCTCTGTCACTGATCATGTATTGTACATGATCGAGCTGATGGAATGATTGAGCAAGCTCGACTTTTCTTGCATGAGCAGCTTGGGAAAGATGCAATACTGAACTCGCTGCCCAAGTCTTATCTCCCATTCCTCACTCATTATAGAATGACAAAGCCTGAAGAGAACTACCACGGGTTACTGGGGTTGCTTCAGAACTTTGAGAAGGATCACCAACTTCACAAGGAGTCGGTGAATTTAGTGGGAGGTTCGTCTTCTGGTTCTCGACCTTTTAAGAAAGGGAAGAAGAACAAGAAGAAGAAAGTAAAGAAGGTGCAAGTTCAGGCTAGGACATCAGTGCAGAGCCAGACCAAAAAGGTCAAGCCTGATAAGAGTCTATTCTACTGGCAAGCACCCTAGATTAGATAGTGTGTCAGATATCTACTTATGGCACTGTAGGCTAGGTCATATAAACAAGAACAGAATAAACAGGTTGACTCAAGAGGGAATCCTCGAAGTTAGTGATTGTGAATCACTTCCAACCTGTGAGTCCTGTCTTCTTGGTAAAATGACCAAGTCACCTTTTACTGGAAAAGGTGAGAGAGCTACTGAGCTCTTGAGCCTAGTACATACTGATGTATGTGGGCCCATGAGCACCAGTGCTAGAGGTGGATATTTCTACTTCATAACTTTCACGGATGACCTATCCCGATATGGATATGTCTATCTGATGAAACATAAGTCGGATTCATTTGAAATGTTCAAACGATTCTGAAGTGAAGTAGAAAAATAAACTGGGAAGAGTATTAAAACTCTTCGATCTGATCGAGGAGGAGAATACCTTTCTAGTGAGTTTCTCACATATCTAGGAGAGAATGGGATTCTCTCCCAATGGACTCCTCCAGGAACACCACAGCATAATGGTGTGTTTGAAAGGAGGAATCGGACTTTGTTAGACATGGTCCGATCCATGATGGGTTTTTGCTAGCTTGCTGATATCCTTCTGGGGATATGCACTCGAATCGGCCTGTTATCTGTTAAATAGGATTCCAAGTAAGTCTGTAATTAAGACTCCATATGAGATATGGACAGGGCGTAAGCCAGTACTTTCACACCTTAGGGTCTGGGGGTGCCCGGCCTATGTCAAACGATTAGTCACAGACAAACTTGGACCTAGGTCTGACAAATGCTCATTCATAGGGTACCCCAAAGAGACAAAAGGATATTTTTTCTACCATGCTGATGAACAAAAGGTGTTCGTCAGCCTTAAGGCAATCTTTTTAGAAAAGGAGTTCCTTGGTGAAGGAACCGTTGCCTCTAAGGTTGAACTTGATGAAGTTCAACAGGTAGAAGGACCGACACCAATAGCTGAACCTGAGTCGGATATGATTAGATCAGATCCGGAGCCCAATATACCTGCACCATTAAGGCGATCCGGTAGAGTACCGCGTCAGCCGGACAGATACTACGGTTTCTTGGTCCGGGACGGTGATCCCATCGAACTTGATGAGAATAATGAGGATCCGATCACCTATATGGATGCTATGCAGAGACCTGATTTCGAGAAATGGCTTGAAGCCATGAAATCCGAAATGGAGTCCATGAAGGTCAACGATGTATGGACATTGGTTGACCCACCTGAAGGGGTTAAACCCATTGGGTGTAAATGGGTCTTCAAAAGGAAGAGGGGCGCAGACGGAAAGGTGGAGACCTATAAAGCCCGTCTGGTTGCCAAGGGGTATCGTCAACGTTATGGTATTGACTATGACGAGATTTTTCCCTGTGGCAATGCTCAAATCTATTCGGATAATGCTTGCAATAGCTGCCCATCTGGATTATGAGATCTGGCAGATGGATGTAAAGACAGCTTTCCTGAATGGAGAGCTGACTGAAGAGGTGTATATGATACAACCTGAAGGGTTTACATCCACAGATGAGTCCAAGGTGTGCAAGCTTCAGAGATCCATTTATGGACTGAAGCAAGCTTCTCGGAGTTGGAACATGCGTTTTGATAAGGTGATCAAAACGTATGGCTTCATTAAGAATGGAGAAGAGCCCTGCATCTATAAATGGGCAAATGGTCCAGTTGTGGTATTCCTTGTCTTGTACGTGGATGACATTCTCTTAATCGGGAATGACATCCCCGCACTACAGGGAATAAAAGTTTGGTTGTCATCACAGTTCTCCATGAAGGACTTGGGTGAAGCATCCTACATCCTAGGGATGAAGATCTATAGGGATAGATCTAAAAGGATGCTTGGGTTATCCCAGTCCATGTACATAGACACTGTGCTGAAGAGGTTCAGCATGGAGAATTCCAAGAAGGGCTATCTACCGATAGGCCATGGAATTTCTCTCTCTAAGAAGGATTGTCCGACAACTCCTGAAGAGAGAGAGCGTATGAGTAGAGTCCCATATGCTTCAGCCGTGGGATCTATCATGTACGCCATGACATGTACAAGACCAGATGTGGCATACTCACTAGGAGTAGTGAGTAGATACCAATCTGATCCTGGAGAAATCACTGGAAAGTGGTTAAAGCCATCCTTAAGTATTTGAGAAATACTAAGGACCAATGGTTGGTTTATGGCGAGTCAGATCTGAAACTTGTGGGGTTCACAGACTCAGCTTCCAATCTGACCATGATGACAGCAGGAGCGTGTCGGGTTATATCTTTACTCTGAATGGTGGAGCCATCTGCTGGAAGAGTTCCAAGCAGCATACTGTGGCAGACTCTGTTTGTGAAGCGGAGTAATCGCAGCATCAGATGCCGCGAAGGAAGCTGTGTGGCTGAGGAAATTCATCACGAGCTCGGAGTAGCACCCTCCCTCGATGGTCCAGTCCTGCTCTACTGCGACAGCACTGGTGCCATAGCTCAGGTGAAGGAACCCAAAGCACATCAGCGGACGAAGCACATCTTGCGCCGCTTCCACCTGGTCCGAGAGATCGTGGATCGAGGTGACGTCGACCTTCAGAAGATCGACGGAAAGGAGAACCTAGCCGACCCCTTCACTAAAGCCCTGGCAATAAAGGAGTTCGACAACCACAAGTCGAAGATGGGTATTAGATACTGTGCCGAGTGGCTTTAGGACAAGTGGGAGTTGTTGGGAAATGTGTCCCAAAAAGCCAATCGTCAAGCTGTTGACGGTTGAGCAACCAAGTATTGTAATTGATTTGTTAATAAATAAAATATATTTGGCATTTTCATCATAAGCTTTCATCTTCTAATGAACTCCGTTGTTATGATGAAGTCCTTAGGACTATTTAGTTCGATAAAGAGAGGATTTATCGATTAGTCCTTAAAACTGTTCACGACCAAATGATAGGCTGTTAATAAGGACGACAGCTTCTATCGAGCATAGGTCGCTGTAGGCCATATGGGTTGGTTGTCCTCTTAACCAAGGAGTGTGGAGACACTGGTATGGCATACAGGTGAGATGTAAGGGTACATCATCATTGAACGTGACCAACTCCAGAGTATTCTACTGTCGAGAATATCTCTGATGGGATATAGGTATAAGTGTCCCTTAGACCTGAGATCGCCTCAGTGACTTGCAAGCAACTCACTGTGCTTTGGTACTGGACTAACTGAATTTCTAATTCAGGACGGAAGGCTTCTGGGCACAGTCAAGTACTTGCGAAGTCAGAGTGTGATCGAGATGGGATTGACCACTCCAAGAGTTGGAGAAGAATGAGTCGCTGTATTTCAATTTAGCAAAACCTTGGCCAGGGTAATCCATCAGATGGATTTGATATTTTGAAATACAATGTGGACAACCTGATCAGAGTTGACAGTTAACTCTGGGGTGTCCTATGATCATTTTGGTCAAGGGGATGAATTATATGAAAACTATATCCGCATGGGTTCTAAGGATGTTGTTCTACACATTCGACCTATCCGGTCGTCGGGTACCATTGCTAGATGGTCACTTCGATTGGTATAAGAATTTATTCCTATGCTACCGGCTTAGGTTCGGACCTATGAGGTCACACACATTAGAGTTCATGATCCGATCAGATGGTTGATCAACGATTAAGAATCGTTCTAGGGTTAAATGATCAATACGATTGACATTTAACCCAGTGCAAGTGTTGCAGGAGGATCGATTAGCAATTCGATTGCTAATTGGCTTAATTTGATTAAGCCAATGGGCTGAGATTAAGTCTAATTAAATATGATTTAATTAGATTTATTTTGGGCTTGATTGGATCAAGTCCAATTGGTTTATTGGATAAGCCAAGTGCAAGGAAAAACTAGTCCTAGTTCAACTAGGACTTGGGTCAATCTAATTTCTAATTTGATTAGAAAATTAAATCAGATTTAAATCTAATTTAATCTGATTAAATTAGGTTCTTAATTGGGTTAAGACTATTTTAATTGGGTTGATCTAATTTTGATTTGATTTGGTTTGGGAAACCAAATTAAAACAAGTCATAAGACAGAATCCTAGTAAGACTAGGATTCCACCTTGCGCCACATAAGCCTTCTCCACGCCCTCTCTCTTATTCAACGCCAATCTCCACTTATTTTGTGTGACAAAAGCCCTCTCCAGATCTCTCCCACGTTCACAAAAGGTCTCTCTCTTCTTTCTTACATGGAAGGTGGTTTGGATCAAATCTAAAAGGAATAAGTTTGGATTTCGAATTCTATGAGATAGAGTTTTAGAAATCCAAAACTCTTTCAATTTTGCACCGAATTTATCCAAATTTTTTTTGAATTTTTGTGCTTTTAGGGTATACATTGTGCACCCTTTTCTGGTGATCCATACACGAAAATATGAAGGAGGTGCTCAAGAGTTGGGCGTCCCTTAACTTGCCATGTTTGGATAAGCCTTGACTAGGTGTTTGACCTAGACAAGGACTCTATCATATCTCTCTATATAAGATGAGTTTCTTTATGAAATTTTAGGAAAATTAAGATTTGAGAGACCTTTGTGTCATCCAAAAATCAGAGAGAAATACCTTTGGGTCATGGAGATATAAAAGATGCAAGTTTGGTGTCTAGAGAGAAAAACGTGAAGAAGAAGAGGGTCTTCTTCTTGGGTTTTTATTTTCATATCTTTCCTCCCTCCATCTTGAGTTTCCTGAGAGTGTCTCAGATCTGAAACTCCTCCTTCTACTTTCATCTTTGGAAGAGTCCAAATCAAGAAGAAGGAGGCACCTGATCAACCATCAAAGAAGGATCAGCGCAGTACTAGCATACTGTGCTGATTTCCTGAAGCAGGACTTCTGATCGAGATTCGTGGGCTCGTGTGGATGACTCCTAGAGGCCGGATGCATGTGCGGCTTGCAACATCATCCTCAAGCCCAGATCAGCAAGGTTAGAACGTCTAACTTGCAAGGTAATAGATCTGATCTATTGTTTAATACATACATTAGATGTAGTATAGAAACATGTTGATATGATCAACATGTAGTTATACTATATTTATATATATTTTAATTTTTGATTTAATGCTATGTAATAATCATGTAATAGGATCTTAGATCTAGGGATTTTTTGATTTTAGAAAATAAATTTTGATTTATTTTAGTCTTCCGCTGTATGATCTTGAAAAAGTTTCAAGATCTAACCCTGAAACCCTAGATCTGGTTCCTTCAATTGGTATCAGAGCCTAGGTTCTTTATTACATGATTATTTATACATGCTTAGATTATTTTTTAGATTAATCTAATTTATAATCTGATTATTAAATCTAAATTAAAATTTTAGATCAATCACAAACTGCAAGGTTGTCCTGCTGTAAGGTTTACCCCTTACAGTGCAAAGGTTGTCCTAGTTTGTGTAGATCTATCTTTAATCATAAATTTATTAGATATGATCTAGATTAAATTTATGATTTATTAGATTTAAAAGATGTTTAAATCTGAAATAAAATCTCTTTGTTAATAATTTTTGTGCAAAGAAATTATTTAAAGTTGAAATTGTTTCAATTACATGAACCTGTTTAGATTAGATCTAAAGTAGTTTCATGTTTATTTCACTTGCATCTTGATTATGAATCAAACATGCAATATGGTTGGTAGAATCATATTGTAAAATTGTTTTACAAATATGAAAATTATTTTTTGAAAAGCCGAACCCAACCCTCAGCCCAAAACTTAATTAAGAATTAAGAAGTTGTTTGATTAGGTTCTAGGATTGTGAATTGAAGAACCTAAGACACAAATCATAACACATTGGGTTAATGGGTTAGTGGGAATTAGGTCCATTAATTGGGTTAGACCTATGGTTAGATTAAAGATGGACTTAATTAGAGAATTGACTAAATCTAATCAATTGTTGTCTTAGATTAGGTCAAGGATTCTCTAGATCAATTACAATAGTTGTAGTTGGTCAAGTCCATGTCTTTAACGAGAACCAAATGGACTTGATTCTTGGCTAAGCGGTCGAGAACAAACTGTTAGGTTGATCTAATCGAAACTAATTAAACCAGTTGGTGTCTAAGGTAAACCAGACCGGTGGTTTTTAATTGGGAGCCTGCTTACCTGGCCATTTCTAATGGTGTCTAAGGCAAGCTTTGGCAGACCCTCCCACTGATCGAACTTACCTGGCCTCTTGGTGAAATTATGTTTTGATCGGATCACTTGACTATTCGAGCTGACCCATGTCAGCTAGGTAAATCAGTGTGACTGATTTAGGTGCTCCTAGAAATTGTTTAGAGAAATAATTTCTAATTCACCTACCCTTAGATGTACATGGGTTGGCCAACCAAAGTTGGGCTTGTGTGCAGTCTAAGTGGATTCTAGTACCCACTAAGGAATTAGGGTAATTCCTCGAATTGGAGGTAGAGGCTACCAATTCAAATAAAATAGTGGGAGAAACCGTTTGATTAAAGTCCAAATCTTTAGGTTTAATGAATCAATTACTAATTAGGTTATGGTTCTCCTTTGTGCAAATATGGCCACTTCCCTATCGCTTCGATCATTGTTGGACATGATAAGTTGGTGGGACCCAACTTCGGTAGCTGGTACCGAAAGTTGAAGATAGTCCTGGAGCATGAACGGATCCTATATGTGATAATAGATCCTGCACCTGAGGAGCCAGCTGTCAATGCACGTGGAACAATCAGAGACACTTACCAGAAGTGGCTCAGTGATCGGACCACGGTGCGCTGTATCATGCTGGCTATCATGAGCGACGAGTTCAGTCGCAGATTCGAGATGGCTCAGCCAAAGGACAAGCTTCAAGTGTTGGAGGATGCCTTTGGCACACCCGATGGGATGGTGCCTCTGTCACTGATCATGTATTGTACATGATCGAGCTGATGGAATGATTGAGCAAGCTCGACTTTTCTTGCATGAGCAGCTTGGGAAAGATGCAATACTGAACTTGCTGCCCAAGTCTTATCTCCCATTCCTCACTCATTATAGAATGACAAAGCCTGAAGAGAACTACCATGGTTACTGGGGTTGCTTCAGAACTTTGAGAAGGATCACCAACTTCACAAGGAGTCGGTGAATTTAGTGGGAGGTTCGTCTTCTGGTTCTCGACCTTTTAAGAAAGGGAAGAAGAACAAGAAGAAGAAAGTAAAGAAGGTGCAAGTTCAGGCTAGGACATCAGTGCAGAGCCAGACCAAAAAGGTCAAGCCTGATAAGAGTCTATTCTACTGGCAAGCACCCTAGATTAGATAGTGTGTCAGATATCTACTTATGGCACTGTAGGCTAGGTCATATAAACAAGAACAGAATAAACAGGTTGACTCAAGAGGAAATCCTTGAAGTTAGTGATTGTGAATCACTTTCAACCTGTGAGTCCTGTCTTCTTGGTAAAATAACCAAGTCACCTTTTACTGGAAAAGGTGAGAGAGCTACTGAGCTCTTGAGCCTAGTACATACTGATGTATGTGGGCCCATGAGCACCAGTGCTAGAGGTGGATATTTCTACTTCATAACTTTCACGGATGACCTATCCCGATATGGATATGTCTATCTGATGAAACATAAGTCGGATTCATTTGAAATGTTCCAACGATTCTGAAGTGAAGTAGAAAAATAAACTGGGAAGAGTATTAAAACTCTTCGATCTGATCGAGGAGGAGAATACTTTCTAGTGAGTTTCTCACATATCTAGGAGAGAATGGGATTCTCTCCAATGGACTCCTCCAGGAACACCACAGCATAATGGTGTGTTTGAAGGAGGAATCGGACTTTGTTAGACATGGTCCGATCCATGATGGGTTTTTGCTAGCTTGCTGATATCCTTCTGGGGATATGCACTCGAATCGGCCTGTTATCTGTTAAATAGGATTCCAAGTAAGTCTGTAATTAAGACTCCATATGAGATATGGACAGGGCGTAAGCCAGTACTTTCACACCTTAGGGTCTGGGGGTGCCCGGCCTATGTCAAACGATTAGTCACAGACAAACTTGGACCTAGGTCTGACAAATGCTCATTCATAGGGTACCCCAAAGAGACAAAAGGATATTTTTTTCTACCATGCTGATGAACAAAAGGTGTTCGTCAGCCTTAAGGCAATCTTTTTAGAAAAGGAGTTCCTTGGTGAAGGAACCGTTGCCTCTAAGGTTGAACTTGATGAAGTTCAACAGGTAGAAAGACCGACACCAATAGCTGAACCTGAGTCGGATATGATTAGATCAGATCCGGAGCCCAATATACCTGTACCATTAAGGCGATCCGGTAGGAAGTCAGCCGGACAATACTACGGTTCTTGGTCCGGAACGGTGATCCCATCGAACATGATGAGAATAATGAGGATCCGATCAGCTATATGGATGCTATGTAGAGACCTGATTCTGAGAAATGGCTTGAAGCCATGAAATTCGAACAGGTAGAAGGACCGACACCAATAGCTGAACCTGAGTCGGATATGATTAGATCAGATCCGGAGCCCAATATACCTGTACCATTAAGGCGATCTGGTAGAGTACCACGTCAGCCGGACAGATACTATGGTTTCTTGGTCCGGGACGGTGATCCCATCAAACTTGATGAGAATAATGAGGATCCGATCACCTATATGGATGCTATGCAGAGACCTGATTCTGAGAAATGGCTTGAAGCCATGAAATTCGAACAGGTAGAAGGACCGACACCAATAGCTGAACCTGAGTCGGATATGATTAGATCAGATCCGGAGCCCAATATACCTGTACCATTAAGGCGATCCGGTAGAGTACCGCGTCAGCCAGACAGATACTACGATTTCTTGATCCGAGACGGTGATCCATCGAACTTGATGAGAATAATGAGGATCCGATCACCTATATGGATGCTATGCAGAGACCTGATTCGGAGAAATGGCTTGAAGCCATGAAATCCGAAATGGAGTCCATGAAGGTCAACGATATATGGACATTGGTTAACCCACCTGAAGGGGTTAAACCCATTGGGTGTAAATGGGTCTTCAAAAGGAAGAGGGGCACAGACGGAAAGGTGGAGACCTATAAAGCCCGTCTGGTTGCCAAGGGGTATCGTCAACGTTATGGTATTGACTATGACGAGATATTTTCTCCTGTGACAATGCTCAAATCTATTCGGATATTGCTTGCAATAGCTGCCCATCTGGATTATGAGATCTGACAGATGGATGTAAAGACTGCTTTCCTGAATAGAGAGCTGACTGAAGAGGTGTATATGATACAACCTGAAGGGTTTACATCCACAGATGAGTCCAAGATGTGCAAGCTTCAGAGATCCATTTATGGACTGAAGCAAGCTTCTCGGAGTTGGAACATGCATTTTGATAAGGTGATCAAAACGTATGGCTTCATTAAGAATGGAGAAGAGCCCTGCATCTATAAATGGACAAATGGTCCAGTTGTGGTATTCTTTGTCTTGTACGTGGATGACATTATCTTAATCGGGAATGACATCCCCATACTACAGGGAATAAAAGTTTGGTTGTCATCACAGTTCTCCATGAAGGACTTGGGTGAAGCATCTTACATCCTAGGGATGAAGATCTATAGGGATAGATCTAAAAGGATGCTTGGGTTATCCCAGTCCATGTACATAGACACTGTGCTGAAGAGGTTCAGCATGGAGAATTCCAAGAAGGGCTATCTACCGATAGGCCAAGAATTTCTCTCTCTAAGAAGGATTGTCCGACAACTCCTGAAGAGAGAGAGCATATGAGTAGAGTCCCATATGCTTCAGCCGTGGGATCTATCATGTACGCCATGACATGTACAAGACCAGATGTGGCATACTCACTAGGAGTAGTGAGTAGATACCAATCTGATCCTGGAGAGAATCACTGGAAAGTGTTTAAAGCCATCCTTTAGTATTTGAGAAATACTAAGGACCAATGGTTGGTTTATGGCAAGTCAGATCTGAAACTTGTGGGGTTCACAGACTCTAGCTTTCAATCTGACCATGATGACAGCAGGAGCATGTCGGGTTATATCTTTACTCTGAATGATGGAGCCATCTGCTGGAAGAGTTCCAAGCAGCATACTGTGGTGGACTCTGTTTATGAAGCGGAGTACATCGCAGCATCAGATGCTGCAAAGGAAGCTGTGTGGCAGAGGAAATCCATCACTGAGCTCGAAGTAGCACCCTCCCTCGATGGTCCGTCCTGCTCTACTGCGACAGCACTGGTGCCATAGCTTAGCTGAAGGAACCCAAAGCACATCAGCGGATGAAGCACATCTTGCGCCGCTTCCACCTGGTCCGAGAGATCGTGGATCGAGGTGACGTCGACCTTCAGAAGATCGACGAAAAGGAGAACCTAACCGACCCCTTCACTAAAGCCCTGGCAATAAAGGAGTTCGACAACCACAAGTCAAAGATGGGTATTAGATACTGTGCCGAGTGGCTTTAGGACAAGTGGGAGTTGTTGGGAAATGTGTCCCAAAAAGTCAATCGTCAAGCTGTTGACGGTTGAGCAACCAAGTATTGTAATTGATTTGTTAATAAATAAAATATATTTGGCATTTTCATCGTAAGCTTTCATCTTCTAATGAACTCCGTTGTTATGATGAAGTCCTTAGGACTATTTAAGTTCGATAAAGAGAGGATTTATCAATTAGTCCTTAAAACTGTTCATGACCAAATGATAGGCTGTTAATAAGGACGACAGCTTCTATCGAGCATAGGTCGCTGTAGGCCATATGGGTTGGTTGTCCTTTTAACCAAGAAGTGTGGAGACACTGGTATGGCATACAGGTGAGATGTAAGGGTACATCATCATTGAACGTGACCAACTCCAGAGTATTCTACTGTCAAGAATATCTCTGATGGGATATAGGTATAAGTGTCCCTTAGACCTGAGATCGCCTCAGTGACTTGCAAGCAACTCACTGTGCTTTGGTACTGGACTAACTGAATTTCTAATTCAGGGACGGAAGGCTTCTGGGCACAGTCAAGTACTTGTGATGTCAGAGTGTGATCGAGATGGGATTGACCACTCCAAGAGTTGGAGAAGAATGAGTCGCTGTATTTCAATTTAGCAAAACCTTGGCCAAGGTAATCCATCAAATGGATTTGATATTTTGAAATACAATGTGGACAACCTGATCAGAGTTGACAGTTAAACTCTGGGGTGTCCTATGATCATTTTGGTCAAGGGGATGAATTATATGAAAACTATATCCGCATGGGTTCTAAGGATGTTGTTCTACACATTCGACCTATCCGATCGTCGGGTACCATTGCTAGATGGTCACTTCGATTGGTATAGGAATTTATTCCTTTGCTACCGGCTTAGGTTCGGACCTATGAGGTCACACACATTAGAGTTCATGATCCGATCAGATGGTTGATCAACGATTAAGAATCATTTTAGGGTTAAATGATCAATACGATTGACATTTAACCCAGTGCAAGTGTTGCAGGAGGAACTATTAGCAATTCGATTGCTGATTGGCTTAATTTGATTATGCTAATGGGTTGAGATTAAGTCTAATTAAATATAATTTAATTAGATTTATTTTGGGCTTGATTGGATCAAGTCCAATTGGTTTATTGGATAAGCCAAGTGCAAGAAAAAATTAGTCCTAGTTCAACTAGGACTTGGGTCAATCTAATTTTTAATTTGATTAAAAAATTAAATCAGATTTAAATCTAATTTAATCTGATTAAATTAGGTTCTTAATTGGGTTAAGACCTATTTTAATTTGGTTGATCTAATTTTTATTTGATTTATTTTGGGAAACCAAATTAAAACAAGTCATAAGACAGAATCCTAGTAAGACTAGGATTCCACCTTGCGCCACATAAGCCTTCTCCACGCCCTCTCTCTTATTCAACGCCAATCTCCACTTATTTTGTGTGACAAAAGCCCTCTCTCAGATCTCTCCCACGTTTACGAAAGGTCTCCTTTCTTCTTTCTTACATGAAAGGTGGTTTGGATCAAATCTAAAAGGAATAAGTTTGGATTTCGAATTCTATGAGATAGCGTTTTAGAAATCCAAAACTCTTTCAATTTTGCACCGAATTTATCCAAATTTTTTTTTGGAATTTTCATGGCTTTTAGGATATACATTGTGTACCCTTTTCTGTTGATCCATACACGAAAATATGAAGGAGGTGCTCAAGAGTTGGGCGTCCCTTAACTTGCCATGTTTGGATAAGCCTTGACTAGGTGTTTGACCTAGATAAGGACTCCATCATATCTCTCTATATAAGATGAGTTTCTTCATGAAATTTTAGGAAAAATTAGATATTTGAGAGTCCTTTGTGCCATCCAAAAATCAGAGAGAAATACTTTTGGGTCGTGGAGATATAAAAGATGCAAGTTTAGGTGTCTAGAGAGAAAAACGTGAAGAAGAAGAGGGTCTTCTTCTTGGGTTTTTATTTTCATATCTTTCCTCCCTCCATCTTGAGTTTCCTGAGAGTGTCTCAGATCTAAAACTCCTCCTTCTACTTTCCATCTTTGGAAGAGTCCAAATCAAGAAGAAGGAGGCACCTGATCAACCATCAAAGAAGGATCAGCGCAGTACTAGCATACTGTGCTGATTTCCTGAAGCAGGACTTTTGATCTAGATTCGTGGGCTCGTGTGGACGACTCCTAGGGGCCGGATGTGTGTGCGGCTTGCAACATCATCCTCAAGCCCAGATCAGCAAGGTTAGAACATCTAACTTGCAAGGTAATAGATCTGATCTATTGTTTAATACATACATTAGAGCTAGTATAGAAACATGTTGATATGATCAACATGTAGTTCATACTATATTTATATATATTTTAATTTTTGATTTAATGCTATATAATAATCATGTAATAGGATCTTAGATCTAGAAATTTTTTGATTTAAAAAAATAAATTTTGATTTATTTTAGTCTTCCGCTGTATGATCTTGAAAAAGTTTCAAGATCTAACCCTGAAACCCTAGATCTGGTTCCTTCAGTCATGATATGTTGCTAGATATCAATCTTGACTTATGGATTCATCAAAATTAAAAGAGTTTAATTTTGGAGTCAATTTGGAAGAGTCCAAGTTGATTGGGACTCTTCGGATGACCTAATCTCATCAGATTAGGATTACGTCGAAAATCTTGATCCATTGCTGGCTAGATTTGAAATCCAATGGATCACACACTTTAAAATTTAATCTTGATCTAATCTAATTAGAATTTAATATAAATTCTATGAATTAATTTGATATGCTAGCACATTGTATTAACCCAAGTTCGCAAATTGGTTTAGATCAAATTGTTTGAGCTAACCTAAACCAGTTGTCTTTGACCTAATGGGATTGGGTCAATTTGGATTGGATCCGTACCCAACTTGGACTAGTTTTAAGTGGAGAAGGAATCCTCCATGCCCACTAGAACCCACACATAAAATAAATGCCGCCTCCTTTATTTTTGGCATGTGAAAGGAAGAGTCCTTCTTAAAGAAGGCTCTTAATTTTTACGTGTTGCCATAATTTTCTAACCAGATCTCCTATGTTTTGATGCCAAAATTAATTAAATTTCTTATGACACATAGAGAAGGAAGAGTTCTTCAGCTGTAAATATTTGGAATGCCAAAAATTTACTTGGTGAATTTATTTGGTGCATGCAAAGTTGGAGCACCAAAGGTTGGCTCCCCTTCATCCCATGTGATGTCCCTTGGTCCCCTATTTATAAGGGAAGCCCCACTTAGTATCTTACTAAGATTTTTGGCTAAAATTAGAGACACAGGATGTGGTAAATATAAGAAAAATTTTGAAAAAATTTTGAGAAAAAGAAAAAGGAGAATTTGAGTGGCAAAATTTGAAAGAAGGGTGGTGAGTTTTTCAGCAAGTGTTGCTCGAGTGCCCTAGGGTTTGATTTCTCCATATGTTAGAGCCAAAAATCAAATATTAGATTGTATGATATCTGAAGAGTATCTTCTTAGTGTCATTCTAGTGGTAAGATCGAAAGCAACTGGGCTTTGGTGCGATCATGATGCAAGTTCGAAGCCGGTAGTATTCCTGAGAAGATAAGGCTGCGGCAGCACATCGATTGGGAAGGACCTTAGCTAACTTCTATGTGGATCACCATTGGAGGTCTTCTATCTTGGGTCTCATGGAGAATATCAATATAACACTTTTTTATTTTGATGAAAGTATAAAATTCTATCCCTATGCATGCTTGTTTTTGCTTTGATCGGTATCGGTAAGGTGATTCTAGGATTTGGATTTTGACTCTGTAGTTTTATGTGATAGAACTACTGATTTATATGATTTTAAAATTTTTAAAAATTATTTTTTACTATATAATCAAAATCCAATAGTAGTATCAGAGCCACCCTTATCTGATTCGATCAAACAAGTACAATATAGTAGCATAGAACCGTTCTTATTCATATCCTACTAAAAATGTACCATTATTTTTAGCATCAATTCTTCAAACCCAAAAAAGTATTTTTGACTTTTAGTGAACCATAATTTTAAATTTTAATTATTAAATTATGAATTTATGATAATTTATAATTTTATTATCATGGTAGCATGATGCTCAAATCGATGTATAGAAAATAAGGGTGTTATGCATGCCTAATTAGATTAGGGTTTGTTATATTATATGAATTTGTTAGTCATATGTTATGACTTCGATTGCACCCTTATATAATTTTTGACATAATAATATGATTGCTATTATGAATAGTTGAAGCATTAAATTTTCATAATTTATAGTGTATATTTTATGAGCTTATAGTTAGGATATGTCGAGATCAGTTTAAAGTCTCTCGTTTAATTATATTAAGTTGTAATGTCGGGATTTACTTTTTAATCAAAAGTTGAATTCTTAAGATCAACTGATGTTGAGAAAAGTATGAATAGTGGTTTTCTAATTAGGTCCATATGCTGGTCTGGCCAACTCTGTTGGTGTCTAGAAAAGCTACAGGGAGCCTCCCACCTACTTACCTGACCAATTTGGTCTTGTTGAATTTTGAACTTAGATTGATTAAGTGATGTAGACACAACAAGGGTCTTCCTTCAAACTTGATCATAGAGTATGTCAAAATCTTAGTGAGCTTGTTGTGCTATCCACAAGGCTTACTATAAAAATTGACATGATGTTGATCAAGTGCATATTGATGCTTATGGCATATTTGAATAGTATTGCTTTATTATGCTATCCACAAGGGCAGTATTATTTAAGTATGACCATATGGATTGAAGGGTCAACTTAACTTGAACACTATAGTTTGTTGTGCTATCCATAAGACTATATGTGATCTAGAGGTCAAAAAGAAAGATGTTGAGAATTGTAGAGCTACAATTAGTAAAGAGTTACTTACTCTTGATCTCATGAATACTTGTTGTGCTATCCACAAGGTGTTTGTGAGGAATAAAGATCTCAACTCCACTAAGAAACATTAGTATGTTTCTCAATTTTCATATTTGAGGGTATGAAGTTCGATAAAATAGTGAGAGATACAATTAGATAAAAGTTCTAGTCTAGTTGTGCATATCATCATGAGTCATCCACTTATATTGTATTCTTGTTATTGTAGATTAACTACACTCATGGCATCCTCACTTTCACTTAGAGGTATCCTAGATGCAAACAAATTGACTGGACCCAACTATGTCGACTGATTCAGAAACTTAAAAATTGTTCTTACTTAAGAGAAAGTCTTATACATTCTAGATACACCTGCTCTAGATTCTCTTGAGAAAGTTCTTCCAAGGAGGAAAAGGCCACATATAAGATGTGGAAAGATGACAGTGTACTATCAAATGTATTATACTTGTCTTATGAGCAACGAGCTTCAGAGGCAACATGAGGACATGGACGTTCCCTCTATTCTCCTTAATCTTAAGAAGTTATACATGGAGCAAAGTTGAACTGCTCGATATGAGATATTAAAGTAGTTATTTCGTGCTCGCATGACTGAAGGCACCTCCGTGCAAATGCATGTTCTAAAGATGATTGATTTGATCACTCATCTAGAGCAGTTGGATTTTGCTATGGACGGTGAACTAAGCTAGGATTTGATCCTACAGTCTCTCCCTGACTTCTTTTCTCAGTTTGTTATTAATTATCATATGGACAAACTGAACATAAGCTTGCTTGAACTGCTGAACATATTAAAAATAGCAGACAGTCATTTCAAGGGTGAAAAGGCTCAGGTTCTTCATATTGATAAGATCAGCAAGAAGAAGGCAAAAAAGGTTCTAAGAAAAAGATGAATCCTAAGGCTGGCATCTCCAAGAAAGAGGTGAAGAAGGTCTCCACCAAATGTACTTGCTATCAATGTGGCAGGAGGGCCACTGGAAGAAGAATTGCAAGGAGTACCTTGCAACCATGAAATCAATAAATGTTGCTAAAAGTTTGTATATGATACAAACTAATTTATCATCAAGTACTTCAATATCAGATTCTTGGGTATTAGATACGTCTGTGGTTCATACTTTTACAAATCGTTGCAGGATCTACAGGAAGTAAGAAATCTAAATAAAGGTGACTTCATGCTATTCGACGCTAGTGGAGAGTCTATTCAGGTTGAAGCCATAAGAACCAGGGTTTTAAAGTTACCTTCGAACAAAATTTTGGAACTGAAGACCTGTTATTATATTCCTAATATTGTTAGAAATATTATTTTTGTACCATTATTGTTGGAATAAGATTTTAAAATAATTACAAAGAAAATGGTTATTATATATATTTTTCTAACAAATATTGTGGAAGTACTTTTATTCATAATGGTCTTATGTTTCTTTCACTTAATAATAATATGCTTCATATTGATAATATGAAGAAAAGAAAGAGAGAGATGTGAATGTCACATATCTCTGCACTGCCGACTTGCCATATAAATGAGTCAAGGATTAACAAGTTATAAAAAGATAATTTTTTGTTCCTTATGATTATGAATCATATGAAACTTGTGAATCTTAGCTCATAAAAAAAATGACCAAGACTTGTTTACTGGACATGGAGAAAGGGCAAGTGACATTTTGGACCTTGTACATACTGATGTATGTGATTCGATGTTGACTCAAGCCAAAGGTGGATACTCTTACTTTATCATGTTTACTGATGATAGGTCTAGTTTGGATATATGTATTTGATGAAATACAAATTCAAGCCTTTGACAAATTTAAAGAGTATCAAAGAATGATCGAAAAAAAACTGATAAACGTATTAAAACTCTTCGATCGGATCGAGGAAGAGAATACTAATCTAGTAAGTTTTTTGATTATTTGAAAAAAATAGAATACTCTCTCAATGAACACCTCCTTATACTCCATAATTAAATAGAATTACAGAAAAAAAATCTACCTTATTAGATATGGTGTGGTCCATGATGTGTTTCACGGATCTTCTGATATCCTTTTGGAGATATGCCCTCGAGACTGCAGCATATATCTTAAATAAAGTGCCTTTGAAATCTCTTTCTAGCACTCCATATAAAATATGAAAGGAAAAAAATGCAATCTTAAGCATCTTAAGATTTGAGGTTGCCCAGCTTATGTGAAAAATATTGATGGACATAAGCTGATGCTAGATCAAAAATATGAAGTTTGTAGGTTATCCCAAGGAGAGTATAGGATACTACTTCTGTAACCCTACTCAACAAAAGGTGTTTGTTGGTAGGCATGTCATTATTTGGAGAAAGAGTTTATCCGAGAAAGAGGCAATAGGAGGTCTGTTGAACTTGAAGAAGTTCAAAACCTACAATCCATCTAAGATTCACCAAATAGTTTTCAACCAGATGCACCCATTGTTGAGGCACAGCCACTACACACATCTCTTCTCTAAAGATCAAGTAGAGTATGTAGTGTAGCACCCAGGTATGGATTTATCATTGAGAATGATAATACAACCCACATCATGGAGAATGATGATCCCATGACCTATTCGGAAGCTATCATGAGTAGTACTCTGACAAATAGCTCAATACCATGAAATCCAAAATGGACTCCATGTATGACAACCAAGCATGGACTTTGGTTGATGCGTCTGAGGGTGTGACTTTAATAAAATAGAAATGGGTCTTCAAAAGAAAGATTGGAGCAGATGGCCAGGTAGAGACCTATAAGGCCAGACTGGTGGCAAAAAATTTCAGGCAAAAATCAAATATTGATTATAAAGAAACCTTTTCATCAGTAGTCATGCTCAAGTCTATTCGGATAATGCTTGCTATACAGCATACTATGACTATGAGATCTGACAGATGGATGTCAAGACTGCCTTCCTCAATGAAAACCTTAAAGAAGAAGTCTATATAACTCAACTAGAGGGATTTATCTCAAGTGGGAGAGTAAATTAGGTATGCAAGCTCAATGTATCCATTTATGGATTGAAGCAAGCTTCGAGAGCTGGAACATCCATTTTGATAGACAATCAAATCGTTTGGCTTCATCAAAATATGGATGAACCTTGTATATACAAGAAGAATAGTAGAAGTGCTATTGTCTTCTTAGTCTTGTATGTGGACGACATACTACTTTGATAATGATATCCGATGTTACAATTGGTCAAGATTTGGCTATCACAAAAATTTTTCATGAAAAACTTGGGTGAGGCATCCTTTATACTTGGTATAAAATCTATAGAGATAGATCAAAAAAGATGCTTGGCTTATCCCAGTCTAGGTACATTGATCTGGTGTTGAAGAGGTTCAATATAAAAGGAAGTAAAATAGATTACTTGCCTATAGGTCATGGCATACAACTCTCTAAGAAGATGTCTCCTAAGACACCTGAAGAGAGAAATAGAATGAGTTCTATTCCTTATGCTTCGACTATAGGATCGATAATGTTTGCTATATTGTGTATCAGGCCTGATGTAGCTTATGTCTTGGGTATTGTAAGCAGATTTCAGACTGATCCCGGGGAGAATCATTGAAAAATTATTAAAAATATACTCAAGTACTTGAGAAGGACTAGAGATATTTTTCTGATATATGGTAGATCTGATTTAAAACTAAAAGGTTATATCGATTCTAATTTTTGATTGATCTAGATGATAGCAAATCAATATCTGGATATGTGTTCACTTTGTATGGTGGTGCAGTAAGTTAAAAAGTTTCAAATAGCAATATTTGCTGACTCAGTCACTGAGGCTGAGTATATTGTGCAAGTGAGGCTGCTAAGGAGGTCGTTTGGATGAAAAAATTCATCACAGAGTTGGGTATAGTTCTAGGGATTGAACAACCAATACCCTTTATTGTGATAATACTGGGGCAGTTACTCAAGCCAAAGAACTAAGATCTCACCATAAATCCATGCACATTCTAAGATAGTTCCACCTTGTTCGAGAGATGTCGAAAGATGCGATGTGATCGTGAAGCGAGTTGACATCAAGAATAATATATTGGATTTATTCACTAAGGCCTTGTCAATGCAGTAGTTTGACCGCCATCTTGATAGCATGGGTATCAAGTAGAGGGGCGATTGGCTTTCAGTGTAAGTGGGAGATTGAAAGAATAATGCCCTACAAGCCAATCGTATATGGGATGTGATAGGATATTTATTATAATTTATCTTCCAGACTTATGTAATTAACATTTATGATTAATAAAATAAGATATTTTTATTTCATTATATGCTGCATCTTATTTATTTTAATATTATAATGAACCCCATAGGTTTGAGCAATGATTTTAGGGCCATGATGAGATCATGACAGTGAGACCTAATTCTTTGATAGACCTAACCTAAAATATTTTTAGTCGTTGGTACATTGAGTCAGAGATTAATGATACCGAAAAGACTCGCATGTCCTATGTATGTTCAGAAATAAAGGTGGTTGATCTCACAACCACTTGTGTGGTGATACTAATATAAAGATATGGATGTTCATTAGAGAATGAGTTCACTGAATTGACCTGTGAGAGAATATCAGATGGAGTCTTATTTACATGTCAACTGATGTTTCTCTAGTGGGAGTTGTATATGTGATCCTTAGACCTGAGGTCACCATGGCACTTTATGTACTTGAATCCATATTTTGGTTCACTATCTAACTTGCTTTTCTGATCCTTGTGTGGGGTGTTCTGGATATGGTGAAGAGTGCATGGATGTTGTGTGTGATCAATAAGGGATCAGTCACTCCTAATAAGGGGAGCGAACATTCTATGTGATCTCATAGATCGTTGATTTGAAAGTCTTTGGCTAAAGCAGGATGATAATTAGAAATTTTTTTTAACATATTATCAACTAAACCTTTACCTTCTGATTGAGATATATAATGATAAGTGATTGGGTTTGACATATTTCTAAGCCCACAGCTCATTTGGGATGTTATTTGACTGAAGGATTGAATTACATGGAAACTTACCACTGAAGGGTATTTTGATAATTTTTCATTAAAATTTTAAATCTTTCGGATAGTCATGACATATTGCTAGATATCAATCTTGACTTGTGGATTCATCAAAATTAAAAGAGTTTAATTTTGGAGTCAATTTGGAAGAGTCCAAGTTGATTGGGACTCTTCAGATGACCTAATCTCATCAGATTAGGGTTACATCGAAAGTCTTGAGCCACTGCTGGCTAGATTTGAAACTCAATGAGTCACACACTTTGGGATTTGTCCTTGCTCTAATCTAATTAGAGTTTAATATAAATTCTATGGGTTAATTTGATATGCTAGCATATTGTATTAACTCAAGTTCCCAAATTGGTTTAGATCAAATTGTTTGAGCTAACCTAGACCAATTGCCTTTGACCTAATGAGATTTAGTTAATTTGGATTGGATCTTTATTCAACTTGGACCAATTTTATGTGAAGAAGGACTCTTCTGCATCCACCAAAAATCAAGCATAAAATAAATGCCATCCCCTTTATTTTTGGCATGTGAAGGGAAGAGTCCTTCTTAAAGAAGGCTCTTAATTTTTACGCATTGCCATAATTTTGCAACTAAATCTCCTATGTTTTGATGCCAAAATTAATTGAATTTTTTATGGAAAATAGAGAAGGAAGAGTCCTTTTGCTACAAGTATCTATAATGCCAAAAATTTAATCAATGAATTTATTTGGCGTGTGGGAAGTTGGAGCACCAAAGGTTGGCGCCCCTTCATCCCATGTGACGTCCCTTGGTCCCCTATTTATAGGGGATGCACCACTTGGTTTTATATTGAGATTTTTGACTAAAATTAGAGATAAGTGATGTGGTAAATATAAAAAAAATTTGAAAAAATTTTGAGAAAAAGAAAGGGAAATTTGAGTGGCATAATTTAAAAGAAGGGTGGTGAGTTTTTCAGCAAGTGTTGCTCGAGTGCCTTAGGATTTTATTTTTTCATATGTTGGAGCCAAAAATCAAATTCTAGATTGTATGACATCTGAAAAGTATCTTCTTGATGTTATTTTGATAGCAAGATCGAAAGTAACTGAGTTTTGATGCGATCATGACACAAGTTCGAAGCTAGCAGTGTTCTTGAGAAGACAAGGCTACGGCAGCACACCGGTTGGGACGGACCTTGGCTAACTTTTGTGTGGATCATCGTTGGAGGACTTCTACCTTAGGGTCTTGTGGAGAACACCAACATGTCATTTTTTTTATTTTGGTGAAAGTATAAAATTCTATCCCTATGCATGCTCGTTTTTGCTTTGATTGATATCGGTAAGACGATTCAAGGGTTTGGATTCCAACTTTGTAGTTTTATGTGATAGAATTATTGATTTGTATGATTTTAAAATTTTTAAAAATTACTTTTTGCTATGTGGCCAAAATTCGATATAGAACTATGGCACAAGAGACCCTTCACACAAAAGGACTCTCCCTCTTCTGTGTGCCATAAAAATCTCAATTAATTTTGGCAACAAATTAAAGGAGATCAGGTTGAGAAATAAAGGTAACGCATTAAGATAAAAGTCTTCATAAAGAAGACTCTTCATCTTTACATGTTAAAATAAGTAGGATGGCATTATTATTTTGGCATGGCATCTAGTGGGCATAGAGGAGTCCTTCTCTACTTGAAACTATTTCAAGTTGGATAGGAAATCAATTAAGATAGACCCAATCTCATTAGGTCAAAGATAACTGATCTAGGTTACCTCAAACACTTTGATCTAAACCAATTTAGGAACTTGGGTTAATACAATGTGCTAGCATATCAAATTAACCCATAGAATTTATATCAAACTCTAATTACATCTGAACAAGACCAAATTCAAAAGTGTGTGATCCATTAAGTTTCAAATCTAGCCAGCAGTAGATCAAGACTTTCGATGTAATCCTAATCTGATGAGATTAGGTCACCCGAAGAGTCCTAGTCAACTAGGATTCTTCCTAATTGATTTTAAAATTAAACTCTTTTAATTTTGATAAGTCCATAAGTTAAGATTGACATCTAGCAATATGTTATGACTATCGAAAAGATTTAGAATTTTGAAAAAAATTATCAAAATATTCTTTATTGGCAAGTTATCGTGTAATTCAATCCTTCAGTCAAACAACATCCTAGATGAGCTGTGGGTATGAAAATATGTCAAACCTAATTATTTATTTTTATATATCTTGATCTGAAGGTGATGATTCAGTTGATGATACATTAAATTTTTTTTCTAATTATCATCCTGTTTTGGCCAAAGACTTCCGAAATCACCAACCTATGAGATCACATAGGATGTTCATTCCCTTATTAGGAGTGACTGATCTCTTATTGATCACTCACAATCTCCATGCATATTTCACCACATCCAGAACACCCATACAAGGATCAAAAAATTAGGTTAGGAAGTGAACCAAAATATGGATCTATGTACACAAGGTATCATGGTGATCTGAAGTCAAAGGATCACTTATACAACTCCCACTAGAGAATCATCAGTTGAATGTAAATAAGACTTCATCTGATATTCTATTGTAGGTCTATTCAGTGAACTCATTCTCTAATGAGTACCCATATCCTTGTATTAGTGTCACTACACAAGTGATTGTGAGATCAACCACCCTCATTTATGAGCATAAATAGGACATGCCAGTCTTACCGATATCATTGATCCCCGACTCAATGAACCAACGACTAAAAATATTTTAGATCATGGCTATCAAGAATTTAGGTCTCACTGGTGTATCTCATCATGATCCTAAAATTATTTCTCGACCTATGGGATTCATTATAATCTTAAAAATAATAAGATGTAGCATATAATGAATCAAAAATATCTATTTTATTAATAATATAAATATCAATTACATGAGTCTGGAAGATAAATTATAATAAACATCCTATCGCATCCCATATGTGATTGGCTTGTAAGGTATTATTCTTTCAGATGCCTTATAGGAGATCTAAAGGCCCTCCAATCAATGAATACACCCAACTTGATCAAATCATGGTGGCACCCAAGAATAACTATCAAAAAATTAATTAGAGACTTTCATCCTTAATTTATATGATCCACAATCTTAGACACCCAACAATTGGAGTCCAATAAATCTTATTCATTTAGGTTATTAGCAGATAATTTAGTTAGAATTATCTTATAGAATAAGAAATCCAACGAAAGAAGAAATTGGATCCAACTATATGCTAGCAAGGTTACCATGAACCCAATGGATTTCTCTAAACCCAATTGATACTTTATAAGCTCAATTGCTTATTCCTAGCCTAATCTCTTTGTTGTGTGCCCCATAGATTTAATTCTATCTGGTAGTGAGATATACGATGGTCTCTATCATCGTATTATTGAAACTCTTTTAATGGATTAGAACAATTTCACTCTAACTTAGCAAGGATTATCGATCCAAAATAATCCTAGTGAGCTCTCACAATCCACCAGTGATACCTAGCAGTATGTAGTGGCAACCCAGTAGAACTGAAATGAACCTCTAGGTGTAGTTAATGTGTGATTTAGTCCCTCTATCGTGAGTCCTGACTAGAAAGCAGGTCATGGATAAATTATCAAACCTCATCATCAGTTATATGATAAATTCGATTAGTTCAAGTCTAATTATAATTTTTATGAAAATTTTTTTCATCAATCACACTAGTATGGCCACAGACTTGGGACTTAGCCTCTCGAATTCTATAGGACTACTCCTCTCTATCAAGGTCGATAGTTCCTATCTTGATGCGCACCCCACTTCTACAGTGGACCAACTGTCGTCAACATCCATTCAAGGGCTTATTGAAATCTATGTTTATGTGTCAATCAAACTCCAGTAGCCTCACTGCAAGTAGCAGTACCATCTCAAGTCAAAAGATCAGTCTCACAGCTATAGTATCAAAATAATCACTGATAATCGAATAAAAATTCAAGTGATCTCTCGTATAGTCATACTCAGTACTAGTTATTCTCTAAAACTATCCGCACTCATCATCCTGTATCTCTATATAGTAGATCAAAGACTCATCTATCTCGAAAGAAATAATTTGTGTGTCAGTCTATCCAGATCTATCACTGTCCTCATGATGATCCTATGATCGAGAGCATTTAGAAATTAAATACATGTCTCTAATTCTCAACACCTTGAGAATATGTATTGAAACTAATCTCATAGATGATTCAAGGATCCATTACACTTGAATAAAAATGAACTTATCTTTTTATTGATCATATCAATATATTAAGTATAAAATTATATCCTAAATTTATTACAATATATCAGCTATATTGGCTTCTAGGACATATATCTAATACCTCAGACACCTAGCACGCAGGGCTTTTTATAGCCACCAAAGGAATACCAAAGGGAAAGAACATGCCTCATTTAAGAGGCTTATCTGAACTAATTATCAGAGATTAGAGTTCCTTCAAACAGAAAGATTCTTATCAATGATACGTCGATCTGCACCTTCACCTGCACGCGCGACCAGAGAAGGGATATTTTTGCATCTCTTCTCAAATCAAAAAAAATCCATAAAAATCCATATGGGTAGGGGACTCATTTTTTATTCAAAAAACTTGATAAGATGATAAAAATATCATGGAAAGATGTTATCCTCGCACCCATTCATGCGAGTTCTGATCATCACATGCGTGCGCATGCGAGGAGGTTTCTGGCATCCATTTGGCCATCTGATAAGTCTGAAAAAATTTAGAAAAATTACCAAAAATACCTGATCAAATGTAAAACATTATCAAAAAAAAATATTTCAATTTGAATGAGCTTGATCAGGAGAAGGACTCCAAAACATGGAGAGAGCGATGCTTCATCATGCATGCGCGAGAGACCCTTCTCGTTTCTAATTTTTCTCCACCCCAAATAATCCAAAAAAAAACCATCTCATACTTTGAGATGTGTACCAGAGATGCAGGGTGATTAGAGCCACCACATGCATCTAAATCCCATGCTAGAAGGACTTCTCCTTCTGCTCACGCCAACACGCGCACACCAAATCTGATTTGTGCCAAGAGTCCTACATAACTTGGACTCTTCATAATTAACGTTAAAATGAGATGTGACACCCCACTTTGGGCTACTTCTAGATGGAATGACCTGACCCAAATGCCCACTAAATTAGGCTAGCTAATTAGTAAAGGAGGAGACCAAATTGACTCCCAAGGTGCTAAGGTTTCCACACGTGCTAGCATGCTTATTGAGAACCCTGATTGAATCCAAAATTTTAATCATCCTTATTTAAAGGGTCCTTGGCTAATTTTTATATATGTGTGACCCATTGAGTTTCACATCTAGTTAGTAGTAGGTCCAGGTGCAAGTTGATCAATTTTGATTAGATTTCAATCTAATCGATTTAGGTCCAATCGAGCTAACCCGAGTTCAACAATTAGAATCCTTTCTAATTGGCGATCAAATTAAACTCTTTAATTTGATCAAATCTACAAATCAAGATTGATGTCTAGTAATATATCATGACTACCAGAAGATATAAAATTTGATAGAAATATCAAATATATCCTTCAGTGGTAAATTACTGTGTAATTCAATCCTTCGATCATCCCTGCATCCTGAATATGTTCATAAGTATGGAATTATGTCAAACTCAAACACATATTCATATTGATTCTTAATTAATCAATGATGACTCTAATGAAGAAGTATTAGAAACTCTTTCTAATCTCCTTCCTTCTTTTGATCAATAATTTTTTTTTGAGTCATCTAGGAATGAGAATACACAGGATGCGATCTCCTCTTACTAAGAGTGATCGATTTCATATTGACCTACTCACAACCTTCATACACACTCCATCATATCCAGAACACACCGTACATGTCTTAATGTCATGTCTGGGTATGAACCAAAATATGAGTTCATGTGCATAAGATTCCATGGTGATCTCAGGTCTAAGGATTACTTGCACAACTCTCACTTAGAGAACTATCTTTGACATACAAATAAGGCTTCCATAAGATGTTCTCTTTCATCGATTCAATTTAGTGGACTCATCTCCAAATGAGCACCCACATCTTTATATTAGTGTCTCACACAAGTGGCTAGTGAGATATATCATCCTCTTCATCGAGCACACATAGGTGTTCCCGTCTATCCAAAATATTGATCTCCAACCCAATACTCCTACGATTATAAATATTTAAGATTAGAATTTTAGGATTTTAGGTCTCACTAGCATGACCCATTCATGTCTCCTAAAATTATTATCCTAATCTTTGGGGTTCATCATAATCTTAGACATAATAAGATGCAGTTAAAATGATGAATCAATACCTCAAATAATAAATATCATTATATGAGTTGGAAAATTACAAAGAAAAAGCCCATCGCAGTGCACTTGCGATTGGCTTATAGGACATTCTTCTTTTAATCTCCCACTTGCACTAAAGCCAATCACCTTTGTATCTCATACAATCTAGATGGCGATCAAATAGCTACTGTGGTATGGTCTTAGTGAATGGATATGCTATATTATTCTTTATGTCAACTCATTCAAAGACAACATCTTGTCTTTCTATAATTTCTCGAATGAGGTGAAAGTATTTGAGGATGTGCTTGGATCTTTGATGAGACCTAGATTTTTTAGCTTGAATAACGATCATAGTGTTATCACAATAGAGTAACACCAGTCCTTCAATCTCAGGAATCCCTAATTTTATGATAAATTTTTTTATCCAGATAGCTTCCTTAATGGCTTCACTAGTAGCGATGTACTCTATCTCAGTGGTTGAGTCAGCTACTATCTGCTGCTAGAAACTCTTCCAACTCACTGCCCCACCATTTAGGATAAACACATACCTTCATATTGACTTGCTATCATCCAAATCAGATTGAAAACTAAAATCTGTATATCCCTCTAGTTTCAACTCTGATCCTCTTCCATATATGAGAAAAACATCTTTAGTCCTTCTTAAATACTTCAGAATATTTTTCACAGCTGTTCAATAATCTTCTCCTGGATCAGTCTGAAATCTACTAACTACACCTAAAGCATAAGCTACATCAGGCCTCGTACATAGCATGACATACATAATTGATCTCACAGCCGAAGCATAAGGGATTTCATTCATCTTCTTCCTCTCTTCTGGTATCTTAGGACACATTTTCTTAGAGAGATGTATACCATGACTTGCAGGCAGGTAACCTCTCTTACTTGCCTTCATATTAAATCTCTTAAATATAAAATCTATGTACCATGATTGGGATAAGCCTAACATCCTTTTAGATCTATCTCAATAGATCTTTATACCCAGTATATAGGATGCTTCACCCAAGTCTTTTATAAAAAAATTATTTGATAGTCAAGTCTTGACCGATTGCATCATTGAGATATCATTTCCAATGAGCAGTATGTCATCGATATATAAAATCAAAAAAATAATAGCACTCCCACTTGTCTTCTTATACACATATGATTTATTCTTATTTTTAATAAAGTTAATCTCTTTGACTGTCATATCAAATCAGATGTTCCAACTTCTCGAAGACTGCTTCAATCCATAGATGGATCTTCTTAGCTTGCATACTTGATTTACCCTCCCACTTGAGATAAATTCTTCTGGTTGAGTTATATAGACCTCTTTCTCTAGATTACCACTGAGGAAAGCAGTCTTGACATCCATCTGTCAGATCTCATGTCATAGTATACTGCTATAGCAAGCAAAATCTGGATGGACTTGAGCATAGCCACAGGTGAGAAGGTTTCTGTTGAAAAATGTGTCCCAAAAAGCTAATCATCAAGCTGTTGATGGTTGAGCAACCAAGTATTGTAATTGATTTGTTAATAAATAAAATATATTTGGCATTTTCATCATAAGTTTTCATCTTCTAATGAACTCCGTTGTTATGATGAAGTCCTTAGGACTATTTAAGTTCGATAAAGAGAGGATTTATCGATTAGTCCTTAAAACTATTCACGATCAAATGATAAGCTGTTAATAAGGATGATAGCTTCTATCGAGCATAGGTCGCTGTAGGCCATATGGGTTGGTTGTCCTCTTAACCAAGGAGTGTGGAGACACTGGTATGGCATACAGGTGAGATGTAAGGGTACATCATCATTGAACGTGACCAACTCCAGAGCATTCTGCTGTCGAGAATGTCTTTGATGGGATATAGGTATAAGTGTCCCTTAGACCTAAGATCGCCTAAGTGACTTGCAAGCAACTCACTGTGCTTTGGTACTGGACTAACTGAATTTTTAATTCAGAGATGGAAGGCTTCTGGGCACAGTCAAGTACTTACGAAGTCAGAGTGTGATCGAGATGGGATTGGCCACTCCAAGAGTTGGAGAAGAATGAGTCGCTGTATTTCAATTTAGCAAAACCTTGGCCAGGGTAATCCATCAAATGGATTTGATATTTTGAAATACAATGTGGATAACCTGATCAGAGTTGACAGTTGAACTCTGGGGTATCCTATGATCATTTTGGTCAAGGGATGAATTATATGAAAACTATATCCGCATGGGTTCTAAGGATATTGTTCTACACATTCGACCTATCCGGTCGTTAGGTACCATTGCTAGATGGTTACTTCGATTGGTATAGAAATTTATTTCTGTGCTACCGACTTAGGTTCAGACCTATGAGGTCACATACATTAAAGTTCATGATCCGATCGGATGGTTGATCAACGATTAAGAATCGTTCTAGGGTTAAATGATCAATACGATTGACATTTAACCTAGTGCAAGTGTTGCAGGAGGATCGATTAGCAATTTGATTTCTAATTGGCTTAATTTGATTAAGCCAATGAGCTGAGATTAAGTCTAATTAAATATGATTTAATTAGATTTGGTTTGGGCTTGATTGGATCAAGTCCAATTGGTTTATTGGATAAGCCAAGTGCAAGGAAAAACTAGTCCTAGTTCAACTAGGACTTGGGTCAATCTAATTTCTAATTTGATTAGAAAATTAATTCATATTTAAATCTAATTTAATCTGATTAAATTAGATTCTTAATTAGATTAAGACCTATTTTAATTGAGTTGATCTAATTTTAGTTTGATTTGATTTGAGAAACCAAATTAAAACAAGTCATAAGATAGAATCTTAGTAAGACTAGGATTCCACCTTGCACCACATAAGCCTTCCCCATGCCCTCTCTCTCATTCAACGCCAATCTCCTATTATTTTGTGCGACAAAAGCCCTCTCCCAGGTCTCTCCCACGTTCACAAAAGGTCTCCTCTCTTCTTTCTTACATGGAAGGTGGTTTGGATCAAATCAAAAAAGAATAAGTTTGGATTTCGAATTCTATGAGATAGAGTTTTAGAAATCCAAAACTCTTTCAATTTTGCACCGAATTTATCCAAATTTTTTTTGAAATTTTTATGGCTTTTAGGGTACACATTATTCACTCTTTGCTAGTGATCCATGCACAAAAATAAGGAGGAGATGCTCATGAGTTGGGCGCCCTTAACTTGCCATGTTTGGATAAGCCTTGACTAGGTATTTGACCTAGACAAGGACTCTATCATGTCTCTCTATATAAAATGAGTTTCTTCATAAAATTTTCAAGAAGATATATATTTGAGAGTCCTTTGGGCCATCCAAAAATCAAAAAGAAATACTTTTGGGTCGTGGAGATATAAAAGACACAAGTTAGGGTGTCTAGAGAGAAAAATGAGAAGAAGAAGAGGGTCTTCTTCTAGGGTTGTTTGTTTTCATATCTTTCCTCCCTCCATCTTGAGTTTCCTGAGAGTGTCTCTGATCTAAAATTCCTTCTTCTACTTTTCATCTTTGGAAGAGTCCAAATCAAGAAGAAGGAGGCACCTGATCAACCATCAAAGAAGGATCAGCGCAGTACTAGTATACTGTGCTGATTTCCTGAAGCAGGACTTCTGATCGAGATTCGTGGGCTCGTGTGGATGACTCCTAGAGGCCGGACACATGTGCGGCTTGCAACATCATCCTCAAGCCTAGATCAGTGAGGTTAGAACGTCTAACTTGCAAGGTAATAGATCTGATCTATTGTTTAATACATACATTAGATGTAGTATAAAAACATGTTGATATGATCAACATGTAGTTCATGCTATATTTATATATTTTAATTTTTGATTTAATTCTATGTAATAATCATGTAATAAAATCTTAGATCTAGGAATTCTCTAATTTTAAAAATAATTTTGATTTATTTTAGTCTTCCGCTGTATGATCTTGAAAAAGTTTCAAGATCTAACCCTGAAACCCTAGATCTGGTTCCTACAATTGGTATCAGAGCCTAGTTCTTTATTACATGATTATTTATACATGCTTAGATTATTTCTTAGATTAAATTAATTTACAATCTGATTATTAAATCTGAAATTAAAATTTTAGATCAATCACAAACTGCAAGGTTGTCCTGCTGTAAGGTTTACCCTTACAGTGTAAAGATTATCCTAGTTTGTGTAGATCTATCTTTAATCATAAATTTGTTAGATATGATCTAGATTAAATTTATGATTTATTAGATTTAAAAGATATTTAAATCTAAATAAAATCTCTTTGTTAATAATTTTGTGGCCATAAATGGAAATTGGTTTAAAGTTGAAATTATTTCAATTACATGAACCTGTTTAGATTAGATCTAAAGTAGTTTCATGTTATTTCACTTGTATTTTGATTTTAATCAAACATGCAATATGGTTGGTAGAATCATATTGTAAAAATTATTTTACAAATGAAAATTATTTTTGAAAAGCCAAACCCCAACCCTCAGCCCAAAACTTAATTAAGAATTAAGAATTGTTTGATTAGGTTCTAGGATTGTGAATTGAAGAACCTAAGACACAAATCATAACACATTGGGTTAATGGGTTAGTGGAAATTAGGTCTATTAATTAGGTTAGACCTATGGTTAGATTAAAGATGGACTTAATTAGAGAATTGACTAAATCTAATCAATTGTTGTCTTAGATTAGGTCAAGGATTCTCTAGATCAATTACAATAGTTGTAGTTGGTCAAGTCCATGTCTTTAACGAGAACCAAATGGACTTGATTCTTGGCGAATCGGTCTAGCACGAACCGTTAGGTTGATCTAATGAAACTAATTAAACCAGTTGGTGTCTAAGGTAAACCAGACCGGTGGTTTTTAATTGGACAACCCGCTTACCTGGCCATTTCTGATGGTGTCTAAGCAAGCTTTGGCAGACCCTCCCACTGATCGAACTTAACTGACCTCTTGGTGAAATTATATTTTGATCGGATCACTTGACTATTCGAGTTGACCCATGTCAGCTAGATAAATCAGTGTGACTGTTTAGTGCTCTAGACCAGCCCTTTTAATGGTCTCCCTTAAGCTGACTTGGTGAAGCCAGTGGGAGGATCATGATAAGCTGGTTCATCAGACCTCATCCTCTATATTATTAAATCCTCTAAAATTATTAGGTCCTTAAAATGATAAAGTTATGGAGATAACTGATCATAGCCTCCCATTAAGTGGTTGATAATGAGTCCATTAATCATAATTATTGCAGACCCAAAGGCCTGGTGCTTGTTGCTATGGAATTATCATCATCATATGATGACTTGGAAGTGTCTCTCTAATAGTGGTTAGATTAGCCAACCAAAGTTGGCCTTAATCATTCGTTGGTTAGATACACCAAGTATGATCATGTTAATGGTTGGACCTAACCGGATCCTTACAGTGGAGGCCAAAGCCTACTGATTAGGTTTCTGGGGCAAAATTAAAATTACTAGAATTATTTAGAGAAATAATTGGTTATGAACCTACCCTTAGATGTACATGGGTTGGCCAACCAAAGTTGGACTTGTGTGCAGTCTAAGTGGATTCTAGTACCCACTAAGGAATTAGGGTAATTCCTCGAATTGGAGGTAGAGGCTACCAATTCGAATAAAATAGTGGGAGAAATCTTTTGATTAAAGTCTAAATCTTTAGGTTTAATTAATCAATTACTAATTAGGTTATGGTTCTGCTTTGTGCAAATATGGCCACTTCCCTATCGCTCCGATCATTATTGGACAATGATAAGTTGGTGGGTGTTTCCCAGCTATGCCAAGAGGAGGGGGGGTGAATTGGGTTTCTAAAAATTTTAAGCTTAACTTATGACTTATGAAAAATATTTGACAAAAGCTAAATAAATAGGGAGAGTAAAATTAATTCAAGGCTAATGGCTAAAAGCTAGAATGCAAGAGAATAATGAAAAGTTAAAGAAGAGCAATTAGGCACCCACAAATAAAAGGATTTATAGTGGTTCGGTGCCAACCTTGCACCTACATCCACTCTCCAAGCTCCTACTTGGAAATTTCAATCCACTAATCTTGTATTCAACCCAAATACAAACGTCGGAAACTCCGACTCTAGCTATCCCAAGCTAGTCCACTTATTTTTCGGGTACAAGCCAACCCTATACACTCCGATTCAAGGTTCGGATCAACCTTCCCTTATTTTGGAACCCTTCCAAAATAAAAATAATAACACAAACAAAGTATAACAATGAATAGCACAAGTAAGCATAAAGAAAGCTCCTTTAATGAGCGTATGGGACTTTAAATACTCTTTACTCAAGAAGAAGAAGACCCTTTTTATTTCCTCAAGGTGGTTGGAGACTAGAATGTGCACTTGAGGAGCTGGTGAGCTTGGATCAAAGGCTTCTTGAATGCTTTGAGTGAGCTTTTGCTTAGGGCTGAAAAGTTTGCTTGAAATCCCTTTTTCAAAATCTCTCTTCTTGATTCTTTTTTTTTTGATTTCCACCTTTTTGTCCCTTTTATAGCTTCAGGAAATAGTGAAAAACATTCTAGGCTGAAATAGAGCCGTTAGACCACAATAAATGAGCATTAAAAGTACTTAAAATAGGTTAAAAACTAGCCGTTGTGGAACAATCCATCACAGGGGTCAACTCATGGGTCGACTCATGCCTGGGGGTCGACTCATGGGTCGACCTTTGTGGAAAAATATCAGAGAATCGAACGGGATGCAAGGTTCTGTAAAATTGGCTTAAAACCCGCAGAGGTCGACTCATGGGTCGACTCATGCCTTGGGGGTCGACTCATGGGTCGACTCACAGGGTGTGCCAAGTCTGTGCCGGCCAGGAATTTCAGCATGCCAGTCATCTCATGTGCCATGAGTCGACTCATGGGTCGACTCATGATTTTCAATCATGCATATCTTTCAAAATACAAGTCCAAAATAATAAAATTTTCACCAGTGGATCACAAATCTTTTGTTCTATCATTTGATACTTTCAAATCAAGTTTTGGTAAAATTATAATTTTGCCCCTGAAGAGCAATAAGTCTTTTTCAAGTGAGAAACATTAGTACCCCTTCAACTGCTTTGTAATCATCAAAATCAATCTAAGGAGCAACAATCTCTCCCTTTTTGATGATGACAAAATACTTGAACAAAAGCATTTATATGAATCAATGATCATGAATTTCAAAGGAATGAAATGCATTATAGGTAGTTTGAAGATAAATAGGAAATTTACTACCAACTTATAAGTGTATTTGCTTGAAAAGAAGATTGATTCTTTTGGCATGTGATACATGTGCCCATTTGCATAAATAATTTGCCTATTGCTTAATGATTTGAAAATTTGCTCATTTGATTATGTGATTTTGGTATCAGAGCAAAAAATTTATTTTTGTTATCAGAGCAAAGCAGAATTTACCTTAGGATTTGAAAATTGCGTGTTTGAAAATATCTCATTTGCTTGTTTTTCAATTTTCTTAACATCTTGAAAATTCGCTCATTCTCATTTGATTATTTAATTTTGGTATCAGAGCATGTTTAAAAATTAAGTGTATCAATGCATGTCTAAGAATTAATTTTAAAGTATATTAGAGAATGTCAAATTTTAAGTGTATCAGAGCATGTCTAAGAAGTAATTTTAAAGTTTGATACTTTTCTTTAATTTCTCCCAATCCACTCATTTTATTTTTAAATCTTTTATCAATCTTGCTTTTGATATTTTTCTTTAATTTCTTCCCCTTTTTGACATCATCAAACATTGTTAACTCCCCCTCTTTTTTTTGAATACATTTTCTCTCTCTCTTTTTATTTCTTCAAACTTCTTGTGCTAATCATTAATTTTACTGACATTAATGTTTACTCCCCCTGAATACAGCAATCATAAAACAAAATATGCCATTGAGTACCATAGATATGAAATAGCAACATACATTAAAAGTCAAAGAGTAGATATATAATCAAAAGGTGATTGGTACCATAGCTGTTCCAATACATATTCCATAATATAAAAGTCAACCAGTTAATATCATTACATGGCCCAAAAGATAGATCCTAGAAAGAACAACAGACAAGGCTAGCTACAAGGATCTAGTGGAGCTCATGACTAGATGGATCAAATCAGATGTATCAGAGATGGAGTGGGGAGATGATGGATCACGACCAAGGACTCATCCTCTACCCCGTCTGCCTCTGCCACGAGTGGAGGTGCTGGCACGAGTAGGTGGCGAGATGATCCTGAAGGCTGAGAAGCCATAGACTGGACTGCAAGAGAGAGCCTGATGGTGTCTAGAAGGTTCAGAGCTCTCGAAACAGACTGAAGCAGTGCAGTGAACTGGTGAGCATGCTCACTAGAGCCTCTGATCTCTCTCCTCAGAAATCAAATCCACCTCCAATACCCTCTAAGTCTGCCTCCTCCGCAGTTAGGTCTGAGACCTCAATAGTGCACTCCTGTGGCTGTGGATGGGCCAGAGCTAACACTTGCCCCTGCAAGTCAAGTACTCTCCCAGTCAGTCTCAAAATGTAATCGAGCTGCTGAATCCGAACTGACTGATCTGAGATCATCTGAAATACAGTGGAGATATGGGGGATCAAGGTCTGATCAGATGCATCTAATGATGTGGATCCCGGTGCAAAAGGCTGAAGTGCTCCACTGACGAGAAAGCAAGGAAGCCACACGCTGAGAAATCAGCTCAATCTGATCATCAGCCAATCTGAACTCTGAGGGAGGTGCTCTGCTGTCTGGCTGCTGAACTGGTGTGTGCCTCCTGGTGGACTCTGAAGGGCCAGCCTCTGGATCTGAAACAAACTGGATGTCTGGAGATGCTGCCCTGAAGTCATGGAGAGGTGATGAGGGACCTTCTTCCTCAGCTCTGTCCTCAACTCTGTCCTCAGCTCTCTCTCAGCTCTTTCTTCTGTACCCTTGATCCAACCACCATCAATCCTAGTGAATCCCATGCGGTGCAGAGTGTGTTGGTTGATGGTGTCAGAGTGAGAGAGCCTAGCAGATGCCTCCCCCTCAAAACTAACTCCAAACCTCCTGAATACCAGTGTGAGGGCCATACCAAAAGGCAGATGTGCCTTGGATCTATTCAGTGTTTCTCTCATGGCCTCAAACATTAAAGCAGGGAGGTTTAAGGGGTTTGGGTGATCACATGAAACATTATGCATATGTCTCGGCCAGAAAGGAGGTCATGTCTGCCACTTCTCGGAAAGAAAAGCTTTGTTACTAATTGATGTAGAATTCTCATTTCAATTGACAAGATCTTGGCTTCTAATTTATTTAGACTTCCCGAGTAAGTTCCTCCTAAAATCACATTGATCCCTTCTTCCTTCATTGGGAGTTCCATGTTTGAATATTCCTTACAGGGCAAATGTAGAATCTCTCCCAAAATAATAGGATCTAAGCAGATATCAATTTTCTTAACAGTAGAAGTTACTATTCCATTGCCATAGCACAGATTCAGATAAAACTCTCTAACCAAATCTACATATGTAACTTCTTTGAGAGAACAGTAAAATTCCCAACCTTGGTTTTTGATCTTTGAACCAAAGGAGAAACCTTCTTTTTCAAAGAATCTGAAGTCCACATTCTTGCCGGTTTCTACCTTTCTGTCAGAGAGTGGAATTTTGCTAGGGCTGAGAGGAGACTGAGAGGAACCTGGTGCAGATGCTGAAGCAGGAATGGGAGCAGAGGAGGTCTGAGAAGCTTGCCTTTTCCTGCGCACGCCTTCTTCCAGCTCACGGACTGATTTCCTTCTTTGAGGGAGTTTCATTTTTGGGGCCATTCTCACTGCAAGAGCAGGCAAGGAGACTCGGAAGATCAAATGGGTGAGGAGAAGGAGGGTTATTAGAGGATGGAAAGGGATTTTTGGCGGAGAGAAATCCTAATTTGGAGAAGAATGGTGGAAGCTAGGGCACGCTCCAACCGCTTCAATCAAGGGAGAAAAATGCGAAAAGCTCCTTTCCCAAGGGGCGATTTGAGGTGGAGAGGTGATGGGAGAAGGATCTTGGGCTAAAACTTTTGGATTTGGAGAGAACGAAGATGAGGACGATGAGTTTTGGAGGGAGGAAGACGAAGAAGGAGGGGTCGGCTCATGAACGGGCTTTAAGTTAAAAAGAAATGAACCCGTGGGATGTTGGCCAAAAATTTCAAGTATGCCATTAGGTCGACCCTAGGGGGTCGACTCATGATTCACAAAATTTAGAAAAATATGAATAAATTCCGAAAAAATTCAGAATTTTGGGAGAAGAATTTTTGCTCAATGACAAGTTGTGAGAGGTATAATCTTGAGCATTTAGGTCCAAGAGAGATGATGAAAATTGAGCTCAAAGAAATTTTGACATCGATTCCTTGGAATTGGAGAAATATTTAGGCAAAAGGATCAAGAATTCCTAGATCTCTCCTAATTTCACAGAATCTATCTTCACTTAGGGCCTTTGTAAAGATATCGGCTAATTGATTTTCAGTACAAACATAGTCAAGAATTATATCTTTATTTTGAACATGTTCTCTTATAAAATGATGTCTTATTTCAATATGTTTAGACCTTGAATGTTGAATTGATTTTTAGTAAGATTTATGGCACTAGTGTTATCACATCTTATGGGTGTTTCATTAAGTTTGATACCAAAGTCTTCGAGTTGTTGCTTAATCCACAAGATTTGAGCACAACAACTTCCGGCTGCAATGTATTCGGCTCAGCCGTAGACAGTGCTACCGAATTTTATTTCTTGCTAAACCAGGAGATTAGGTTAACTCCAAGAAATTGGCAAGTTCACTAGTACTTTTTCTATCTAATCTACATCCAGCAAAATCAGCATCTGAATATCCTATTAATCAATTAATGAGTCCTTAGAGTACCATAATCCTAGAGTTTGAGTACCATTTAAATATCTAAGAATTCTTTTAACAGCATTCAAGTGAGACTCTTTAGGATTAGATTGAAATCTAGCACACAGACAAACACTAAACATGATATCAGGCCTACTTGCAGTTAAATATAATAGAGAGCCAATCATACCTCTATAATATTTTAAGTCTACACATTTACCTTCTTCATCCTTGTCAAGCTTACATGAAGGGCTCATGGGTGTGCCAATTGCTTTGGAGTTCTCCATTCCAAATCTTTTGAGTAATTCCTTGGTGTACTTGCTTTGGGTGATGGAGATTCCTTCCTTTGTTTGTTTGATTTGGAGTCCGAGGAAGAATGTCAGTTCTCCCATCATGCTCATCTCGAACTCCCCCTGCATGAGCTTAGCAAAGTCTTGACAAAGAGATTCATTAGTAGACTCAAAAATAATGTCATCAACATATATTTGTATAATTAACATATCATTTTGATTTCTTTTAATGAAGAGGGTTGTGTCTACATTACCTCTTGAAAAACATTATTTAGTAAAAATTTGCTTAGCCTATCATACCAAGCCCTAGGTGCTTGTTTTAAACCATATAGAGCTTTATTTAATTTAAAAACATGATTAGGAAAAGCATGATTTTCAAAACCTGAGGGTTGTTCTACATAGACTTCTTCAGCAATATATCCATTCAAAAATGCACTTTTGACATCCATTTGAAATAATTTAAATTTCATAAAGCAAGCATATGCAAGTAGAAGTCTAATGGCCTCTAATCTAGCAACAGGTGCAAAGGTCTCATCAAAATCAATTTCTTCTTCTTGATTATAACCTTTAGCAACCAATCTTGCTTTATTTCTTATTACATTTCCATGTTCATCTAATTTGTTCCTAAAGACCCATTTTGTGCCAATTATTGAATAATTTTTAGGTCTTGATACTAAAATCCATACATTATTTCTTTCAAATTGATTAAGTTCCTCTTGCATTGCATTAATCCAATTATAATCATTTTCAGCTTCTTCAATAGTTTTTGGTTCAAGATGAGAGACAAAAGCACAATGATTAAATACATCTTTTAGTGAAGAACGAGTTTTTACCCCATGCATAGGATCACCAATAATTAGCTCCTTAGGGTGATTGTGAACATACCTCCATTCTTTGGGTAGGTCATTTGTACCTTGAGGTTGTTCTTGATGTTCTTCACCTCCCTTATCCTGTTTGTCTTCATGTTCCTCATCATCTTGAATTGTTGAATCTTTCAGAGTGATCTCCTTCATTCCTTCTATAAGAGGATCTGCATCATCAACACCTTCATTCTTCCTTGAAGGAAGATCGTTAGATTCATCAAAGACAACATGTATCGACTCCTCTACTACTAAGGTTCTTTTGTTAAAAACTCTAAAAGCTTTACTAGTGGAGGAGTAACCAAGAAAAATTGCTTCATCTGATTTTGCATCAAATTTTTCAAGTCTTTCTTTACCATTATTTAATACAAAATATCGGCAACCAAAAATATGAAAATATGCAATATTAGGTTTTCTTTCTTTCCAAAGCTCATAGGGGGTTTTCTTTAAAATTTGTCTAATCAAAGCACGATTTAAAATGTAACATGCTGTGTTAATTGCTTCCGCCAAAAATATCTTGGAAGGTTGCTTTCACATAGCATGGTACGGGCCATTTCTTCTAAGTTCTATTTTTCCTTTCTACTACCCCATTTTGTTGGGGTGTCCTAGGTGCAGAGAAGTTATGGCCTATTCCTTTTTCATCACAAAAGTTTTCAAAGTCTTGATTTTCAAATTCAGTTCCATGATCACTTCGAATATTTTGAATTGAAAATCCTTTCTCATTAGTGACTTTTCGGTAAAATTTAGTGAAAACATGAAAAGTTTCATCTTTGTGTGCCAAAAAGAAAATCCAAGTAAAACGAGAGTAATCATCTATAATTACAAAACCATATCATTTTCCTCCTAGACTAGTGGTTCTAGTAGGTCCAAATAAGTCCATATGCAAAAGCTCTAAGGGTCTAGAGGTTGAAACAATATTTTTGGATTTAAATGAAACTCTTGTTTGTTTACCTAGTTGGCATGCATCACAAATTCTATCCTTTTCAAAATTCAATTTTGGCAAACCAAGAACTAATTCTTTCTTAATTAATTTTGAAAGAGAATGCATGCTAATGTGTGCAAGTCTGCGATGCCAAAGCCAACTAGTCTCATTAATTTTAGCATTCAAGGATACTAGGCATTGCATGTTTATTTTGGCTAAATCATTTAAATCTACCATATAAACATTACCATGTCTATGTCCAATAAATTTAATGCCATCATTAATAGGACTATTACAATGCAAACAGACGATTCAAAAATAACTTTATATCCTTTATCACAAAATTGACTAATGCTTAGTAAATTATGCTTTAAACCATCTACTAACAAAATATTTTCAATGTATTTGGAGGGAGTGATACCAATGTTACCTATACCGATGATCTTTCCTTTGCCATTGTCTCAAAGGTGACCATCCCTCCATTCTTAGCATCAAGAGTGATGAATTGGGATTCATCACCAGTCATGTGTCTCAGCATCCACTTCAAATACATTTCTGTTTCTCCTTGGGATGCTAGACACACCTGCAAGCAAAAGTCAAGTTTTTGTTTTAGGTACCAAGCTTTCTTGGGTCCTTTTTGGTTAGTTATAATGGTTCCTTTTGGAACCATATTTTCTTTATATTTGAGTTTGCAGACTTGTTAGAGAAGCAAGTGTATGACTTATGTCCTACTCTACCACATTTGAAGCAAGTAATATTAGAAGACTTGTTACTTAAAGATTTACATAAATATTTTTCAGATATTTTTGTTTCTTCAAGGGGTTATAGCCAAGTCCAGCCTTATCATACACGGCCTTTTGATTTTCAAGAATCATATTAAGTTTATTTGAACTCAAGGTGAATTTTTCAACTAATGGTTTTAACTTGGCAATTTCATTCTTTAAACTTTGATTTTCTTGAAGCAGGGTGGATTTTTCAATTGAAATGCTTTCATTTTGTTTCAATAAAGATTGATTTTTCAATTTTAGATCTTTGTTCTTCATTCCTAGTTTCTTTAATTCATCAACTAAATCATAAAAAGCTTCATGTATTCTTCAAATGTAAAGTCACTAGGAGTTTCGAAAATTACCTCATTTTCGTGTGCCATAAGGCACAGGTTGGCTTGTTCAGTCGAGTTTTCCTCTTCGGAGCTTGAGTCATCACTCGCACTCCAAGTGGCCATCATGGCCTTCTTCTTGTACTTCTTGGGACCCTTCTTCAGTTGTGGGCATTCGGACTTGAAGTGTCCCGGCTTCTTGCATTCGTAGCAGATAAGGGGTTGGTCTTTCTCTTTTTCTTTGCTCTGTTCTCCTTTTGTGAATGGCCTCTTCCTCATCCCTTGTTTTCTTTTTCTCAAAAATTTCTTGAATTTTGGGTAATGAGTGCCATCTCTTCATCCTGTTCTTCATCTTCAGTGTCATCAGTTTCTTCATCTGGTGAGCTGTGGATTTGAGGGCAATTGTTCTCTTCTTTTTGACTTCTTCCTCTTGATGTTGCTTCATGCTTAGCTCATGAGTCATCAATGATCCAAGAAGCTCTTCCAAGGGTAGAATGTTCAAGTCCTTGGCTTCTTGGATGGCGGTCACTTTGGCTTCCCAAGTTCTTGGTAAGGATCTGAGAATCTTTCTTACAAGCTCACTGTTAGTATAGGACTTACCAAGACTCTTTAAACTATTTATAATATCAGTAAAGTGAGTAAACATTTCAGTTATGGACTCATCATGCTCCATTTTAAACAATTCATATTTATGCACAAGCATGTTGATTTTAGACTCCTTTACTTGATTGGTTCTCTCATGGGTTACTTCTAACCTATCCCATATTTTTTTAGCAGACGAGCAAGTAGAAATGCGATTAAATTCGTTAGCATCAAGAGCACAATAAAGAACATTCATTGCTTTAGCATTTAATTGGGTCATTTTCTTATCAACCTCATCCCATTCTTTCTCGAGTTTGGCTGATTCCACACCATCTATACTTTTAGTGGGTGTGTGAGGACCGTTCACTATGATACTCCACATATCATAATCGAGTGCTTGAATGAATATTTTCATCCGAGCTTTCCAATAGGTGTAATTAGACCCATTGAAAAGTGGAGGTCGGTTGGTAGATTGCCCCTCGGTTAGAGAAGTGCCGACTTGAGTTGCCATAGATCTTTGGCTCTTTGATTGTTTAGATCAAAGTAGGGCTAGAGCACCGGGCTCTGATACCACTTGTTGCCCAGCTATGCAACCCAAGAGGGGGGGTGAATTGGGTTTCTAAAAAATTTTAAGCTTAACTTATGACTTATGAAAAATGTTTGACAAAAGCTAAATAAATAGGGAGAGTAAAATTAATTCAAGGCTAATGCTAAAAGCTAGAATGCAAGAGAATAATAAAAGTTAAAGAAGAGCAATTAGGCACCCACAAACAAAAAGATTTATAGTGGTTCGGTGCCAACCTTGCACCTACATCCACTCCCCAAGCTCCTACTTGGGAATTCCAATCCACTAATCTTGTATTCAACCAAATACAAATGTCGAAAACTCCGACTCTAGCTATCCCAAGCTAGTCCACTTATTTTCGGGTACAAGCCAACCCTATACACTCTATTCAAGGTTCGGATCAACCTTCCCTTATTTGGAACCCTTCCAAAACAAAAAAATAACACAAACAAAGTATAACAATGAATAGCAAATAAGCATAAGAAAGCTCCTTTAATGAGCGTATGAGACTTTAAATACTCTTTACTCAAGAAGAAGAAGACCCTTTTTGATTTCCTCAAGGTGGTTGGAGACTAGAATGTGCACTTGAGGAGTTGGTGAGCTTGGATCAAAGGCTTCTTGAATGCTTTGAGTGAGCTTTTGCTTAGGCTGAAAAGTTTGCTTGAAATCTCTTTTTCAAAATCTCTCTTCTTGATTCTTTTTTTTGATTTCCACCTTTTTGTCCCTTTTATAGCTTCAGAAAATATGAAAAATATTCTAGGTTGAAATAGAGCCGTTAGACACAATAAATGAGCATTAAAAGCACTTAAAATGGGTTAAAAACTAGCCATTGCGAAAATCCCATCACAGGGGTCGACTCATGGGTCGACTCATGCCTGGGGTCGACTCATGGGTCGACCTCTGTGGAAAAATATCAGAGAATCGAACGGGATGCAAGGTTCTGTAAAATTGGCTTAAAACCCGCAGAGGTCGACTCATGGGTCGACTCATGCCTTGGGGGTCGACTCATGGGTCGACTCACAGGGTGTGCCAAGTCTGTGCCGGCCAGAAATTTCAGCTGCCAGTCATCTCATGTGCCATGAGTCGACTCATGGGTCGACTCATGATTTTCAAACATGCATATCTTTCAAAATACAAGTCCAAAATAATAAAATTTTTACCATGGATCACAAATCTTTTGTTCTATCATTTGATACTTTCAAATCAGGTTTTGGTAAAATTACAATTTTACCCCTGAAGAGCAATAAGTCTTTTTCAAGTGAAAACATTAGTACCCTTCAACTGCTTTGTAATCATCAAAATCAATCTAAGGAGCAACAGTGGGACAA
>NC_025994.2:31189273-31210756 GCF_000442705.2 Elaeis guineensis
CTATGGCAAACCCAAAGAGGGGGGGTGAATTGGGTTTCTAAAAATTTTAAGCCCAACAGATAACTTATGAAGAACAAAAATGGCTTTAAATCAATATTAATTAACTAAAGCAGTATTGCAAGGATATAAATAAGATAAAGCGATAAAGCACACCACAAACACAAGGATTTATAGTGGTTCGGTGCTAACCTTGCACCTACGTCCACTCCCCAAGATCCCACTTGGGAATTTTAATCCACTATCCTTTGTATTCAACCCGAATACAAAACGTCGGAAACTCCGACACTAGCTATCCCAAGCTAGAATACAGACGTCGGAAACTCCGACCCTAGCTATCCCAAGCTAGAACACTTGTTTCCCGGGTACAAGCAACCCAAAACACTCCGATTTCAGGTTCGGATCAACCTTTCCTTGTTTTGGAAATCCTCCAAAAACAAGAGCAAAAACTCACAAAGAGTAAGAATATTTAGAGCACAGATGAATACAAAACAGCTCCTTAAATGAGCAAATATAACAATAAAAGCTTTACTCAAATGAAGAACCCCTTTTTCAGATTTTCTCAAGATGAATGAACGGTTGAACGCTTGAGAAGAGGTTGATTGTTGATTGAAGATCTCTTGAAAGCTTTGAACGATCTCTAGATCAAGGTTGAAACGATAGGCGTGAAGAATTCTCTCCTTGAAAGATCTTCCTTTTCTCTTTCACAATCTCTCTGGTATATTGTGGATCCTCTCTCTTTTTCTCTATGGATATTTCGTTGATCTCAGGCTTTTTCTTGCAAATTTCGGATCCTCTCTTCTGTTCTTCTCTTTTTTCTCTTTTTCTTCTTACTTTGATTTCACGTTTGATCCGCTATTTAATCTGCAATTTCTTTCATCATTTAAAGCATTTTGTAGCATTAGAAGCAAGAGAAAACAATTTAGGCAGATAAAGAGCCGTTAGAGGATTTTTAGGAAGCATAAATGGCAATTAAAACGGGCAAAAAAATAGCCGTTGCTGACATTTCCCGTCGCAGGGGTCGACTCATGAGTCGACTCATGCTTCAGGAGTCGACTCATGAGTCGACTTCTGTTGCAACAGACCAGAAGATCTGATTTCTGAATTTTTCGGCTCAAATCAGCAGGGGTCGACTCATGAGTCGACTCATGCCTTGTGGGTCGACTCATGAGTCGACTCACAGGTCGTGCCAAGCCAAAAATCCAGCGTGCCATGGGAATTTTTTCGTGCCATTCAGCTCATAGTGCCATGAGTTGACTCATGAGTCGACTCATGCACTTCAAACCTTCATAACTTCAAAAATATTAGTCCAAACACAATGAAATTTTCACCAATAGATTTCAAATCATTTGTTCTACCAAATGGTACTATCAAATCAGGATTTTAGCAAAATTACGATTTTGCCCTTGAAGAGCATAAGGACTTTTTCAATTGTTTGTATCCCTTCAATCTGCTTTGTAATCATCAAAATCAATCTAGGAGCAACAATCTCCCCCTTTTTGATGATGACAAAACATATGAACAAAAATATTTATGTTAAAGCATTAATTTCAAAAGAATCCATTATGGGTGTATATGCTTGAAAAGAGTATGATTCTTTTGGCATGTAATATAAATGCAAAAATAGTTTGTCCATTTTCTTAAAGATTTGAAAAGGGTATTAGATCATTTTGAGTTCAAGATATTTCAGAGCAAGAGAAGATAAATAACTTTTTTCTATGTATCAGAGCAAAAATAATTTTTACAATGATATCAGAAAAGATTTTATAATGTATCAGAGCAAGAAAATTTTAATGTATCAGAGAAAATTTCATACAGTATTAGAGCAATGTTATAATATTTTAGAGAAACCTTCACACTGTATCGGATCAAATGTTATCATGTATCAGATCAAGTTGAAAGAAATTGTAGGATGAATCAGAGTAAAACAAATTTCTTATTGATGTCTCAAGGTGAGTAAAATTTCAAAAGCAAGTTTGAATATCAGAGCATATATATAAAAAATACTTATTTGCATTGTACTCATGATTTTGCTTTTGATGGATTAAAGTTCTGTCTGATTCCAAATTTCTCTGTCTGATACCAAATTTCTCAAAGTTTTGGTTTAATCTTTCAATTAATCCTTGTTTTTGTCTAATTTCTCCAATATTTATTTAATTTCTTCAATATTTGTTTTAATTTAATTTCTCCCCATTTTCTCATAATTTAGGGTTTTGCTTTTTGTCTAATTTCAATTTTTGTTTAATTTTAATTTCTCCCCCTTTTTGACATCATCAAACATAGTTAACTCTTTCTTTTCCTTTTCTGAAAAATATTCTTTAATTTCTTCCTCTTTAGAGTTTTTCACAGATGTTTGCTCCCCCTTAATATAGCAATTATCAATAGCAAACAACAATAAGGAGAAGATAATATTTCAACAGATGTATCGGAGACCAAAATATAATCATTACAAAGAGGTAGAAAGATGATTCCATTAATATCATAATTGTTTCAAAACATAGAATTCAACCAGCTAAATGTCAATACATGGCCCCAAGGTATAGATCCTAGAACAAGATACTAACTCCTAGAACCTAGTAAGATCAAGATAAGTCAATGATCAGACAAATCATGGATCGGAGTCATCAGATATAGGGTGAGGAGATGATGGATCAGAAGTGCGTCCTCTACCCCGTCTGCCTCTGCCACGAGCAGGAGAACGAGATGAACTGGGTGGCTGAGAACGCTGAGATGCTAGGGCTGATACCATGAGTCTGATAGAATCAAGTACGTTCAGTGCTCTGGAAACAGATTGAAGTAGAGCAGTGAACTGGGTGGTAGCATGCTCACTCGATCCTCTGATCTCTTTCCTCAGTAGCTCATATCCACCTTCTAGTGCTCCTCTGAGCCTGCCAGCCTCTGCAGTGAGGTCTGTGACCTCAATGTAGACTCCTGTGGCTGGGGATGGCCAATGCAAGGACTTGCCCCTGCAAGTCAAGAACTCTGCCAGTAAGTCTCCAGACAGTATCCTCAAGCTGCTGTATCCTGACGGACTGATCTGAAATCATCTGAAATATAGTGGAGATGTGGGGAGTAATGGTCTGATCAGAAGAAGTAGCTCCAGGTGCAAAAGAAGTACTACTCCACTGGCTAGACAACAAAGAAGCCACACGCTGAGATATATGCTCGATCTGATCGTCAGCCAGTCTGAACTCTGAATGAGGTGCTCTGCTCTCTGGCTGATACACTGGTGTGGGCATCCTAGTAAACTCAGAAGGGCCAGCCTCAGTATCATGAATGAACTGGGTATCTGGTGAAGCTGCCCTGAAATCATGTACAGGAGAAGTTGGACCTTCTTCTTCTACTCTGCCTTCAGTTCTGTCTTCAGCTCTTTCCTCAGCTCTCTCCTCAGCTCTTTCTTCAGAGCCCTTGATCCAACCACCAACAGTCTTTGTAATTCCCATTCGGTGTAGGCTGTGTTGGTTGAAAGTGTCCACATGTGAGAGCTTGGTAGGTGTCTCCCCCTCACAGCTAACTCCAAACCTCCTAAAAACTCTAGTAAGGGCCATACCATAAGGCAAGTGTGCCTTGGATCTGTTCAAAGTTTCTCTCATGGCCTCTATCATAAGTGTAGGGAGGTTTAAGGGGGTCTGAGTGATGATATGAAACATGACACATACATCTCTGCCAGATAGTAAGTCATGTCTACCACTCCTAGGAAAGAATAGTTTTGTCACAATCTGATGCAGGACCCTCATCTCAATGGACAGTAGCTTTGCTTCCAATCTGTTTAAACTTCCTGAAAAATCTTCTCCTAAGATAATTCTGATCCCTTCTTCTTTAATTGGGAGTTCCATATATGAGTATCCTTCACTAGGCAACTGAAGTATCTCTCCCAATATCCTAGAATCCAAACAGATGTCAATCCCCTTTACAGTTGAAGTCACAGATCCATTTCCATAATTTAGGTTCTGGTAGAACTCTCTGACTAGATCAACATAGGTGACTTCCTTAAGAGAGCAATAAAGTTCCCATCCTTGATTTTTGATCTTGGTAGCAAAAGTAAAGCCTTCTTTCTCAAAGAACCGAAAATCTATATTTTTCCCGGTTTCTACTTTTCTATCAGAAAGAAGATTTACATTGGGGCTTATGGAGGGTTGAGAGGGACCTTGAGCAGGTACTGAAACTGGATTGGGAACAGTGGAAGACTGAGCATGCCTTTTCTTTCGGACAATTTCCTCAGGCTCTCGGATTGATTTCCTTCTTTGGGGAAGTTTCATCTTTGGAGCCATATCCAATAAGGTAGCAGACAAGAAGACTTGAATTCAGTGGAGGAGGGATCACTAAAGAGTAAAGAAGAATTTTGGTGGAAAAAAAGAAGTGGATTTTGAATGAACGGTGAAGTTCTAGGGCACGTTCCACCCGCGCCAACACTGCGAGAATGCACAGAAAAATCCTTTTCAAGGAGGCGATTTTTGGTGGAGAGAAGGAGGGAGAATTGCCTCGAAATTAGTCTTTGATTTGGAGCAAAACAGAAGTTTGGAGAGGACGGCTTTCGGAAGGAAGACGACGAGAAGATGAGTCGTCTCATAAACAGGTTTTCCCGTTTTAAAAACAATGAACCCGATGGAAGTTGGTGGGATTTACAAGTTTGCCATTGAGTCGACTCATGGGGGTCGACTCATGAAGTTCAGAAAATCAGGAAAAATACAAATAAATTCCAGAAAAATTCAAAATTTTGGGAGAAAGAATTTTGCTCAATGATAAGTTTTTAGAGTGATAAAACTGAGCTTTTGGAACCAGGATAGATGTTGAAAATTGAGCTCTAAGAGATTTTGACATCTATTCTTTGGAAATTGAGAAATTTCAGACAAATGGATCTAGAATTCCTAGATTTCTCCTATTTCACAGAATCTTTCCTCACTAAGGGCCTTTGTAAAGATATCAGCTAATTGATTTTCAGTGCAAACATATTCAAGAATTATATTTTTGTTTTGAACATGTTCTCTTATAAAATGATGTCTTATCTCAATATGTTTAGATCTTGAGTGTTGTATTGGATTTTTAGATAGATTTATAGCACTTGTATTATCACATTTTATTGGTGTTTCATTAAGTTTGATTCCAAAATCTTCGAGTTGTTGCTTAATCCACAAGATTTGAGCACAACAACTTCCGGCTGCAATGTATTCGGCCTCAGCCGTAGACAGTGCTACCGAATTTTGTTTCTTGCTAAACCATGAGATTAGGTTAACTCCAAGAAATTGGCAAGTTCCACTTGTGCTTTTTCTATCTAATTTACATCCAGCAAAATCAGCATCAGAGTATCCTAACAAATTAATTTGTGAGTCCTTAGAGTACCATAACCCTATAGTTTGTGTACCATTTAAGTATCTAAGGATTCTTTTAACAGCATTCAAATGAGATTCCTTAGGATTAGATTGATATCTTGCACATAAGCAAACACTAAACATGATATCAGGCCTACTTGCAGTTAAATATAATAATGAGCCAATCATACCTCTATAGTATTTTAAGTCTACGCTTTACCTTCATCATCCTTGTCAAGCTTACATGAGGGACTCATTGGTGTGCCAATTGGTTTGCAGTTCTCCATTCCAAATCTTTTGAGTAGTTCCTTGGTGTACTTGCTTTGGGTGATGGAGATTCCCTCTTTTGATTGTTTGATTTGGAGTCCGAGGAAGAAGGTGAGTTCTCCCATCATGCTCATCTCGAACTCTCCCTGCATAAGCTTAGCAAAGTCTTGACAAAGGGATTCATTAGTAGACCCAAAAATTATGTCATCAACATAAATTTGTATAATTAGCATATCATTTTGGTTTCTTTAATAAATAGAGTTGTATCCACATTGCCTCTTGAGAAACCATTATTTAGTAGAAATTTGCTTAGCCTTTCATACCATGCTCTAGGTGCTTGTTTTAGACCATATAAAGCTTTATTTAATCTAAAGACATGATTGGGAAAAGCATGATTTTCAAATCCAGGGGGTTGTTCTACATATACTTCTTCAGAAATATATCCATTTAAAAATGCACTTTTAACATCCATTTGAAATAGTTTGAATTTCATAAAGCAAGCATAAGCAAGTAGAAGTCTAATGGCTTCTAATCTAGCAACAGGTGCAAAGGTTTCATCAAAATCAATTCCTTCTTCTTGATTATATCCCTTAGCAACCAGTCTTGCTTTATTTCTAATTACATTTCCATGCTCATCTAATTTGTTTCTAAAGACCCATTTTGTGCCAATTATTGAATAATCTTTAGGTCTTTTCACTAAGGTCCAAACATTATTTCTTTCAAATTGACTGAGTTCTTCTTGCATAGCATTAATCCAGTTATGATCATTTTCAGCTTCTTCAAAAGTTTTAGGTTCAAGTTGAGATACAAAAGCACAATGATTAAGTACATCTCTAAGTGAAGAACGTGTTTTTACCCCATGCATAGGATCTCCGATAATTAATTCCTTAGGGTGGTTGTGAACATACCTCCATTCCTTGGGTAAGTCATTTGTACCTTGAGGTTGTTCTTGAATTTCTTCACCTTTCTCATTTTGTTCATCTTCTTGATCCTTGTCTTCTGGAGTTGCTGAATCTTTTAGAGTGATCTCCTTCATACCTTCTATTAGTGGATCTGCATCATCAACACCCTTATTCTTCCTTGAAGGAAGATCGTTAGATTCATCAAAGACAACATGTATGGACTCCTCAACTACTAAGGTTCTTTTGTTGAACACTCTAAATGCTTTACTAGTGGAGGAGTAGCCTAGAAGGATTGCTTCATCTGATTTTGCATCAAATTTACCAAGTTTTTCTTTGCCATTATTTAATACAAAACATCGGCAACCAAAAACATGAAAATAGGCAATATTTGGTTTTCTTCCTTTCCAAAGTTCATAGGGGGTTTTCTTTAAAAATTGTCTTATTAAAGCACGATTTAAAATGTAACATGCTGTGTTAATAGCTTCCGCCCAAAAATATTTTGGAAGGTTGCTTTCACAGAGCATGGTACGGGCCATTTCTTCTAAGGTTCTATTTTTCCTTTCAACTACCCCATTTTGTTGGGGTGTCCTAGGAGCAGAGAAGTTGTGGCCAATTCCATTTTCATCACAAAAATTTTCAAAGTCATGATTTTCAAATTCTGTTCCATGATCACTTCTAATATTTTGAATTGAAAACCCTTTTTCATTAGTGACTTTTCGATGAAATTTCGTGAAAATTTGAAAAGTTTCATTTTTGAGAGCTAAAAAGAAAACCCAAGTAAAACGAGAGTAATCATCAATTATTACAAATCCATATCGTTTTCCTCCTAGACTAGTGGTTTTAGTTGGTCCAAATAAATCCATATGTAAGAGCTCTAAAGGTCTAGAAGTTGAAATAGTGTTTTTGGATTTAAATGATATTCTAGTTTGTTTACCTAATTGGCATGCATCACAAATTCTATCCTTTTCAAAATTTAATTTTGGCAAACCGAGAACTAAATCCTTTTTGATTAATTTTGAAAGAGAATGCATGCTAATATGTGCAAGTCTACGATGCCACAGCCAACTAGTCTCATTTATTTTAGCATTTAAGGAAACTAGGCATTGCATGTCTAATTTAGTTAATCATTCAAGTCTACCATATAAACATTGCCATGCCTATGTCCTATAAATTTAATGCCATCGTTAATAGGACTCGTCACAATGCATACAGATGATTCAAAACTTACTTTATACCCTTTATCACAGAATTGACTAATGCTAAGTAAGTTATGCTTTAAACCTTTAACAAGTAAAACATTCTCAATGTATTTGGAGGGAGTGATACCAATGTTACCTATCCCGATGATCTTTCCTTTGCCATTATCTCCAAAGGTGACCATCCCTCCATCCTTAGCATCAAGCGTGATGAATTATGATTCATCACCAGTCATGTGTCTCGAGCATCCGCTGTCAAGATACCATTTCCTGTTTCCTTCTTGGGATGCTAGACACACCTGCAAGCACAGATCAAGTTTCTGTCTTAGGTACCCAAGCTTTCTTGGGTCCTTTCAGGTTAGTCAGAATGGTTCCTTTTGGAACCCATATTTTCTTTGTGTTTGCATATTTGTTAATAAGACATGTGTATGATTTATGTCCTATTCTTCCACATTTAAAACAAGTAATATTTGTAGGCTTTTTGCTTGAATAATTTGCATAAATATCCTTCAAAAATTTTTGTTTCTTCAGGGGTTTATAACCAAGTCCAGCCTTATCATATATAGCTTTCTGATTATCAAGGATCATATTTAGCTTGTTTGAACTTAAGGTGAACTTATCTACTATAGATTTCAGTTTGTTAATTTCATCCTTAAAGTTTTGATTTTCTTGAATCAATGTGAATTTTTCAATTGAAAGAATTTCAGCTTGTTTCACTAAGGACTGATTTTCCAATTTCAGCTCTTTGTTTTTCTTCCCTAGTTTCTTTAATTCATCAATTGAATCATAGAAAGCTTCATGCAATTCTTCAAAAGTAAATTCACTAGTGGATTCAGAAGTTACCTCATTTTCATGTGCCATTAGGCACAGATTGGCTTGTTCGGTTGAGGTTTCCTCGTCGGAGCTTGAGTCATCTGTTTCATAATCAGGTGAAGTTGTGGATTTGAGGGCAATGGTTCTTTTCTTTTTGATTTCATCCTCTTGATGTTGCATCATGCTAAGTTCATGAGTCATCAAGGATCCAAGAAGCTCTTCTAGAGGTAGAGTGTTCAAGTCCTTTGCTTCTTGGATGGCAGTCACCTTGGCTTCCCAAGTTCTTGGCAGTGACCTGAGAATCTTCCTTACAAGTTCACTGTTAGTATAAGATTTGCCAAGACTCTTTAAACCATTGATTATATCAGTAAAACGAGTAAACATAGCAGTTATGGACTCATCATGCTCTATTTTGAACAATTCATATTTATGTACAAGCATGTTTATTTTAGACTCTTTTACTTGATTTGTTCCCTCATGGGTGACTTCTAACCTATTCCATATTTCTTTAGCAGATGCACAAGTAGAAATGCGATTAAATTCACTAGCATCTAGTGCACAATAAAGAACATTCATAGCTTTGGCATTTAATTGTGCTAATTTCTTGTCAACCTCATCCCATTCTTTCTCGGGTTTGGTTGACTCCTCACCATCTATAATCTTGGTGGGTGTGTGAGGACCATTCACTATGATACTCCACATATCATAGTCGAGTGCTTGTATGAAAATCTTTATCCGAGCTTTCCAATAGGTGTAATTAGACCCATTGAAAAGTGGAGGTCGGTTTGTTGATTGCCCCTCGGCTAGAGAAGTTCCAACATGGGTTGCCATAGATCTTTGGCTCTTTGATTGTTAGATCAAAGAAGGGCTAGAGCACTGGCTCTGATACCACTTGTTGCCCAGCTATGCAACCCAAGAGGGGGGGTGAATTGGGTTTCTAAAAATTTTAAGCCCAACAGATAACTTATGAAGAACAAAATAATGGCTTTAAATCAATATTAATTAACTAAAGCAGTATTGCAAGGATATAAATAAGATAAAGCGATAAAGCACACCACAAACACAAGGATTTATAGTGGTTCGGTGCTAACCTTGCACCTACGTCCACTCCCCAAGATCCCACTTGGGAATTTTAATCCACTATCCTTTGTATTCAACCCGAATACAAAACGTCGGAAACTCCGACACTAGCTATCCCAAGCTAGAATACAGGACGTCGGAAACTCCGACCCTAGCTATCCCAAGCTAGAACACTTGTTTCCCGGGTACAAGCCAACCCACAACACTCCGATTTCAGGTTCGGATCAACCTTTCCTTGTTTTGGAAATCCTCCAAAAACAAGAGCAAAAACTCACAAACAGTAAGAATATTTAGAGCACAGATGAATACAAAAACAGCTCCTTAAATGAGCAAATATAACAATAAAAGCTTTACTCAAATGAAGAACCCCTTTTTCAGATTTTCTCAAGATGAATGAACGGTTGAACGCTTGAGAAGAGGTTGATTGTTGATTGAAGATCTCTTGAAAGCTTTGAACGATCTCTAGATCAAGGTTGAAACGATAGGCGTGAAGAATTCTCTCCTTGAAAGATCTTCCTTTTCTCTTTCACAATCTCTCTGGTATATTGTGGATCCTCTCTCTTTTTCTCTATGGATATTTCTTTGATCTCAGGCTTTTTCTTGCAAATTTTGGATCCTCTCTTCTGTTCTTCCCTTTTTCTTCTCTTTTCTTCTCTACTTTTGATTTCACGTTTGATCCGCTATTTAATCTGCAATTTCTTTCATCATTTAAAGCATTTTGTAGCATTAGAAGCAAGAGAAAACAATTTAGGCAGATAAAGAGCCGTTAGAGGATTTTTAGGAAGCATAAATGGCAATTAAAATGGGCAAAAAAATAGCCGTTGCTGACATTTCCCGTCGCAGGGGTCGACTCATGAGTCGACTCATGCTTCAGGAGTCGACTCATGAGTCGACTTCTGTTGCAACAGACCAGAAGATCTGATTTCTGAATTTTTCGGTTCAAATCAGCAGGGGTCGACTCATGAGTCGACTCATGCCTTGTGGGTCGACTCATGAGTCGACTCACAGGTCGTGCCAAGCCAAAAAATCCAGCGTGCCATGGGAATTTTTTCGTGCCATTCAGCTCATAGTGCCATGAGTTGACTCATGAGTCGACTCATGCACTTTAAACCTTCATAACTTCAAAAATATTAGTCCAAACACAATGAAATTTTCACCAATAGATTTCAAATCATTTGTTCTACCAAATGGTACTATCAAATCAGGATTTTAGCAAAATTACGATTTTGCCCTTGAAGAGCATAAGGACTTTTTCAATTGTTTGTATCCCTTCAATCTGCTTTGTAATCATCAAAATCAATCTAGGAGCAACACAAATCTCTCTAGCTGAGTCATATAGATTTTTTTCTCAAAATTTTTATTGAGGAAGGCAGTCTTGACATCTATCTGTCCGATCTCATAGTCATGGTATGCTGCAATAGCAAGCATTATCCGAATAGACTTGAGCATGACTACCGATGAAAAGATTTCTCATAATCAACACCTTATTTTTGTCTGAAACCTTTTGCCACTAGTCTAACCTTATAGGTCTCTACCTGGCCATTTACTCCAATCTTCTTTCTGAAGACTCAATTGCAGCCTTTTGGGGTCACATCCTCAGGCGCATCAACCAAGGTCCAAACTTGGTTAGTATACATGGAGTCTATTTCAAATTTCACAACATTAAGCCATTTGTCAGAGTCACTACTCATGACAGCTTTCGAATAGGTTGTGGGATCATCATTCTCAATGATGTGGGATGTGTTGTCATTTTTAATGATAAACCCATATCTGAGTGGTACATTACGCACTTTACTTGACCTTAGAGAGGAGGTATGTGTAGTGGCTGTGCCTCAATTATAGAGACATCTGGTTGAGAAATAGTTTGTGAATTCTGGATGGATTGTAGATTTTGAAATTTCACAAATTCAAAAGATCTCCCACTACCACCTTCTTGGATAAACTCTTTCTCCAAGAAAATGGTATGCCTACAAACAAACACCTTTTGTTGAGTAGGATTATAGAAGTAGTATCTTATACTCTCCTTGGGATAATCTATAAATCTGTATTTTTCTGATCTAGCATCTAGCTTATGTCCATCAATATTTTTCACATAAGCTGGGCAACCCCAAATCTTAAGATGCTTAAGATTGATTTTTTTTTCTATATTTCATATGGAGTGCTGAAATAGATTTAGAAGGTACTTTATTCAAGATATACGCTACGATCTCAAGAGCATATCTCCAGAAGGATAGCAGAAGATCTGTGAAATACATCATGGACTGCACCATATCTAATAAGGTGTGATTCTTCTTTTTCATAATTTTATTTAATTATGGAGTATAAGGAGGTGTCTACTGAGAGAGTATTTCATTTAGTTTTTAATAATTGAGAAACTCACTGGATAAGTATTCTCCTCCTCGATCATATCGAAGAACTTTAATACTTTTACTAGTTTGTTTCTCAACCATTCTTTAATGCTCTTTAAAAATATCAAATGCTTCAAATTTATATTTTATTAAATATACATATCCAAACCTAGACCTATTATCAGTAAATGTGATGAAATAAGAGTATGCACCTCTGGCTTGAGTCGACATTAGACCACAGACATCAGTATGTACAAGGTCAAATATGTCACTCGCCCTTTCTCCATGTCCAGTAAATGGAGTCTAGATTATTTTTTTCATGAGACAAGATTCACAAGTTTCATATGATTCATAATCATAAGGATCAAAAAATTTATCTTTAAATAACTTGTTAATTCTTGATTTATTTATATGACCAAGTTGGCAATGCCAGAGATATGTGACATTCACATCCTCTCTTTCTTTTCTTCATATTATCAATATGAAATATATTATCATTAAGTGAAAGAAGCAAAAAACCATTATCAATAAAAGTACTTCCATAATATTCATTAAAAAAAATATAGAACAACCATTGTTCTTTACATTTATTTCAAAACCTTATTCCAATAACAATGGTATAGAAATAATATTTCTAATGATATTTGAAATATAATAATAGATCTTCAATTCTAAAATTTTGCCCAAAGGCAACTTCAAAATTCTGGTTCCTATGGCTTTAGCCTAAATGGACTCTCCATTAGTGTCGAATAGTTTGAAATCATTTTTATTCAGACTCTTTATTTTCTATAGACCCTGCAATGATTTACAAAGGTATGAGCTACAGACGGTATCTAATATCCAAAAATTTGAAAATAAAATACTTAATGATAAGTTAGTTTGTGTTATTACAAACCTTTGGCAATGTTTGTCAATTTTACAGTTGCAAGGTACTCCTTGCAATTCCTCTTCCAGTGGCCCTCCTTGCCACAGTGATAGCAAGTATCTTTGGTAGAGACCTTCTTCACCTTCTTCTTGGAGATGTGAGTCTTAGGGTTCATCTTTTTTTTAGAAACTTTTTTTGTCTTTTTTTTGTTGATCTTATCGACAAGAAGTACCGGAGCCTTTTCATCCTTGAAATGGCTCTCTGCTGTTTTCAACATGTTCAGTAGCTTTGACAGGCTGATGTTCAGTTTGTTCATATGGTAATTTATAACAAATTGAGAAAAAAAATCAGAGAGAGACTGCAAGATCAAATTCTAGCTCAGTTCACCATCCATGGCAAAGCCCAACTATCCCAGAAGAGTAATCAAATCAATCATCTTCAGAAAATGCATTTGCATGGAGGTGCCTTCAGTCATGCCAGCACAGAACAACTACTTTGATATCTCATATCAAGTAGTTCAATTTTGTTCTCTATATAACTCTTTAAGTTTAAGGAGTATAGAGGGAACATCCATGTCCTCATGCTGCCTCTGAAGTTCATTGCTCATAGAGGCAAGCATGATGCATTTGACAATCACACTGTCATCTTTTCACATCTTGTATGTGACCCTTTCCTCCTCAAAAGCATCTTCTCCAAGAAAATCTGGTGCAGGTGTGTCCAGAATGTAGGAGACTTTCTTCTGAGTGAGAATAATTCTCAAGTTTCTTAACCAGTCTATGTAGTTAGGTCAGATCAATTGGTTCACATCTAGGATGCCTCTAAGTGACAGTGAGGATGCCATGTGTGTAGTTTATCTACAATAACAAGAACACAATATAAGCGGATAACTTATAATGGCATTCATAACTAGATTAGGATTTTTGTCTAATTGTGTCTCTCACTATTTTATCGAACTTCATAGCCCTCATCTATGAAAGTTGAGAAATGTACTAATTTTTCTTAATAGAGTTGGGATCCCTATTCTTCACAAACATCTTGTGGATAGCACAACAAATATTCATGAGTTTAAGAGTAGGTAACTCTTTACCAATTGTACCTCTATAATTCTTAATATTTTTCTTTCTGACCTCTAGATCATATATAGCCTTGTGGATAGTACAACAAACTATAGTATTCTGATTAAGTTGACCCTTCAATCCCATATGATCATACTTAAACAATGCTGCCCTTGTGGATAGCACAACAAAGTAATACTATTCAAAATATACTATAAGCATCAATATGTACTTGATCAACATCATATCAATTTCTATAGTAAGCCTTGTGGATAGCACAACAAGCTCACTAAGATCTTGACATACTTTATCGATCAAGTTTGAAGGAAGATCCTTGTAATGTCTACATTACTACTCAATCTAAGTCTAAAATTCAATAAGACTAAATTGGTCAGGTCAGTAAGTAGGAGGCTCCTCGTAGCTTTTCTTAGACACCAACATAGTTGGCCAGGCCAGCATACGGACCTAATTAGAAAACTACCTATGATACTTTTCTCAACACTAATTGATCTAAAGAATTTGACTTTTGAAAGTGAATCCCAGCATTATTACTTAATATAATTTTAAGAGGGACTTTGAACTGGTCTCGGTACATCCTAACTACGACTACATAAAATATACTTTACATATTATACAATTTGATATGCTTCTAAACTTTATAATAGCAATCATATAATCATGCTAAAATTCAAATAAGGGTGCAATTGAAGTCATAACATATGACAAGCATATCCAAGAAATATAACTAACCCTAATAATATTAGGCATGTATAACACCCTTAACCATACATCGATTTAAGCATGAAGCTACCATGATAATATAAATTCTAAATTATCATAAATTTATAATTTTAATAATTAAAATTTAAAATCATGGTACATATAAAATCAAAAATATTTTTTGAGATTAAAGATCAATGCAACATTTTTGGCAATGTATGATCACTAACAATTCTATGCAACTACTTTGCACTTGTTTGATTGAATCAGATAAGGGTGGCTCTGATATCATTATTGGGTTCTGACCATACAGTAAAAAATAATTTTTAAAATTTTTAAAATCAAATAATTCAATAGCTTTAACAATTAAAACTATTGAGCCGAATACAAAACCCTAGAATCACCTTGTGGATATCGATAAAACAAAACAAGCATACAAAAAGAAATAGAATTTTTACTTTCACCAAAAAGGATGAAGTGGCATGTTGATGTTCTCTATGAGACTCCAAAGTAGAAGTTCTCCAATGGTGATCCACACAAAAGTTAGCCAAGATCCTTCCTAACTGGTGCGCTGCCGCAACCTTTTCTTCTCAAGAACACTGCCGGCTTCGAACTCAAGGAACGAATGCATCAAAGTCCAGTTGCTTTCGATCTTGCCATTAGATTGACACCAAGAAGACACTCTTCAAATATCTTACAATCTAAGATTTGATTTTGACTCCAACACATAAAAAAATCAAATCCTAGGGCACACTAACAACACTTACTAAAATCTTACCACCCTTCTTGCGAACTTTGCCACTCAATTTTTTCTTGCCTTTTTCTCAAATTTTTTTCAAAATTTTTTCTATGATTTTGACACCCCTTATCTCTGGTTTCAATCCAAAAACATAGAAGCAAAGCCATGTGGGATGTCCCCTTTAAATAAGGGACCAAGGGACGTGTCATGGGACCAAGGGGTGCCAACCTTTGGTGCTCCACTTTCTCATGTGGTGAATAAATTCACCATGTGGAATGAAAGAATAATGCACTACAAGTCCATCGCATATGGGATGCGATAAGGTGTTTATTGTAATTTATCTTTTAGACTTATGTAATTGACATTTATGATTAATAAAATAAGGCATTTTTGTTTCATTATATACCGTACCTTATTTATTTTAAGATTATAATGAACCCCATAGGTTTAGGCAATAATTTTAGGACCATGATGAGATCACGCCAGTAAAACCTAATTCTTTGATAGTCCTAACCTAAAATATTTCTAGTCATTGGTACATTGAGTCGGGGATCAATGATACCGGAAAGACTGGCATGTCCTATGTATGCTCAGAAATGAGGGTGGTTGATCTCACAACTACTTGTGTGGTGACACTAATACAAGGATATGAGTGTTCATTAGAGAATGAGTTTACTGAATTGACCTATGAGAGAATATCAGATAGAGTCTTATTTATTTATCAACTGATGTTTCTCTAATGGGAGTTGTGTATGTGATCCTTAACCTGAGATCACCATGGTCCCTTATGTATTTGGATCCATATTTTGGGTCACTACTTAACTTGATTCTCTGATCCTTATGTAGGGTTCTGGATATGGTGAAGAGTACATGAAATTTGTGTGTAATCAATAAGGAATCAGTCACTCTTAATAAGGAGAGTGAACATCCTATGTGATCTCATAGGTCGTTGATTCAAAAATCTTTGACCAAAGAAGGATGATAATTAGAAAAAAATTTTAATATATCATCAACTAAATCTTTATCTTTTGATCAAGATACATAATGATTAGTGATTGAGTTTGACATATTTTCATACCCACAGTTCATCTGGGACGTTGTTTGACTGAAGGATTGAATTACACGAAAACTTATCACTAGAGGATATTTTGATAATTTTTTATCAAAATTTTAAATCTTCTAGATAGTCATGATATATTGCTAGACATCAATCTTGACTTATGATTTCATCAAAATTAAAAGAATTTAATTTTGGAGTCAATTTGGAAGAGTCCAAGTTGATTGGGACTCTTCGAATGACCTAATCTCATCAGATTAGGATTACATCAAAAATCTTGATCCATTACTGGCTAAATTTGAAATTCAATGGATCACACACTTTAAAATTTAATCTTGATCTAATTTAATTAGAGTTTAATGTAAATTCTATGGATTAATTTGATATGCTAGCACATTGTATTAACCCAAATTTGCAAATTGGTTTAGATCAAATTGTTTGAGCTAACCTAAACCAGTTGCCTTTGACCTAATGGGATTGGGTCAATTTGGATTGGATCCGTATCCAACTTGGACTAGTTTTAAGTGGAGAAGGAATCCTCCATGCCCACTAGAACCCACACATAAAATAAATGCCACCTCCTTTATTTTTGGCATGTGAAAGGAAGAGTCCTTCTTAAAGAAGGCTCTTAATTTTTACGTGTTGCCATAATTTTCTAACCAGATCTCCTATGTTTTGATGCCAAAATTAATTAAATTTCTTATGACACATAGAGAAGGAAGAGTTATTCAGCTGTAAGTATTTGGAATGCCAAAAATTTACTTGGTGAATTTATTTGGTGTATGCGAAGTTGGAGCGCCAAAGGTTGGCTCCCCTTCATCCCTTGTGATGTCCCTTGGTCCCCTATTTATAGGGGATGCCCCACTTAGTTTCTTATTAAGATTTTTGGGTAAAATTAGAGACACAAGATGTGGTAAATATAAGAAAAATTTTGAAAAAAATTTGGAGAAAAAAAAAAGGAGAATTTGAGGGGCAAAATTTGAAAGATGGGTGGTGAGTTTTTTAGCAAGTGTTGCTCGAGTGCCCTAGGGTTTGATTTCTCCATATGTTAGAGCCAAAAATCAAATCTTAGATTGTATGACATCTGAAGAGTATCTTCTTGGTGTCTTTCTAGTGGTAAGATCAAAAGCAACTGGGCTTTGGTGCGATCATGATGCAAGTTCGAAGCCGGTAGTATTCCTGAGAAGATAAGGCTGCGACAGCACACCGATTGGGAAGGACCTTAGCTAACTTCTGTGTGGATCACCATTGGAGGACTTCTATCATGGGTCTCATGGAGAATATCAATATAACACTTTTTTATTTTGATGAAAGTATAAAATTCTATCCCTATGCATGCTTGTTTTTGCTTTGATCGGTATCGGTAAGGTGATTCTAGGATTTGGATTCTGACTCCGTAGTTTTATGTGATAGAACTACTGATTTGTATGATTTTAAAATTTTTAAAAATTATTTTTTAGTATATAGTCAAAATTCAATAGTAGTATCAGAGCCACCCTTATCTGATTCGATCAAACAAGTACAATATAGTAGCATAGAACCGTTCTTATTCATATCCTACTAAAAATGTACCATTATTTTTAGCATCAATTCTTCAAACCCAAAAAAATATTTTTGACTTTTAGTGAACCATAATTCTAAATTTTAATTATTAAATTATAAATTTATGATAATTTATAATTTTATTATCATGGTAGCATGATGCTCAAATCGATGTATAGAAAATAAGGGTGTTATGCATGCCAAATTAGATTAGGGTTTGTTATATTATATGAATTTGTTAGTCATATGTTATGACTTCGATTGCACCCTTATATAATTTTTGACATGATAATATGATTGCTATTATGAATAGTTGAAGCATGTAAATTTGCATAATTTATAGTGTATATTTTATGCGCTTATAGTTAGGATATGTCGAGACCAGTTTAAAGTCTCTCGTTTAATTATATTAAGTTGTAATGTCGGGATTCACTTTTTAATCAAAAGTTGAATTCTTAAGATCAACTGATGTTGAGAAAAGTATGAATAGTGGTTTTCTAATTAGGTCCGTATGCTGGTCTGGCCAACTCTGTTGGTGTCTAGAAAAGCTACAGGGAGCCTCCCACCTACATACTTGACCAATTTGGTCTTGTTGAATTTTGAACTTAGATTGATTAAGTGATGTAGACACAACAAGGGTCTTTCTTCAAACTTGGTCATAGAGTATGTCAAAATCTTAGTGAGCTTGTTGTGCTATCCACAAGGCTTACTATAAAAATTAACATGATGTTGATCAAGTGCATATTGATGCTTATGGCATATTTGAATAGTATTGTTTTATTGTGCTATCCACAAGGGCAGCATTATTTAAGTATGACCATATGGATTGAAGGGTCAACTTAACTAGAACACTATAGTTTGTTGTGCTATCCATAAGACTATATGTGATCTAGAGGCCAAAAAGAAAGATGTTGAGAATTGTAGAGCTACAATTAGTAAAGAGTTACTTATTCTTGATCTCATGAATACTTGTTGTGCTATCCACAAGGTATTTTTGAGGAATAAAGATCTCAACTCCACTAAGAAATATTAGTATGTTTCTCGATTTTCATATTTGAGGGGTATGAAGTTCGATAAAATAGTGAGAGACACAATTAGATAAAAGTTCTAGTCTAGTTGTGCATATCATCATGAGTCATCCACTTATATTGTATTCTTGTTATTGTAGATTAACTACACTCATGGCATCCTCACTTTCACTTAGAGGTATCCTAGATGCAAATAAATTGACTGGACCCAACTATGTCGACTGATTCAGAAACTTGAAAATTGTTCTTACTTGAGAGAAAGTCTCATACATTCTAGATACACCTGCTCTAGATTCTCTTGAGAAAGTTCTTCCAAGGAGGAAAAGGCCACATATAAGATGTGGAAAGATGACAGTGTACTATCAAATATATTATACTTGTCTCTATGAGCAACAAGCTTCAGAGGCAACATGAGGACATGGACGTTCCCTCTATTCTCCTTAATCTTGAGGAGTTATACATGGAGCAAAGTTGAACTGCTCGATATGAGATATTAAAGTAGTTATTCCGTGCTCGCATGATTGAAGGCACCTCCGTACAAATGCATGTTCTAAAGATGATTGATTTGATCACTCATCTAGAGTAGTTGGATTTTGCCATGGACGGTGAACTAAGCTAGGATTTGATCCTACAGTCTCTCCCTGACTTCTTTTCTCAGTTTGTTCTTAATTATTATATGGACAAACTGAACATAAGCTTGCCTGAACTGCTGAACATATTAAAAATAGCAGACAGTCATTTCAAGGGTGAAAAGGCTCAGGTTCTTCATATTGATAAGATCAGCAAGAAGAAGGCAAAAAAAGGTTCTAAGAAAAAGATGAATCCTAAGGCTGGCATCTCCAAGAAAGAGGTGAAGAAGGTCTCCACCAAATGTACTTGCTATCAATGTGGCAAGGAGGGCCACTGGAAGAGGAATTGCAAGGAGTACCTTGCAACCATGAAATCAACAAATGTTGCTAAAAGTTTGTATATGATATAAACTAATTTATCATCAAGTACTTCAATATCAGATCTTGGGTATTAGATATCGTCTGTGGTTCACACTTTTACAAATCATTGCAGGATCTACAGGAAGTAAGAAATCTAAATAAAGGTGACTTCATGCTATTCGACGCTAGTGGAGAGTCCATTCAGGTTGAAGCCATAAGAACCAGGGTTTTAAAGTTACCTTCGGACAAAGTTTTGGAACTGAAGACCTATTATTATATTCTTAATATTGTTAGAAATATTATTTCTGTACCATTGTTGTTGGAATAAGATTTTAAAATAATTACAAAGAACAATGGTTATTATATATATTTTTCTAACAAATATTGTGGAAGTACTTTTATTCATAATGGTCTTATGTTTCTTTCACTTAATATAATATGCTTCATGTTGATAATATGAAGAAAAAAAAGAGAGAGGATGTGAATGTCACATATCTCTGGCACTACCGACTTGCCCATATAAATGAGTCAAGGATTAACAAGTTATAAAAAGATAATTTCTTTGTTCCTTATGATTATGAATCATATGAAACTTGTGAATCTTACCTCATAAAAAAAATGACCAAGACTTCGTTTACTGGACATGGAGAAAGGGCAAGTGACATTTGGACCTTGTACATACTGATGTATGTGATTCGATGTTGACTTAAGCCAAAGGTGGATAATCTTACTTTATCATGTTTACTGATGATAGGTCTAGGTTGGATATATGTATTTGATGAAATACAAATTCAAAGCCTTTGACAAATTTAAAGAGTATCAAAGAATGATCGAAAAATAAATTGATAAACATATTAAAACTCTTCGATCGGATCGAGGAAGAGAATACTAATCTAGTAAGTTTCTTGATTATTTGAAACAAAATAGAATACTCTCTCAATGAACACCTCCTTATACTCCATAATTAAATAGAATTACAGAAAAAAAATTGTACCTTATTAGATATGGTGTGGTCCATGATGTGTTTCACAGATCTTCTGATATCCTTTTGGAGATATACCCTCGAGACTGCAGCGTATATCTTAAATAAAGTGCCTTCGAAATCTCTTTCTAGCACTCCATTTAAAAAAATAGAAAGGAAAAAGATGCAATCTTAAGCATCTTAAGATTTGAGGTTGCCCAGCTTATGTGAAAAATATTGATGGACATAAGCTAGATGCTAGATCAGAAATATGCAAGTTTGTAGGTTATCCCAAGGAGAGTATAGGATACTACTTCTGTAACCCTACTCAACAAAAGGTGTTTGTTGGTAGGCATGTCATTTTTTGGAGAAAGAGTTTATCCGAGAAGGAGGCAGTAGGAGGTCTGTTGAACTTGAAGAAGTTCAAAACCTACAATCCATCCAAGATTCACCAAATAGTTTTCAACCAGATGCACCCATTGTTGAGGCACAACCACTACACACATCTCTTCTCTAAAGATCAAGTAGAGTGCGTAGTGTAGCACCCAGGTATGGATTTGTCATTGAGAATGATAATACAACCCACATCATGGAGAATGATGATCCCATGACCTATTCGGAAGCTATCATGAGTAGTGACTCTGACAAATAGCTCAGTACCATGAAATTCAAAAT
>NC_025994.2:31210856-31230345 GCF_000442705.2 Elaeis guineensis
TTTCATCATAGTCAATTTCTTATCTTTGTTTGAAACCCTTCACCGCTAATCTAGCTTTGTAGGTTTCTATTTGGCCATCTACTATGATCTTCTTCTTGAAGACCCACTTGCACCCTATTGGGGTTACACCATCAGGCGCATCAGCCAAGGTCCACAATTGGTTGGTGTACGTAAAGTCCATTTCAGATTTCATGGCTTCTAGCCATCTATTCGAGTCTATACTCATGACAGCTTTTGAATAGATTAGTGGATCATCATCTTGAATGATGTTGATCGAATTATCATTCTCAATGACAAAATCATATCTTAGAGATGCTTGATGTACTTTATTTGACCTTCAGAGAGAGGTGTGTATTGTGGATGTACCTCATCCTTGGGTACTTTTAATTGAGGATCTTCTTGTAGTTCAATCACAGGTATTTCTGGATCAATTTGTAGATTTTAAACTTCTATAAATTCAATATTCCTCTCACTGCCTCTTTTTGGATGAACTTATTTTTCAAGAAAATGGTATACCTACTAACAAATACCTTTTATTCAGTAGGATGGTAGAAGTTGTATCCATTAGTTTTCTTAGGATATCCTATAAACCTACACTTGTCTGATCTAGCATTAAGCTTATGTCCAAAAATATTTTTGACATAAGCAAGACAGCCCCAAATCTTAAGATGTTTAAGATTAGATTTACTTCTTTTCCATATCTCATATGGTGTGCTTGCAACAGACTTTGAAGGCACCCTGTTTAAAATATATGCGACAGTATCTAGGGCATATCTCTAGAAAGATATTGAGAGATCTGTGAAGCATATCATGGACTGCACCATATCCATCAAAGTGTAATTTTTTCTTTCTGTTGCATCATTTAACTGGGATGTATAAAGGGAGTCTATTCAAAGAGAATACCTTTACTTTTAAGATAATCAAGAAATTCACTAGATAAGTATTCTCCTCTTCAATCAGATCGAAGAACCTTGAAACCCTTTTCAATTTATTTCTCAACTATATTTTGATACTCCTTGAACTTATCAAAGACTTTGGATTTATGTTCATAAGATACACAAATCCAACCTTGATAAATCATCTGTAAAGGTGATAAAATAGGAGTATTCTCCTCTAGCCTGAGTTATCATTGGTCTATATACATTTGTATGTACTAAGACTGATAACTCTTTGTCTGCTCTCCATATCCAAAAATAGAGTTTGGTCATCTTACCCATGAGACAAGATTCACAAGTTCTCAATGATTCATAATCATACGGGTCAAAGAATTCTTCTTTGTATAACTTGTTTATCCTTGACTCACTAATATGACCAAGATGATAATGTCAGAGATATGTGATATTCAATCTTCTTTCTTTTTTTCATATTTTATTCAATATAAAAAATATTTTTATTGAATGCAAGAATTAAAAATTTGTTATCAATATAACCACTGCCATAAAATTCATTAGAAAAGAAAATGGAGCATCTATTTTTTATTAACCTTATTTCATAATCTTATTTTAATAAAAAATATAGAAATAATATTTTTAATAATTTTTGATATATAATAGTAGTCTTTTAATTCTAAAATTTTATCCGAAGGCAAAACAAGTATACAGGTTCCCACAGCCTCTGCGCTAATAGACTTTCTACTTGCACCATAAAGCTCGAGGTCACCTCCTTTCAAACCTTTGATATTCTGTAGTTATTATAATGAATTACAAATGTATGATCCATAGACGGTATCTAATATCCAAGTATCAAAGTTTGAGCCACTCAATAAAAAATAGATCGTATCATATACACACCTTTTGATGCTATATCTGTACCTTGCTTCAATCTTGTAAGATAATTCTTACAATTATTATCTCAATATTCAAATTTGCCACAAAATCAACAGCTAATATCCAAAGAGATATCTTTTGCCTTCTCATTATTATTGACTAATCCAAGGTCAGGAATATCCAAAACATCAGAGTTCTTCTCCGATATGAACCTAATCTGCAAGTTCTCAACCAATCCACATAATTTGGATCGATTAACATGGTTTCATGCAGTGAAAATAAAGAAGCCATAATAAAGAATAATTGTATAGGTAGACCACTCATATTTGACATGTACAATTAGATGAGATTTTTTAACTAGTTGTATCTTCCACTATTTTATTAGATACCATAGCCCTCTCTTATGGTAAATGAGAAATCCTAATCTGATTTTTTAATGAGTTGTGACCCTAATCCCTCAATGAAGCTTGTGGATACACAATAAATCTCAATGAGTTCACAAGTAGAGAAACTTATCTAATTATATCTCATGCAACTCTCAACATAATCCTTGCCTCTAAAAATACTCATCGCTTTGTAGATATCATAACAAACTATAGTATTTTTAGTTAAGTCAGATCCTTCATTTTCATACAGCCATATCTGAAAAATACTGTCCTTGTGGAATCACAATAAAGCAATATATTTAAAATATGTCATAAAGCATCAAAAATAAACCAAGACAAACCACATCAATCTACATAGCAAGCCTTGTGGATATCACAACCAGCCTACTATGTTTTAATAGGATATTACTAGATATGAAGGAAGGCTTATGTAGTATTCAAAATACTAAATAACTTTTATTCAAGATTCAAACTAATCTAATTGGCTAAAAAAGTATTAAGATTTGTGGGGGTCCCCCGTTGCTTTTCTTAGACACCAATAAATTGGTTAGGCCAGCAAACGAAACCAATTAATAACCACCGCACTTGAAATATTCTTTAGACACCAAATGATTAATCGATTCAAGAATTAGGTCAGCTACTAGATCACAATACTACAACTTAATATGAATTTTGTGAGCGATTTAATTATCTCATGCACATCCTTAATTTAATCAATCATAATGATGCACTATTATGTTGTATCTTAACAATCATCACAACTAATCATGGCATCTAATTATTGGATTTCGTATGTCGGGGCATGCATGTATGTTTTAAAAATTTTATTTTCTAAATATCATAGTGGAATAGTAGATTAAAATATTTTTAATCTATATCATGCATACATAAAATATAAACCATAAGGATCTACTTCATATGCTGAAATTGTACATATATTAAATTTAATATTGGATCGAATCACATACCTGTTTTATAATTTTTTTCTTCAAATCCGGATCTAAAAGAGAAGATATTTTTTTTTAGCCATACAAGTATCCGACCTCTATGGGTATCCACTCAGGATCAACCTAGAATAACTATCTTAAGATTGAATTTTCTTCTCTAAGAAAATTCAACTAGCGAATCTAAACGAAGCCTAGATCATGATCAACTCTTTGATCCTTTTCTTGATCTTCTTTTTATTTTCTTCTCTTGTTTTTCTTCCTTGAATATGCTACTACCAAGCACCAGGAACCAGCACTCAAAGGGGATGCCCAAAGCCCTTATGGGCATGAAGAAGTGGGATGCCCAAGGGTGGGGTGTGTGGACGTCCAAGGGGAAGAGAATGGGAGGAGAAGAGAGGGCATGGGGGCACTCTAAGAGGGGGTGTTGGCTACTGGTTGTGATGCCTAGGGACTTTAGGAGAGGCCTCTTTAAATAGATATAAAGATTGAACTTATTCAATCTCATAATACAAGTTCTACTTGTATTAGGTTTCCTGATAATTTAAGTTATACAACTTCCTTTTGAAAATCTATTAAGCACCAACTCTTGGAGCCCTTGCACCCACAAAATCATACACCAAAATGCACCTAAGGGACACCCCAATAAGAATCTATAAGACCTCTAAAGGTAGGACATGCCTAACTCGAACAAATCAAGTGACGGCCACATCTAAACTATCAAGAAAATAAATTAAGGACTTGCACCCTTAATTCAATTGATCCAAAATCTTAGATACCTAACAATTAGAATCCAATGAATCTAATTCATTTAGATTATTAACAGATAATTATGTTTGAATTATCTTATTAAATAAAAAAATAAATATTAAAAAAATATTGGGTCCAACCATGTGCTAGCAAGGTTATCTTGAACCCAATTGGGTTTCTCTAAACCCAATTGACACTTCATAAGCTCAATTGCTTATTCCTGATCTAATCCTTTGTTGTGTGACCCCATAGATTCAATTCTATCTAGTAGTAAGATATACAATGATCTCTATCAAAGTATCATTGAAACTCTTTTCAATGGATCAGAAAATTTTACTCTAACTCATTAAGAATTATCGATCCAGAATAATCCTAGTGAGCTCTCACAATCCACTAGTGACACCTAGCAGTATGTAGTGGCAACCCAGTAGAACGAAAAGAATCTCAAGGTGTAGTTAATGTATGATTCAGTTCTTCTATCGTGAGTCCAGACTAGATGGTAGGTCATGGATAAATCATCAAACCTCAACATCAGTCATATGATAGATTCGATTAGCTCAAGTCCAATTATGATTTCTATGAAAACTCTTTTCCATCAATCACACTGCTATGGTCATAAACTCTCGAACTTAGCCTCTCAAATTTTATAGGACTACTCCTCTCTATCAAGATGGATAGATCCCATTTGATGCATATCCTACTCCTACAGTGCAAACTATCACCAACATCCACTACAAGGGCTCATTAAGACCCATGTTTATGTGTCAGTCAAACCCAGCTGCCCCACTATGAGCAATCGTACCATCTCAGATCAAAAAATCATTCAACAACTACAGCATCAAGACAATCACTGATGATTGAATAGAAATCTAGGTGATCTCTCGTATGATCATGCTCAGTACTAGTTGTTCTCTAATAACTATCCGTACTTATCACTCAGTATCTCTACACTGTAGACTAGAGACTCATCTATCTCGAAAAAGTGATCTATCCTGATCGATCACCATCCTCATGATGATTTTATGATCGAAAGTATTTAAAATTAAATGCATATCTCTAATTCTCAATACTTTGAGAATATGTATCGAAAGTTAATTTCATAGACGATTCAAAGACACATCACACTTGAATAAAAAATAATCTTGTTCTTTTATTGATCAAATCAATATATTAAGTATAAAATTATATCCTAGATTTACTACAATGTGTCAGCCATATTGATTTTTAAGACATACATCTAACAATCTTACACTTGGACTAATATTAATTGTCCACTAATCTAAGTCCCATCCTTTCAAGGTGGACTTTCATTTTCGACTGGTTCAATTGCTTTGCCAATAGGTTTGCCACGATGTCCGTAGAGTCTACTTTTCGCACCTTGACATATTTTTTTTTAGGTAGTCGCATATGATATGATACCGCTACTTGATATGCTTTGATTTCTTATGAGACCTCAGCTCCTTAGCAAGTGCTATGGCTCCATTGTTGTCATGATAAAGTAGTTTGACATTTGAAGTCATAACCTCAAGTTCCATGATGAACTTCTTGAACCAGAAGCCTTCTTTTGCAACATCTGAAGTGGTGATATATTTGCTAGGTTTTGATCATGCAGCAAAAAATAATTTTTAAAATTTTAAAATCAAACAAGTCAATAGCTTTAACTATTAAAACTATTGAGCCGAATCCAAAACCCTAGAATCACCTTGTCGATAACAATCAAAATAAAATAAGCATGCAAAAGAGATAGAATTTTTATTTTATCAAAAAAGATAAAGTGGCACATTGGTATTCTCCATGAGACTCCAAAGTAGAAGCCCTCCAATGTGATCCACACAAAAGTCAGTCAAGATCCTTCCTAACTGGTGCGCTGTCGCAGCCTTGTCTTCTGAAGAACACTGCCGACTTCAAACTCAAGGAACGATCGCACCAAAGTCCAGTTACTTTGATCTTACCATCAGAATCACACCAAGAAGACAGTCTTCAAATATCTTACAACTTAAGATTTGATTTTTAGCTCCAACACATGAAAAACCAAACCCTAGGGCATATTAGAACACTTGCTAAAAATCTTACCACCCTTCTTGCAAAATTTGCCACTCAATTTTTTCTTGCTTTTTCTCAATTTTTTTTCAAAATTTTTTTTATGATTTTCACATCCCTTCTCTCTAGTTTCAACCCAAAAACTCAACAGCAAAGCCATGTGGGACATCCCCTTTAAATAAGGGACCAAGGGATGTGTCATGGGACCAAGGGGCGCCAACCTTTCGCACTCCAACTTCTTATGCAGTGAATAAATTCATCATATGGAATTATGGTGAAAGAGAGCCTTCACATAGAAGGACTCTCCCTCTTCTACATGAATAAAAATCTTATTTAATTTTGACAACAAATCAAAGGACTTCTGATTTATCATTTAAGGCAATGCATAAAGATAAGAGTCTTCATGAAGATGGACTCTCCATCTTCACATGATAAAAAGAGTGGGGTGGCATTTATTTTTGTGTGTGGCTTCTAGTGGGCATAGAGGAGTCCTCCACTTGAAACTAGTTCAAGTTGGGTAGGAAATCAATTAAGATAGATGCAATCCCATTAGGTCAAAGACAACTGGTCTAGGTTAGCTCATACAATATGCTAGCATATCTAATTACCCATAAAATTTATATTAAACTCTAATTAAATCAGATCAAGATCAAATTTTAAAGTGTGTGACCCATTGAATTTCAAATCTAGCTAGCAGTGGATCAAGACTTCCAACATAACCCTAATCTGTTGAGATTAGATCACTCGAAGAGTCCCAATCAACTTAGACTCTTCCAAATTGACTTCAAAATTAAACTCTTTTAATTCTGATAAATTCACAAGTCAGATTGACATCAAGCAATGTATCATAACTATCCAAAAAATTTAAAATTTTGATAAAAAATTACTAAAATATCTTCAGTGGTAAGTTACTATGTAATTCAATCCTTCAGTCAAACAACATCCCAAATGAACTGTGGGCAAGAAAATATGTCAAACCCAATCATTTATCTTTATGTATTTCGATTTGAAACAATGATTTAGTTGATGATACATTAGAAATTTTTTTTAATTATCAACCTGCTTTGGCCAAAGACTTCCGAATCATCGACCTATGAGATCACATAGGATGTTCTTCCCTTATTAGGAGTGACTGATCCCTTATTGATCACTCACAACCTCCATGCACTTTCACCATATCCAAAACACCCATACAAGATCAAAGAACTAAGTTAGGAGGTGGACCAAAATATGAATTAGGTACATAAGGTACCATGGTGATCTCAGACCAAAGGATCACTTACACAACTCCCACTAGATAATCATCAGTTGACATGTAAATAAGACTCCATCTAATATTCTCTCGTAGATCAATTTAGTGAACTCATTTTCTAATGAGCATCCACATCCTTGTATTAGTATCACCATACAAGTGGTTGTGAGATCAACCACCCTCATTTCTGAGCATACATAGGAATGCCAGTCTTACCGATATCATTGATCCCCGACTCAATGTACCAATGACTAAAAATATTTTATGTCATTGCTATCAAAGATTTAGGTCTCACAGGCATAATCTTATCACAGTCCAAAACCATTACTGGACCTATGGGGTTCATTATAATCTTAAAAATAATAAGATGCAGCATATAATGAATCAAAAATATTTATTTATTAATAAATAAATATCAATTATGTGAGTCTCGAAGATAAATTACAATAAACTCTCTATCGTATCCATATGTGATTGGCTTGTAGGACATTATTCTTTTAATACTCAGTCTCTGTGATCGAATCCACTATGATGGGTTGCTTGAAACTCTTCCAGCTGACTACACCACCATTGCAAACGAACACATATCCTGACGTAGACTTTCTATCATTAGGATTAGACATGAAGTCTAAATTAGTATATCCCTCGACTTGTAACTCAGAATCTTCTCCAAAGATAAGAACAATTCTTTAGTTTTTCTCAAGTACTTAAGAATATTCTTCACAGCTATCCAGTGCTCCTCGTTTGGATTCAACTGATATCTACTCGTGACACTCACAGCAAGGGCAATATTAGGTCGAGTATATAGCATACATACATGAGGCTCCCTATGGCTGAGGTATAAGAAATCCTACTCATGCACTGAACTTCTTCAGATATGGTCAGATACATCATCTTGGAAAGATTAATTCCATGCTTAAGAGGCAAAAGTCTTCTTTTAGAGTTTTTCATGCTGAACCTCTTCAGCATTTCTATGTACAGCTTTTGTGACAGGCCTAGCATCCTTTTAGATTTATCCCTATAGATCTTTATTCCAAAAATATAGGATGCTTCTCCAAGGTCTTTTATGGAGAATTTCTTGGACAACCATCTTTTGATCATGGTCAGCATGGGAATATCATTTTCAATGAGGAGAATATCATCTACGTACAATACGAAGAATGTTATTACGCTCCCATTGACTCTTTTGTATACACAAAATTTCTCTTCATTTTTGATGAAATCAAATGATTTGATTGCTTTATCAAAATGATGATTTCAACTCCGAGAAGCTTGATTTAATCCGTATATGAATCTTTGCAGCTTGCAGACTCTGTGATCACCATCAACAGATATTATTGCCCAGCTATGCAACCCAAGAGGGGGGGGTGAATTGGGTTTCTAAAAATTTTAAGCCCAACAAGTAACTTATGAAGAACAAAACAATGGCTTTAAATCAATATTAATTACCTAAAGTAGTATTGCAAGGATATAATAAAGAAATAAGATAAAGCGATAAAGCACACCACAAACACAAGGATTTATAGTGGTTCGGTGCTAACCTTGCACCTACATCCACTCCCCAAGATCCCACTTGGGAATTTCAATCCACTATCCTTTGTATTCAACCCGAATACAAAACGTCGGAAACTCCGACACTAGCTATCCCAAGCTAGAATACAAGACGTCGGAAACTCCGACCCTAGCTATCCCAAGCTAAAACACTTGTTTTCCGGGTACAAGCAAACCCAAAACACTCCGATTTCAGGTTCGGATCAACCTTTCCTTGTTTTGAAAATCCTCCAAAAACAAGAGCAAAAACTCACAAAGAGTAAGAATATTTAGAGCACAGATTAATACAATAACAGCTCCTTAAATGAGCAAATATAACAATAAAAGCTTTACTCAAATGAAGAACCCCTTTTTCAGATTTTCTCAAGATGAATGAACGGTTGAACGCTTGAGAAGAGGTTGATTGTTGATTGAAGATCTCTTGAAAGCTTTGAACGATCTCTAGATCAAGGTTGAAACGATAGGCGTGAAGAATTCTCTCCTTGAAAGATCTTCCTTTTCTCTTTCACAATCTCTCTGGTATATTGTGGATCCTCTCTTTTTCTCTATGGATATTTCGTTGATCTCAGGCTTTTTCTTGCAAATTTCGGATCCTCTCTTCTGTTCTTCTCTTTTTCCTCTCTTTCTCTTTACATTTGATTTCACGTTTGATCCGCTATTTAATCTGCAATTTCTTTCATCAAATTAAGCATTTTGTAGCATTAGAAGCAAGAGAAAATAATTTAGGCAGATAAAGAGCCGTTAGAGGATTTTTAGGAAGCATAAATGGCAATTAAAATGGGCAAAAAAATAGCTGTTGCTGACATTTCCCGTCGCAGGGGTCGACTCATGAGTCGACTCATGCTTCAGGGGTCGACTCATGAGTCGACCTCTGTTGCAAAAACCAGAGAATGCTTTTCTGGAATTTCTTGGCTCAAATTAGCAGGGGTCGACTCATGAGTCGACTCATGAGTCGACTCACAGGTCGTGCCAAGCCAGAAAACTAGTGTGCCAAGGAGAATTTTTGCGTGCCAATCAGCTCACAGTGCCATGAGTTGACTCATGAGTCGACTCATGCACTTCAAACCTTCATAACTTCAAAAATATAAGTCCAAATATAATGAAATTTTCACCAATAGATTTCAAATCATTTGTTCTACCAAATGGTACTATCAAATCAGGATTTTAGTGAAATTACAATTTTGCCCTTGAAGAGCATAAGGACTTTTTCATTTTAAAATATTGTATCCCTTCAATCTGCTTTGTAATCATCAAAATCAATCTAGGAGCAACAATCTCCCCCTTTTTGATGATGACAAAACATATGAACAAAAATATTTATGTTAATGCATTAATTTCAAAAGAATCCATTATAGGTGTATATGCTTGAAAAGAGTATGATTCTTTTGGCATGTAATATAAATGCAAAAATAGTTTGTCCATTTTCTTAAAGATTTGAAAAGGGTATTAGATCATTTTGAGTTCAAGATATATCAGAGCAAGAGAAGATAAATAACTTTTTCTATGCATCAGAGCAAAAATAATTTTTACAATGATATCAGAAAAGATTTTATAATGTATCAGAGCAAGAAAATTTTTAATGTATCAGAGAAAATTTCATACAGTATCAGAGCAAATGTTATAATATATTAGAGAAACCTTCACACTGTATCGGATCAAATGTTATCATGTATCAGATCAAGTTAAAAGAAATTGTAGGATGTATCAGAGTAAAACAAATTTCTTATTGATGTATCAAGGTGAGTAAAATTTCAAAAGCAAGTTTGAATATCAGAGCTTATATATAAAAAAAATACTTATTTGCATTGTACTCATGATTTTGCTTTTGATGGATAACTTTTTGTTAAAGTTCTGTCTGATACCAAATTTTGATACCAAAATTTCTCAAAGTTTTGTTTAATCTTTCAATCCTTGTTTTTGTCTAATTTCTCCAATATTTGTTTAATTTCTTCAATATTTGTTTTAATTTAATTTCTCCCCCTTTTTCTCATAATTTAGGATTTTGCTTTTTGTCTAATTTCAATTTTTGTTTAATTTTAATTTCTCCCCCTTTTTGACATCATCAACTATAGTTAACTCTTTCTTTTCCTTTTCTGAAAATATTCTTTAATTTCTTCCTCTTTAGAGTTTTTCACAGATGTTTGCTCCCCCTTAATATAGCAATTATCAATAGCAAACAACAACAAGGAGAATATAATATTTCAATAGATGTATCAGAGATTGAAATATATCCAAAATATAATCATTACAAAGAGGTAGAAATATAGGTAAAAGATGATTCCATTAATATTATAATTGTTTCAATACATAAGATTCAACCAGCTAAATGTCAATACATGGCCCCAAGGTATAGATCCTAGAACAAGATACTAACTCCTAAGATCTAGATAAGTCAATGATCAGAGTCATCAGATATAGGGTGAGGAGATGATGGATCAGAAGTGCGTCCTCTACCCCGTCTGCCTCTACCACGAGTAGGAGAACGAGATGAACTGGGTGGCTGAAAATGCTGAGATGCTAGGGCTGATACCATGAGTCTGATAGAATCAAGTACGTTCAGTGCTCTGGAAACAGATTGAAGTAGAGCAGTGAACTGGGTGGTAGCATGCTCACTCGATCCTCTGATCTCTTTCCTCAGTAGCTCATATCCACCTTCTAATGCTCCTCTGAGCCTTCCAGCCTCTGCAGTGAGGTCTGTGATCTCAATAGTAGACTCCTGTGGCTGGGGATGGGCCAATGCAAGGACTTGCCCCTGCAAGTCAAGAACTCTACCAGTAAGTCTCCAGACGGTATCATCAAGCTGCTGTATCCTGACGGACTGATCTGAAATCATCTGAAATACAGTGAAGATGTGGGGAGTAATGGTCTGATCAGAAGAAGTAGCTCCAGGTGCAAAAGAAGTACTACTCCACTGGCTAGACAACAAAGAAGCCACACGCTGAGATATATGCTCGATCTGATCATCAGCCAGTCTGAACTCTGATGGAGGTGTTCTGCTCTCTGGCTGATACACTGGTGTGGGCATCCTAGTAAACTCAGAAGGGCCAGCCTCAGTATCATGAATGAACTGGGTATCTGGTGAAGCTGCCCTGAAATCATGTACAGGAGAAGATGGACCTTCTTCTTCTACTCTGCCTTCAGTTCTGTCTTTAGCTCTTTCCTCAGCTCTCTCCTCAGCTCTTTCTTCAGAGCCCTTGATCCAACCACCAACAGTCTTTGTAATTCCCATTCGGTGCAGGCTGTGTTGGTTGAAAGTGTCCACATGTGAGAGCTTGGTAGGTGTCTCCCCCTCACAGCTAACTCCAAACCTCCTAAATACTCTAGTAAGGGCCATACCATAAGGCAAGTGTGCCTTGGATCTGTTCAAAGTTTCTCTCATGGCCTCTATCATAAGTGCAGGGAGGTTTAAGGGGGTCTGAGTGATGATATGAAACATGACACATACATCTCTGCCAGACAGTAAGTCATGTCTACCACTCCTAGAAAAAAGAGTTTTGTTACAATCTAATGCATGACTCTCATCTCAATGGACAATAGCTTTGCTTTCAATTTGTTTAAACTTCCTGAAAAAGCTTCTCCTAAGATAATTCTGATCCCTTCTTCTTTAATTGGGAGTTCCATATATGAGTATCCTTCACTAGGCAACTGAAGTATCTCTCCCAATATCCTAGAATTCAAACAGATGTCAATCCCCGTTACAGTTGAAGTCACAGACCCGTTTCCATAATTTAGGTTCTGGTAGAACTCTCTGACTAGATCAACATAGGTGACTTCCTTAAGAGAGCAATAAAGTTCCCATCCTTGATTTTTGATCTTGGTAGCAAAAGCAAAGCCTTCTTTCTCAAAGAACCGAAAATCTATTTTTCCCGGTTTCTAATTTTCTATCAGAAAGAAGATTTACACTGGGGCTTATGGAGGATTGAGAGGGACCTTGAGCAGGTACTGAAACTGGATTGGGAACAGTGGAAGACTGAGCATGCCTTTTCTTTCGGACAATTTCCTTAGGCTCTCGGATTGATTTCCTCCTTTGGAAAAGTTTCATCTTTGGAGCCATATCCAATAAAGTAGCAGACAAGAAGACTTGAATTTAGTGAGGAGGGATCACAAAAGAGTAAAGAAGAATTTTGGTAGAGAAAAGAAGTGGATTTTGAATGAACGGTGAAGTTCTAGGGCACGTTCCAACCACGCCAAGCAATGCGAGAAAGCACAGAAAATCCTTTTTCAAGGAGGCGATTTTTGGTGGAGAGAAGGAGGGAGAATTGCCTCAGAATTGATCCTTGGATTTGGAGCAAAAAGAGTTGGAGAGGATGGCTTTCGGAAGGAAGACGTCGAGAAGATGAGTCGTCTCATAAACAGGGTTTCCCGTTTTAAAAACAATGAACCCGATGGAAGTTGGTGGGATTTACAAGTTTGCCATTGAGTCGACTCATGGGGGTCGACTCATGAAGTTCAGAAATTCAGGAAAAATGCAAATAAATTCCAAAAAATTCAAAATTTTGGGAGAGGGAATTTTGCTCAAAGATAAGTTTTTAGAGTGATAAATCTGAGCTTTTGCGACCAGGATAGATGTTGAAATTGAGCTCTAAGAATATTTGATATTAATTAAGAGAAGTTTAGGCAAATGGATCTAGGATTCTTAGATTTCTCCTAATTTCACAGAATCTATCCTCACTAAGGGCCTTTGTAAGATATCGGCTAATTGATTTTCAGTGCAAACATATTCAAGAATTATATTTTTGTTTTGAACATGTTCTCTTATAAAATGATGTCTTATTTCAATATGTTTAGATCTTGAGTGTTGTATTGGATTTTTAGATAGATTTATGGCACTTGTATTATCACATTTTATTGGTGTTTCATTAAGTTTGATTCCAAAATCTTCGAGTTGTTGCTTAATCCACAAGATTTGAGCACAACAACTTCCGGCTGCAATGTATTCGGCCTCAGCCGTAAATAGTGCCACCGAATTTTGTTTCTTGCTAAACCATGAGATTAGGTTAACTCCAAGAAATTGGCAAGTTTCACTTGTGCTTTTTCTATCTAATTTTCATCCAGCAAAATCAGCATCAGAATATCCTAACAAATTAATTTGTGAGTCTTAGAGTACCATAACCCTATAGTTTGTGTACCATTTAAGTATCTAAGGATTCTTTTAACAGCATTCAAATGAGATTCCTTAGGATTAGATTGATATCTTGCACATAAGCAAACACTAAACATGATATCAGGCCTACTTGCAGTTAGATATAATAATGAGCCAATCATACCTCTATAGTATTTTAAGTCTACGCTTTTACCTTCATTATCCTTGTCAAGCTTACATGAGGGACTCATTGGTGTGCCAATTGGTTTGCAGTTCTCCATTCCAAATCTTTTGAGTAGTTCCTTGGAGTACTTGCTTTGGGTGATGGAGATTTCCTCTTTTGATTGTTTGATTTGGAGTCCGAGGAAGAAGGTGAGTTCTCCCATCATGCTCATCTCGAACTCTCCCTGCATAAGCTTAGCAAAGTCTTGACAAAGGGATTCATTAGTAGACCCAAAAATTATGTCATCAACATAAATTTGTATAATTAGCATATCATTTGGTTTCTTCTAATAAATAGGTTGTGTCTACATTGCCTCTTGAGAAACCATTATTTAGTAGAAATTTGCTTAGCCTTTCATACCATGCTCTAGGTGCTTGTTTTAGACCATATAAAGCTTTATTTAATCTAAAGACATGATTGGGAAAAGCATGATTTTAAATCCAGGGGGTTGTTCTACATATACTTCTCAGAAATATATCCATTTAAAAATGTACTTTTAACATCCATTTGAAATAGTTTGAATTCATAAAGCAAGCATAAGCAAGTAGAAGTCTAATGGCTTCTAATCTAGCAACAGGTGCAAAGGTTTATCAAAATCAATTCTTCTTCTTGATTATATCCCTTAGCAACCAGTCTTGCTTTATTTCTAATTACATTTCCATGCTCATCTAACTTGTTTCTAAAGACCCATTTTGTGCCAATTATTGAATAATCTTTAGGTCTTTTCACTAAGGTCCAAACATTATTTCTTTCAAATTGACTGAGTTCTTCTTGCATAGCATTAATCCATTATGATCATTTTCAGCTTCTTCAAAAGTTTTAGGTTCAAGTTGAGATACAAAAGCACAATGATTAAGTACATCTCTAAGTGAAGAACGTGTTTTTACCCCATGCATAGGATCACCGATAATTAATTCCTTAGGGTGGTTGTGAAATACCTCCATTCCTTGGGTAAGTCATTTGTACCTTGAGGTTGTTCTTGAATTTCTTCACCTTTCTCATTTTGTTCATCTTCTTGATCCTTGTCTTCTGGAGTTGCTGAATCTTTCAGAGTGATCTCCTTCTACCTTCTATTAGTGGATCTGCATCATCAACATCCTCATTCTTCCTTGAAGGAAGATCGTTAGATTCATCAAAGACAACATGTATGGACTCCTCAACTACTAAGGTTCTTTTGTTGAACTCTAATGCTTTACTAGTGGAGGAGTAACCTAGAAGGATTGCTTCATCTGATTTTGCATCAAATTTACCAAGTTTTTCTTTGCCATTATTTAATACAAAATCGGCAACCAGAAACATGAAAATAGGCAATATTTGGTTTCTTCCTTTCCAAAGTTCATGGGGGTTTTCTTTAAAAATTGTCTTATTAAAGCACGATTGAAATGTAACATGCTGTGTTAATAGCTTCCGCCCAAAATATTTGGAAGGTTGCTTTCACAGAGCATGGTACGGGCCATTTTTCTAAGGTTCTATTTTCCTTTCAACTACCCATTCTGTTGGGTGTCCTAGGAGCAGAGAAGTTGTGGCCAATTCTATTTTCATCACAAAAATTTTCAAAGTCATGATTTTCAAATTCTGTTCATGATCACTTCTAATATTTGAATTGAAAACCTTTTTCATTAGTGACTTTTGATGAAATTAGTAAAATTTGAAAAGTTCATTTTTGTGAGCTAAAAGAAAACCCAAGTAAAACGAGAGTATCATCATTATTACAAATCCATATCGTTTTCCTCCTAGACTAGTGGTTTTATTGGTCCAAATAAATCCATAGTAGAGCTCTAAAGGTCTAGAAGTTGAAATAGTATTTTTGGATTTAAATGATACTCTAGTTTGTTTACCTAATTGGCATGCATCACAATTCTATCTTTTCAAAATTCAATTTTGGCAAACCGAGAATAATCCTTTTGATTAATTTTGAAGAGAATGCATGCTAATATGTGCAAGTCTACGATGCCACAGCCAACTAGTCTCATTATTTTAGCATTAAGGAACTAGGCATTGCATGTCTAATTTAGTTAAATCATTCAGTCTACCATATAAACATTGCCATGCCTATGTCTATAAATTTAATGCCATCGTTAATAGGACTCGTCACAATGCATACATGATTCAAAACTACTTATATCCTTTATCACAGAATTGACTAATGCTAAGTAAGTTATGCTTTAAACCTTTAACAAGTAAAACATTCTCAATGTATTTGGAGGGAGTGATACCAATGTTACTATCCGATGATCTTTCCTTTGCCATTATCTCAAAGTGACCATCCTCCATCCTTAGCATCAAGCGTGATGAATTGTGATTCATCACCAGTCATGTGTCTCGAGCATCCGCTGTCAGATACCATTTCTGTTCCTTCTTGGGATGCTAGACACACCTGCAAGCAAGATCAAGTTTGTCTTAGGTACCCAAGCTTTCTTGGGTCCTTCAGGTTAGTCAGAATGGTTCCTTTTGGAACCCATATTTCTTTGTGTTTCATATTGTTAATAAGACATGTGTATGATTTATGTCCTATTCTTCCACATTTAAACAAGTAATATTTGTAGACTTTTTCTTGATTAATTTGCATAAATATCCTTCAAAATTTTGTTCTTCAGGGGTTTATAACCAAGTCCAGCCTTATCATATATAGCTTTCTGATTATCAAGGATCATATTTAGCTTGTTTGAACTTAAGGTGAATATCTACTATAGATTTCAGCTGTTTATTCATCCTTAAGTTTTGATTTCTTGATCAATGTGAATTTTCAATTGAAAGATTTCGCTTGTTTCCTAAGGACTGATTTTCCAATTTCAGCCTTTGTTTTTTTCCTTGTTTCTTTAATTCATCAATTGAATCATAGATGTTCATGCAATTCTTCAAAAGTAAATTCACTAGTGGATTCAGAAGTTACCTCATTTCATGTGCCATCGGCACAGATTGGCTTGTTCGGTTGAGGTTTCCTCGTCGGAGCTTGAGTCATCACTCGCACTCCAGGTTGCCATCATTGCCTTCTTTTTGAATTTCTTTGGACCTTCTTCAATTGAGGACATTCGGATCTGAAATATCTGGTTCTTGCACTCGTACATTAGGGTTTGATCTTTCTCCTTTTCTATGCTTTGATCCCCTTTTGTAAATTTCTTTCTCATCCCCTGTTTCCTTTTTCTTAGAAACTTCTTGAATTTCCGGGTGATGAGAGCCATCTCCTCATCCTGATCTTCATCTTCAGAGTCATCTGTTTCATAATCAGGTGAAGTTGTGGATTTGAGGGCAATGGTTCTTTTCTTTTTGATTTCATCCTCTTGATGTTGCATCATGCTAAGTTCATGAGTCATCAAGGATCCAAGAAGCTCTTCTAGAGGTAGAGTGTTCAAGTCCTTTGCTTCTTGGATGGCAGTCACCTTGGCTTCCCAAGTTCTTGGCAGTGACCTGAGAATCTTCCTTACAAGTTCACTGTTAGTATAAGATTTGCCAAGACTCTTTAAACCATTGATTATATCAGTAAAACGAGTAAACATAGCAGTTATGGACTCATCATGCTCTATTTTGAACAATTCATATTTATGTACAAGCATGTTTATTTTAGACTCTTTTACTTGATTTGTTCCCTCATGGGTGACTTCTAACCTATTCCATATTTCTTTAGCAGATGCACAAGTAGAAATGCGATTAAATTCACTAGCATCTAGTGCACAATAAAGACATTCATAGGCTTTGGCATTTAATTGTGCCAATTTCTGTCAACCTCATCCCATCTTTCTCGGGTTTGTTGACTCCTCACCATCTTTAATCTTGGTGGGTGTGTGAGGACCATTCACTATGATACTCCACATATCATAGTCGAGTGCTTGTATGAAAATCTTTCATCCGAGCTTTCCAATAGGGTGTAATTAGACCCATTGAAAAGTGAGGTCGGTTTGTTGATTGCCCCTCAGCTAGAGAAGTTCCAACATGGGTTGCCATAGATCTTTGGCTCTTTGATTGTTAGATCAAAGAAGGGCTAGAGCACTGGCTCTGATACCACTTGTTGCCCAGCTATGCAACCCAAGAGGGGGGGTGAATTGGGTTTCTAAAAATTTTAAGCCCAACAATAACTTATGAAGAACAAAACAATGGCTTTAAATCAATATTAATTACCTAAAGTAGTATTGCAAGGATATAATAAAGAAATAAGATAAAGCGATAAAGCACACCACAAACACAAGGATTTATAGTGGTTCGGTGCTAACCTTGCACCTACATCCACTCCCCAAGATCCCACTTGGGAATTTCAATCCACTATCCTTTGTATTCAACCCGAATACAAAACGTCGGAAACTCCGACACTAGCTATCCCAAGCTAGAATACAAGACGTCGGAAACTCCGACCCTAGCTATCCCAAGCTAGAACACTTGTTTCCCGGGTACAAGCAAACCCAAAACACTCCGATTTCAGGTTCGGATCAACCTTTCCTTGTTTTGGAAATCCTCCAAAAAAAGAGCAAAAACTCACAAAGAGTAAGAATATTTAGAGCACAGATGAATACAATAACAGCTCCTTAAATGAGCAAATATAACAATAAAAGCTTTACTCAAATGAAGAACCCCTTTTTCAGATTTTCTCAAGATGAATGAACGGTTGAACGCTTGAGAAGAGGTTGATTGTTGATTGAAGATCTCTTGAAAGCTTTGAACGATCTCTAGATCAAGGTTGAAACGATAGGCGTGAAGAATTCTCTCCTTGAAAGATCTTCCTTTTCTCTTTCACAATCTCTCTGGTATATTGTGGATCCTCTCTCTTTTTCTCTATGGATATTTCGTTGATCTCAGGCTTTTTCTTGCAAATTTCGGATCCTCTCTTCTGTTCTTCTCTTTTTTCTTTTTTCTCTTCACATTTGATTTCACGTTTGATCCGCTATTTAATCTGCAATTTCTTTCATCATTAAGCATTTTGTAGCATTAGAAGCAAGAGAAAACAATTTAGGCAGATAAAGAGCCGTTAGAGGATTTTTAGGAAGCATAAATGGCAATTAAAATGGGCAAAAAAATAGCCGTTGCTGACATTTCCCGTCGCAGGGGTCGACTCATGAGTCGACTCATGCTTCAGGGTCGACTCATGAGTCGACTCTGTTGCAAAAACCAGAGAATCTTTTCTGGAATTTCTTGGCTCAAATTAGCAGGGGTCGACTCATGAGTCGACTCATGCCTTGTGGGTCGACTCATGAGTCGACTCACAGGTCGTGCCAAGCCAGCAAAAACTAGCGTGCCAAGGAGAATTTTTGCGTGCCAATCAGCTCACAGTGCCATGAGTTGACTCATGAGTCGACTCATGCACTTCAAACCTTCATAACTTCAAAAATATAAGTCCAAACACAATGAAATTTTCACCAATAGATTTCAAATCATTTGTTCTACCAAATGGTACTATCAAATCAGGATTTTAGTGAAATTACGATTTTGCCCTTGAAGAGCATAAGGACTTTTTCATTTTAAAATTTGTATCCCTTCAATCTGCTTTGTAATCATCAAAATCAAT
>NC_025994.2:31230445-31258236 GCF_000442705.2 Elaeis guineensis
AGCTGCTAGGTGTAGTCAAGTACTTGACTTGTCGGTGCATGTGTCAAGATGGGATTGACCACTCCAGTTCAGGAGCTGTATACAGTTGTGTTTCAATTTAGCAAAACCTTGACTAGGGTAGTCCTAGTGAGGAGTCACAGGACTGTTTGAGTTGAGCACGATTCGGATGATCTGATCAGAGTTGACAGTTTAACCTTGAGTCATCCTATACACAGGAGTCAAAAGGGATGAATTATACAGTAACCATATTCACGTAGGTTCTGAATGTTGCGATTACGACTATTCGACCTATCCGAATGTCGGGTACTGATAAACACTTAATTTAAGTCATTTAAAGTAGAAATTATATTTAATTTATTTTATTTATTAAGAATTTGATGCTTTTTTTTATATTTTATAAGAAAGGTACTCATCGATACAAAGAGTCCGATTCATAGATAAAAAAGACTCAAGTTTGAAGAAAATTGGACTTAAAACAAAATTAAAATAAAAGAAAGATGCATACGGTATTATAGAAAATGAAGATACTATGTAAGGAACCTAAAAGGATATTGATGTCATTATAAAGAAAAAAAAGTTTCTTTTGGAATAAAAAAAGAGTGTTAATGTGAATGAAATGGATGCGGGGGGCACAGCAGGTGTGGGCGTACGCGCGGCGTGCGGCAGCGGGCGTGACAGCGGACGCGGCAGCGAGCGCACGGGATGGCAGGTTCACGGGGAATTTGGCATGGCGGACACAATGGCGAGGGATCTAGAAATTAAAGGAAAAAATTTAATTTTTGAAAATACTTCAAGAGGATTCTTTAGTCCCACATCGAAAAACTATGTAAAACTCCTCCCTCCTAATACCTATAAAAAGGCTTTTGTACTCCCATTGGAGGGAGAGCCCAAAAATTTTTTAGAGCCTTGCATAGAGGAATAGAAAGGGACTACTTCATGAGCAGCTAGGCTAGCAGTCTTCGGAGTGGAGAAAAAATTTTGTAACGACACAGAGATGGTTTATTGTTCTAAACTTTCTTGTATTTCTTTTATTGCAATAAAGATTATGCTTTTTATTTAATCGTCATGAGTTCTTTATTTGCTCTCTTTCATATGCTTTTATTTATGCTTTTCTGTTAGATTAATATTAGGAACAACTTTTACTTTCCAGAGACGCACCGTGATCTACGGGTATGGGACGTGCCGAGGAAAGAAGTTGTTTACCTAGTAATTTTTGGAGACACATCGTGATCAACGGGTACGGGGTGTGTCGAGGAAAGATAGGTATTTTTTCTAAGATTAATTGTATCTATTTAATTAAAAAAGAGATACAACTCTGCTAGTGTAAAATTAATTCAAAACTTTCGAGCTCTTTATTTTGTAATTACATCAATTTTAAGATAATTTATTTTTTAAAGCAAAACAATGCTTCTTTCTTTTATTTTACAATCTCAACTTAGCCCAAGGTCCCTGAGGATACGATCTCGACTCATCCTACCTACGTAGTGAGTAGAGTTATTTTTGTGCTATCAACGACTATGCATCAAATTTTGGCACCGTTGTCGGAGACCTTTGGCATGGTTGAAATAAAAAAAAAAAGCCACTGATATTTCATAACACTTAAATAAAATAGCATAACCTTAAATATAAAAATTTCTAACTTGATTGGACACCTTGTTTCTTTACATTGCATCTTCGTAATTAACTTTAAGGGTGCAACCCATTAACTAAGATAAGGTGGGGATTTGATCACCCTTCCTTGGCCCATAAATCATTCCCTTACATTTGCATAACGTAGATCTTAATCTAAAATTAATTAGACGTTGACCCCTAAGGATTTCGAGCTCATTAGGACAAGTGACCCTGAGAGTTGAACTGGGTTAGACTTGGTCAGCTAGCTGGTGTCTAGGCAAGTGGTTTGTGGGACGACTGGGCCCGAAGGAAGGTGGTTTTTAATTGGTTCCGTTTGCTGACCTGGCCAATTTAATTGGTGTCTAAGGAAAGCAATGGGGGACTCCCACCAACCTTACACTTACCTGGCCAGTTGGTTGGTCAAGCTCTGACTTGGAGGGTTTGAAGGCTAACTACAGTTAGGAGCTATCTAGAACTAGGATAAACTTTAGGATAGAGAGTCCACTGCGTGTTAACTTGATTGTAATTAAAATCTAACCATAACTAATTCTTCTATTAGTTTTAGGACTTCTTAGGATCTCTTCTTTAGAACTCTTTTCTCTCTTCTCTTCTCCTCTTAATAAAAAAAAAAATCCTTAACAGACTAGGATAGTCCTACATAGACCTTTTAGTTACATGTTAGGTCGATGATCACTAAAACCCGACTTGCAACCATTAGACGAAGAATTAGAAAAGACTCTTAGGACTTATCCAAGTTAGAAACATGGCTGCACCTGGTGAGGCTAATCCTCTATGCTCATTGAGAGAATACTTCACTCCATCCTCGTATACCTACTCTCCATGCATTCAAGCACCTCCAGTAGAAGCTACCCAATATGAGATTAAGTCTAGCATTATTCAAATGTTGCCATCATTCTATGGACTTAGTAACGAGGACCCATACAAACACTTGGATGAATTTCTTGAAATTTGTTCCACAGTAAAAATCCAAAACTTCTCAGATGATGCCCTTAGGTTGAAACTGTTCCCTTTCTCACTTAAGGACAAGTCAAATATTGGTTAAACTCCTTAGACTCTATAACCATTTCAACTTGGGAACATCTTCCGAGAGAATTTCTCAAAAATACTTTTCAATTAGAAAAATAAATCAAATTAGAAAAGCTATCACCAGTTTTTTCCAATTGGAGGGTGAACTTTTTTCATAAGACATGGGAAAGGTTAAGGGACCTCATTCGTAAATGTCCACACCATGCTGTCCCTAAATGGCAACTTTGTTAGTATTTTTATGATGGTCTATCAGAGAAACACCAACAAATGGTTGATGCATCATGTGGTGGGACATTCATGTTAAAGAGTGAGGATGAAGCTGAAAGGAATATGCCCTACAAGTCAATCGAAATTTGAATTTTGATGGGTTTTTTCTTGTAATCTTTCAGACTTATGTATTGACTCTTTAAATAATAAAAGGTATTTTCATCATATGTTGCATCTTACTTTAGTAATGATTATGATGAACTCCATAAATCAAAAAAATAGGTTTAGGGTTATGATGAGATCATACCTATGAGATCTAAAATCCTAAAAATCCTGATTTAGAATATTCCTAGTCATAGGAGCATTGAGTAGGAGATCAATGTTCCAGATAGATTTAGCACTTTGTATGTATGCTCGATGGAGAGGGTGGCAGATCTCATATGCCACTTGTGTGAGACACTAATACAAGGAAGTGGTGCTTATTAGAGAATGAGTTCACTGAATTGATCTGACTTAAGAAACATCTTATGGAATTTACTTACCTGTCAGAGATGTTTTCTTATAGTGGGAGTTGTGCATGTAATCTTTTGACCTGAGGACTTACCATAGAACCTTGTATACATGAATCCATATTTTTTGGTTCATACTCATTCATGACTTAGTCATGTACGGGGTGTTCTAGATATGGTAGAATGTGTATGGAGGTTGTGAGTAGGTCAACATGGAATCGATCACTCTTGGTAAGAGGAAATCGCATCCTACTGTTCTGATCGATTGATGATTCAGGAAGCCTTTGATCAAAGAAAAATAAAAATTAGAAAGAGTTTTTAATATTTTATTAATTGAATCATCATATAAGATTGAGAGAAATATGAGTATGATATTAGATTTGACATCATTCCATATCCAGAGTCATATTCGGGGTGCAGAGAGATCGCAGGATCAAATTGCACGATAACTTTCCACTGAATGGTATTTTTGGTTTTTTATCAAAAATTTTATATCTTTCAGATAGACATGATACGTTGCTAGACATCAATCTGTCTTATGGGTTTGATCAAATTAAAGAGTTTAATTCAATCCAATTAGAAAGAGTTCTAATTGGCTGAAATTGGGTTAGCTCGATTGGATCTAGATCGGTTAGAATAAATTCTAATCAAATCAAATCGACTTTGAACTCGAATCTATTGCTGGCTAGATGTGGAACCCAATGGGTCACACTCAAGGGGTATTGATCAGGGGGTCTAATTGGATTAGATCATGTTTGCAAAATTAACATGCTAGCACATGTTGCAAAAAACTAGCTCCTTATTTCGAATCGGGTTTAAAATTGATTCCAGATTGGGCTAATTAAAGCCAAATTAATTCAAATAAATTTTTATATTTGAGTTGATTCAGACCTTTTCTGCATGTACCAAAAATTTGGAGCCAGGAAACTAATTCTCCACGAGTCAAAATTTTTCTTGTGCGTGGGTATAGTTTTTGTGTGCAGAAATAGTTTTCGCATCCCATGAGATGGGAAGCCTCATCCTCGAGATTATCCTATGTTCCATGATAAAATAAATTTTTAGATGATTCCTAACTTTATTTTTAGTGTCAAAATTTTTTTGAAGTTAAAATTCCTTCTGGTTTAATCATGAAAATTCATTGAAGTTGGAAATCCTATCAGCCTGATCCATGCGCCTGACCAAGAGTCCAACTTGTGAAGGACTCTAAGCCATTTGTCACGCCACTTTTTAATCTGAAATTTTCTCTACGACATTCTCATGTTAGCACCTTAATTTTTTGGCCATTCGATGGACAAAATTACATTAATGGGTGGTAGAAAAAAATTATGCCATGTGAAGCTGCATGACTCATCGGAGAATCATCGAGAAAAATATTTCGAAGAGTCCTTCTGCATGAAGCGTCTCTTGGATTTTTTTTTGATGATTGCCATGTATCAAAAACTTTCAGATAAGCATGAGATTCATCAGGAGGTGTGATATTTTTGATGGATGCGAGATGACGCATGGAAGGGGCACGAAAAATTCCCGAAGGCAACCATCGCTAAGTATTTGAAGGGGGGTGCGTCGGGGGATTGGATTTATTCAGATTTCCAATTCTTCCTTTCTTTTTCTAACATCTTCTCCCTATTGCCCAATTAGTCTCTTTCTTCTCTTGTTAGGATAAGTCCAAAAATAGAAAAGACAAGTCCGATTTTAGGACAAGAGTCTAGGAAGAGAATTAAGGAAGACAAAGAGAGAAGAAAGGTAGGGATAGGAAGGCTAGGAGAAGAGGAAGAGCATCTTGAGGTCTTGGTGTTCAAGAAAATTCTCAGAGTGAGAATTTATAGGAGAATCATCTCAAATAGTTGGTGTCCTGATCATAGCCCTGTGTGGATCACCGTTGGAGGGCGAACACTTGGGCGCCTGGTGGAGGTTCTGCCGAAATTTTGGATTAAGCGCTGCAGTATTCTTCTATAACTTAAATTTAATCTTGAATTTTGTTATATATGATTGTTAATCATCAAGAAAATACTGATTTAATAGTTTAATATTTTAGAATTTTTTATTAAAATTTTAAAATCCATTATGTTTCCACTGTGCATGCCCACTCTGAAACCCTACAGTGGTATCAGAGCCGACCTTTTGGTTTAATCATATATATATAATATTATGTGATCTATAGTATGATTTATACTATAAAATGATTTATGCTTTCATATGATGATATGAAATAATACATATATCATTCACCACTTCATCATCTTGACATAAGGTTGTCCTAGCATAACGGGATTATGCTGCAAGGTTGTCCTAGGATGATGAATGTCCATATGTTACACTTGCACATGTAGAAAATTTTAATGTTGATACATAAATGGGTATTATGTAGTTAGAATGTGCATGAGACCAAATAAAAGCCCTCATTAGAAAATTATATTAAGTGATAGTGATATGCAACTATGGGTTAACCAATTCTTGATCAATTGATCAATTGGTGTTTAAGAAAGTGCTATAGGTTTTTTAATTGGTTCATTGTCTGACCTGGCCAATTTATTGATGTTTAAGGAAAGCAACGGGGGGACCCCCACCTTACTTACCTGGCTAATTTGATTAAGCGATCTTGATATTGAAAAACCCTAATGTTGAAAATACTATTAAGGGCCTTCCTTCATGCTAGGTTAATGTTACATCATGAACTATGGCTAGTTTGTTGTGTTAACATGAGGCTTGTCATAAGGATTGATATAATATAATCCTGGTGCATAGAAGATGCTTACGGCAACTTTGAATATACTTCTTTGTTGTGTTAACACAAGGGCAGCTATATTAGAATTTGACTGTATTGAAATGAAGGGTCTAACTTAACTAAAATATTATAGCTTGTTGTGTTAACACAAAGTTAATAATATTTTAGAGGCCAAGATATAATATTAAAAATTGCATGAGATGCAATTGGAAAGAGTTTCCTACCTATGAACTCATAAGGATTTGTTGTGTTAACTGAAGATCATTATGAGGAATTAGGATCTCAATCCCACTAAGATAAATATAACATATGTCTCGTTCATCATAGTAGAGGGTTATGATGTTCGATAAAATAATGGAAGGTACAATTAAATCTAAAGACTTTATTTAATTGTATGAGTTAATATGAGTTGTTTGCTTATGTAATATTCTTTAATTATTGTAGATTAAATTCTACAAATGGCATCTTCACTATCATTGTGAGAAATTTTAGATTCCAACAAGTTGACCGGTCCCAATTTTGTGGACTGATTGAGGAATTTAAAGATTGTACTCACTCAGGAGAAATTCTCCTATATTCTTGACATCCTTAAACCACAAGAGGTTGGGGATGATGCCACAGAAGAGGAGGTATCCACATACAGGATGTGGAAGAATGACAGTTTGATTGTCAAGTGCATCATACTGGCCTCTATGAGCAATGAGTTGCAGAAGCAGCATGAGAGCATGGATACTCAATCCATACTCCTCAATCTTAAAGAGTTGTATGGAGAACAGAGTAGAACTGCTAGATATGAGATATCTAAGCAGTTATTCCATGCTAGAATGACTGAGGATCATTCGTACAAGACCATGTCCTGAAGGTCATTGATCTGATCACTAGATTGGGTCAACTTGATTTGTGATGGATGAAGAATTAAGTCAGGATTTGATCCTGCAATCTCTTCCTGAGTCATTCGCTCAGTTTGTTGTGAACTATCATATGAACAAACTGATACCTCCTTACCTGAGTTGTTAAATATGCTTATGACAGTTGAGAGCCATGTTAAGAAAGAAAAGGCTCCACTTCTTCTTGTGGTAAAACCTCTAAGAAGAAGTCAGGTTTTAAGGGTTCAAAGAAAGCACTGAATCCTAAGGGTGGCAAGATGAAGAAGAAGGGGAAGAAAGTCTCCGGACAGGGTACCTGCTTTCACTGTGGCAAGGCAGGACACTGGAAAAGAAATTGCAAATTATATCTTGCAATTATAAAGGCAGGTGCAAGCGATGCACCAAAAGGTATGTATGAGATACATACAATTTTGTCATTAAGTTCTTCTAATTCAGACTCTTGGGTATTGGATACTGCCTGTGGTTCTCATATCTGCAAGTCGTTGCAGGGGCTGCAGAACTTTAGAGTGCTGAAGAAGGGTGACTTCGAGCTCTACAATGCTAGAGGAGAGTCAATCCAAGCAGAGGCTGTAGGGACATATATGTTAAAGTTACCTTCTGAAAAGATCTTAGAGCTAGAAAACTGTTATTATATGCCTAAGATCATTAGAAATATTATTTCTATATGTTACCTATTGCAACGAGGTTATGAAATAAATGGAAAGAGCAATAGTTGCTCAATTTCTTTTTCTAATGAAATTATCTGTCATGGCGTTATTAATAATGGTCTTCTAATTCTATCTAATGACAATGTTTTCCATATTAATGAAAGTAAAAAGCGAAAGAAGAGAGAAGAGTTGAATAATATACTTTACTTTGGCATTGTCGACTTGGTCATATAAGTGAGACAAGGATTAACAAGTTATACAAAGAAGAGTTTTTTGATCCTTATGATTATGAATCATTAGGTACTTGTAAATCTTGTCTTATGGGAAAAATGACTAAGACTCCATTTAGTGGACATGGAGAAAGGACAAGTGAGTTATTAGACTTGTACATACTGATGTATGTGGTCCTGTGACAATAGAAGCCAGAGGAGGATACTCTTATTTTATAACGTTCACTGATGATTTATCTAAGTTTGGATATGTGTATCTTATGAAACACAAGTCCGAAGCCTTTGATTAATTTAAAGAGTATCAAAGTATGGTCGAGAAACAAACTGAAAAAAGTATTAAAATCTTTTGATCTGATCGAGGAGGAGAATACTTATCCAATGAATTTTTAGATCATCTTAAAGAAAAATAAAATTCTCTCAGAATAGACCCCTCCCTATACACAGCTAAATGGTGTAGCAGAAAGGAGGAATCGTACTTTATTAGATATGGTGCAGTCCATGATGTGCCTTACAGATTTGCCAATTTCTTTTTGTGGGATATGCCCTAGAAACTGCTTCATATCTTGAATAGAGTACCTTCAAAATCTGTAACAAGCACTCCATATGAAATATGGAGAGAAAAAAAGCCTAATCTTAATTTTCTTAAGATATGGGGCTGTCCAACTTTTGTTAAAAAAAATTTTGGACATAAGCTGAGTGCTAGGGCAGATAAATGCTTGTTTGTAGGTTATCCTAAAGAGAGTATAGGATACCACTTTTACCATCCTACTGAACATAAGGTGTTTGTTAGTAAATATGCCACTTTTATGAAAAAAGAGTTTATCCTAGAAAGAGGCAGTGGGAAGAAAATTGAACTTGGAGAAGTTCAAGACCTACAAATGCAAGCACAAGATGATCCTCAACCAAAAATATCTATTAATGAAGTACAAACATAAAGTACACCTCCTCTTCGAAGGTCGGATAGGGTGCGGAATGCACCTATGAGGTATGGGTTCGTTATTGAGAATAATGAAGCCCACATCATTGAGAATGATGAATCTTTGACCTATACGGAAGCCATCATGAGAAGGGACTCAGACAAATGGCTAGAGGCTATGAAATTCGAAATGGACTCCATGTATTCCAACCAAGTGTGGACTTTAGTTGATGCACCAGAGGGTGTGACCCCTATTGAATGCAAATGGGTCTATAAGAAAAAGATTGGAGTGGATGGCCAAGTTGAAACCTATAAAGCTAGATTAGTAGCCAAAGGTTTCAGGCAAAAACAGGGTATTGATTATGATGAAATATTTTCACCTGTTGCCATGCTCAAATCTATATGGATTATGTTTGCAATAGCAGCATACCATGATTATGAGATTTCGCAAATGGATGTGAAGACCGCCTTCCTTAATGGTTATCTTGTGGAAGAGGTTTACATGTCTCAGTCAGAAGGGTTTGTCTCAAAAGAGAGAGAAAATCAGGTATGCAAGTGTTGCTCCTAGATTGATTTTGATGATTACAAAGCAGATTGAAGGGATACAAATATTTTTATTTGAAAAAGTCTTTATGCTCTTCAGGGGCAAAATCATAATTTTACTAAAATCCTGATTTGATAGTATCATTTGGTAGAACAAATGATTTGTAATCTATTGGTGAAAATTTTATTATTTTTGGACTTATATTTTTGAAGTTATGAATGTTTGAAGTGCATGAGTCGACTCATGAGTCAACTCATGGCACAATGAGCTGCTTGGCACGCTAAAATTTCCCTTGGCACGCTGGTTTTTTGGCTTGGCACGACCTGTGAGTCGACTCATGAGTCGACCCACAAGGCATGAGTCGACTCATGAGTCGACTCTGCTGTTTGGGCCAAAAATTCCAGAAACCAAATTTCTGGTTGTTGCAACAGAGGTCGACTCATGAGTCGACCCCTGAAGCATGAGTCGACTCATGAGTCGACCCCTGCGACGAAATTGTCCGCAACGGCTAGTTTTTTGCCCTTTTATTGCCTTTAATGCTCCTTAAATGCTCTAACGGCTCTTTTTCTGCCTAAAATTTTTCCTTGTTTCTTAAAGCTATAAAAGGTTTCAAAAGGTGAAAAACAAAAAGGGGATCACAATATACACGAGAGACAAGGATCTACAATATACACGAGAGATTTTGAAAGAGAAAAGCAAGAGCGTTCAAAAGAGCATTCAAAGAGAGGTTTTTCAAGCCAACTTTTCAACCTTGATCAAGAGCTCTTTCAAAGCCTTCAAGAAGCCTTCAATCAAAGCTCACCTCTCCTCAAGCGTTCATTCAACTCTTCATCCACCTTGAGGAAATCCAAAAGGGGCTTCTTCATTTGAGTAAAGTGTATTTAATGTTATATTCGCTCATTTAAGGAGCTATTCTTGTACTTATTTGTGCTCTAAACTGTCTTACTCTTTGTGAGTAATTGTTCTTGTTTTGGAGGGTTTCCAAAACAAGGGAAGGTTGATCCGAACCTGAAATCGGAGTGTTTTGGGTTGGCTTGTACCCGAAAACAAGTGGACTAGCTTGAGATAGCTAGTGTCGGAGGTTCCGACGTTTGTATTCGGGTTGAATACAAGTATAGTGGATTGGAATTCCCAAGTAGGAGCTTGGGGAGTGGATGTAGGTGCAAGGTTGGCACCGAACCACTATAAATCCTTGTGTTTGTGGTGTGCTTTATTGTTTCTCTTTATTTCTTTATTATATCCTTGCATTCTTGCTTTAGGTAATTAATCTTGAAATAAAGTCTTTCTCCTCATTCATCAAGCTTTTAACAAATACTTTTCATAAGTAATTAGTTAAGCTTAAATTTTTAAAAACCCAATTCACCCCCCCCTCTTGGGTTGCATAGCTGGGCAACAAGTGGTATCAGAGCCCGGTGCTCTAGCCCTTCTTTGATCTAACAATCAAAGAGCCAAAGATCTATGGCAACCCATGTCGGTACTTCTCTAGCCGAGGGGCAATCTACCAACCGACCTCCACTTTTCAATGGGTCTAATTACACCTATTGGAAAGCTCGGATGAAGATATTCATACAAGCACTCGACTATGATATGTGGAGTATCATAGTGAACGGTCCTCACACACCACCAAGATTATAGATGGTGAGGAGTCAACCAAACCCGAGAAAGAATGGGATGAGGTTGATAAGAAATTGGCACAATTAAATGTTAAAGCTATGAATGTTCTTTATTGTGCACTTGATGCAAATGAATTTAATCGCATTTCTACTTGTGCATCTGCTAAAGAAATATGGGATAGGTTAGAAGTAACCCATGAGGGAACAAATCAAGTAAAGGAGTCTAAAATAAACATGCTTGTGCATAAATATGAATTGTTTAAAATGGAGCATGATGAGTCCATAACTGCTATGTTTACTCATTTTACTGATATAATTAATGGTTTGAAGAGTCTTGGCAAATCTTATACTAACAGTGAGCTTGTAAGGAAGATTCTCAGGTCATTGCCAAGAACTTGGGAAGCCAAGGTGACTGCCATCCAAGAAGCAAAGGACTTGAACACTCTACCTCTAGAAGAGCTTCTTGGATCCTTGATGACTCATGAACTTAGCATGAAGCAACATCAAGAGGATGAAGTCAAAAAGAAAAGAACCATTGCCCTCAAATCCACAGCTTCGCCTGATGATGAAACGGATGACACTGAAGATGAAGAACAGGATGAAGAGATGGCACTCATCACCCAGAGATTTAAGAAGTTTCTAAGAAAAAGGAAACAGGGGATGAGAAAGAAGTCATTCACAAAAGGGGAACAAAGCAAAGAGAAAGAGAAAGATCAACCCCTTATATGCTACGAGTGCAAGAAGCCGGGATATTTCAAATCCGAATGTCCACAACTGAAGAAAGGTCCCAAAAAGTTCAAAAAGAAAGCAATGATGGCGACTTGGAGTGCGAGTGATGACTCAAGCTCCGATGAGAAAACCTCAACAGAACAAGGCAACCTGTGCCTTATGGCACACGAAAATGAGGTAACTTCTGAATCCCCTAGTGAATTTACTTTTGAAGAATTGCATGAAGCATTCTATGATTTAATTGATGAATTAAAGAAACTAGGGATGAAAAACAAAGAACTAAAATTAGAAAATCAGTCCTTAGTGAAACAAGCTGAAAACCTTTCAATTGAAAAATCCACCTTGATTCAAGAAAATCAAAGCTTAAAGAATGAAATTAACAAGATGAAACCTATAGTAGATAAGTTCACCTTAAGTTCAAACAAACTAAATATGATTCTTGATAATCAAAAAGCTGTATATGATAAGGCTGGAATTGGCTATAACCCTTGAAGAAACAAAAATTTCTGAAGAATATTTATGTAAATTATTCAAGTAACAAGTCTACAAATATTACTTGTTTCAAATGTGGTAGAATAGGACATAAATCATACACATGCCTTATTAACAAATCTGCAAACACAACTATAAAGAAAATATGGGTTCCAAAAGGAACCATTTTGACTAACCTAAAAGGACCCAAGAAAGCTTGGGTACCTAAGACAGAAACTTGACTTTTGCTTGCAGGTGTGTCTAGCATCCCAAGGAGGAAACAGGAAATGGTATCTTGACAGTGGATGCTCGAGACACATGACTGGTGATGAATCACAATTCATCACGCTTGATGCTAAGGATGGAGGGATGGTCACCTTTGGAGATAATGGCAAAGGAAAGATCATCGGGATAGGTAACATTGGTATCACTCCCTCCAAATATATTAAAAATGTTTTGTTAGTTAAAGGTTTAAAGCATAACTTACTTAGCATTAGTCAATTTTGTGATAAAGGGTATAAAGTTGTTTTTGAATCATCTGTTTGCATTGTGACTAGTCCTATTAACGATGGCATTAAATTTATAGGACATAGGCATGGCAATGTTTATATGGTAGATTTGAATGATTTAGCCAAATTAGACATGCAATGCCTAGTATCCTTGAATGCTAAAGTTAATGAGACTAGTTGGCTGTGGCATCGTAGACTTGCACATATTAGCATGCATTCTCTTTCAAAATTAATTAAGAAAGAATTAGTTCTTGGTTTGCCAAAACTGAATTTTGAAAAGGATAGAATTTGTGATGCATGCCAATTAGGTAAACAAACTAGAGTTTCATTTAAATCCAAAAATATTGTTTCAACTTCTAGACCTTTAGAGCTCTTGCATATGGACTTATTTGGACCAACTAGAACCACTAGTCTAGGAGAAAAACGATATGGTTTTGTAATTATAGATGATTACTCTCGTTTTACTTGGGTTTTCTTTTTGGCACACAAAGATGAAACTTTTCATATTTTCACTAAATTTTACCGAAAAGTCACTAATGAAAAAGGGTTTTCAATTCAAAATATTAGAAGTGATCATGGAACTAAATTTGAAAATCAAGACTTTGAAAATTTTTGTGATGAAAATGGAATTGGCCATAACTTCTCTGCTCCTAGGACACCCCAACAAAATGGGGTAGTTGAAAGGAAAAATAGAACCTTAGAAGAAATGGCCCGTACCATGCTTTGTGAAAGCAACCTTCCAAGATATTTTTGGGCGAAAGCAATTAACACAGCATGTTACATTTTAAATCGTGCTTTGATTAGATAATTTTGAAAGAAAACCCCCTATGAACTTTGGAAAGGAAGAAAATCAAATATTGCATATTTTCATGTTTTTGGTTGCCGATGTTTTGTATTAAATAATGGCAAAGAAAGACTTAGTAAATTTAATGCAAAATCAGATGAAGCAATCTTTCTAGGTTACTCCTCCACTAGTAAAGCATTTAGAGTTTTCAACAAAAGAACTTTAGTAGTTGAGGAGTCCATACATGTTGTTTTTGATGAATCTAACGATCTTCCTTCAAGGAAGAATGAGGGTGTTGATGATGCAGATCCACTAATAGAAGGTATGAAGGAGATCACTCTGAAAGATTCAGCAACTCCAGAAGACAAGGATCAAGAAGACAAACAAGATGAGAGAGGTGAAAAAATTCAAGAACAACCTCAAGGTACAAATGACCTACCCAAGGAATGGAGGTATGTTCACAACCACCCTAAGGAGTTAATTATTGGTGATCCTATGCATGGGGTAAAAATCCGTTCTTCACTTAGAGATGTAGTTAATCATTGTGCTTTTATATCTCATCTTGAACCTAAAACTTTTGAAGAAGCTGAAAATGATCATAATTGGATTAATGCAATGCAAGAGGAACTTAATCAATTTGAAAGAAATAATGTTTGGACCTTAGTATCAAGACCTAAAAATTATTCAATAATTGGCACAAAATGGGTCTTTAGAAACAAATTAGATGAGCATGGTAATGTAATTAGAAATAAAGCAAGACTGGTTGCTAAGGGATATAATCAAGAAGAAAGAATTGATTTTGATGAAACCTTTGCACCTGTTGCTAGATTAGAAGCTATTAGACTTTTACTTGCATATGCTTGCTTTATGAAATTCAAATTATTTCAAATGGATGTTAAAAGTGCATTTTTAAATGGATATATTGCTGAAGAAGTATATATAGAACAACCCCCTGGATTTGAAAATCATGCTTTTCCTAATCATGTCTTTAGATTAAATAAAGCTTTATATGGATTAAAACAAGCACCTAGAGCATGGTATGATAGGCTAAGCAAATTTCTACTAAATAATGGTTTTTCAAGAGGTAATGTAGATACAACCCTCTTTATTAAAAGAAATCAAAATGATATGCTAGTTATACAAATTTATGTTGATGACATAATTTTTGGGTCTACTAATGAATCCCTTTGTCAAGACTTTGCTAAGCTTATGCAGGGGGAGTTCGAGATGAGCATGATGGGAGAACTCACCTTCTTCCTCGGACTCCAAATCAAACAATCAAAAGAGATAATCTCCATCACCCAAAGCAAGTACACCAAGGAACTACTCAAAAAATTTGGAATGGAGAACTGCAAACCAATTGGCACACCAATGAGTCCCTCATGTAAGCTTGACAAGGATGATGAAGGTAAATGTGTAGACTTAAAATACTATAGAGGTATGATTGGCTCATTATTATATTTAACTGCAAGTAGGCCTGATATCATGTTTAGTGTTTGTTTATGTGCTAGATATCAATCTAATCCTAAAGAATCTCATTTGAATGCTGTTAAAAGAATCCTTAGATACTTAAATGGTACTCAAACTCTAGGGTTATGGTACTCTAAGGACTCACAAATTGATTTATTAGGATATTCAGATGCTGATTTTGCTGGATGTAAATTAGATAGAAAAAGCACAAGTGGAACTTGCCAATTTCTTAGAGTTAACCTAATCTCATGGTTTAGCAAGAAACAAAATTCGGTGGCACTGTCTATGGCTGAGGCCGAATACATTGCAGTCGGAAGTTGTTGTGCTCAAATCTTGTGGATTAAGCAACAACTCGAAGACTTTAGAATCAAACTTAATGAAACACCAATAAGATGTGACAACACAAGTGCCATAAATCTATCTAAAAATCCAATTCAACACTCAAGATCCAAACATATTGAAATAAGACATCATTTTATAAGAGAACATGTTCAAAATAAAAATATAATTCTTGAATATATTTGCACTGAAAATCAATTAGCTGATATCTTTACAAAGGCCCTTAGTGAGGATAGATTCTGTGAAATTAGGAGAAATCTAGGAATTCTAGATCCATATGCCTAAATTTTTCTCAATTTCCAAGAATTGATATCAAAAATTCTTAGAGCTCAATTTCCAACATCTATCCTGGTCCCAAAAGCTCAAGTTTATCATTCTAAAAACTTATCTTTGAGCAAAACTCCTTCTCCCAAAATTTCAATTTTTTTTGGAATTTATTCATATTTTTTTTGAATTTCTGAACTTTATGAGTCGACCCCTATGAGTCGACTCAATGGCAAACTTGTTATTTTCTCAAACTTCCCATGGGCTCATTGTTTTTATATGGGATCCTGTTCGTGAGCCGACCCATCCTTTCATCTTCCTCCTTCCAAAAGCCGACTTCCCCATTTCCATTTGCTCCAAATCCAAGGATCTAGCTCGAGGCACTTCTCCCTCCTCCTCACCACCAAAAATCGCCACCTTGGAAAGGGATTTTTGTGCTTTCTCCCATTGTTTGGCATGGTTGGAGCGTGCCCTAGCACTCCACCGTTCTTCCCAAATCCACCTCTTTTCTCCACCAAAATCCCTCTTCGCTCTCTTGTGATCCTTCCTCCACTCATTCACTTGTTCCTCCAAGTCTCCTTGCCTGCTACTGTAGTGAATATGGCTCCGAAGATGAAGCTTCCCCAAAGAAGAAAGTCAGTCCGTGAGCTTGAAGAAAATATCCGAAAGAAAAGGCAAGCTGCTCAGTCTTCCACTGCTCCCACTCCAGCTTCTATATCTGCTCAAGGTCTCCCTCAATCCTCCCTAAGCCCCAGTAAGAATCCTCTATCTGATAGAAAAGTTGAAACCGGGAAGAATATAGATTTTCGGTTCTTTAAAAAAGAGGGTTTTACATTTGCAACCAAGATTAAAAACCAAGGATGGGGTTTCTACTGCTCCCTTAAGGAAGTCACCTATGTTGATCTAGTTAGAGAATTCTACCAGAATCTACATTATGAAAATGGGTCAGTGACTTCAACAGTCAAGGGTATTGATATTTGCTTGGATTCTAGTATATTGGGAGAAATACTTCATTTGCCTAGTGAGGGTTACTCTTATATGGAACTCCCAGTAAAAGAAGAGGGAATCAGTGTTATTCTAGGGAAAACTTATTCAGGGAGTTTAAAGAAATTGGAAGCAAAGATTTTGTCCATTGAGATGAGGATCCTGCATCAGATGGTAACGAAGCTCTTCTTTCCTAGGAGTGGTAGGCATGATTTACTTTCCAGCAGAGATGTTTGTATCATGTTTCATGTCATCACTTAGACACCCCTGAACCTCCCTGCACTTATGATAGAGGCCATGAGAGAGACTTTGAACAGATCCAAGGCACACTTGCCTTTTGGTATGGCCCTTACTCGAGTATTTAGGAGGTTTGGAGTTAGCTGTGAGGGGGAGGCTTCTACTAAGCTCTCTCATGTGGACACTTTCAACCAACACACCCTGCACCGAATGGGATTTACAAAGACTGATGGTGGTTGGATCAAGGGATCTGAGGAGAGAGCTGAGGAGAGAGCTGGGGAGAGAACTGAAGATAGAGCTGAAGACAGAGTTGAAGACAGAGTAGAAGAAGAAGGTCCATCATCTCCTATCCATGACTTCAGGGCAGCATCACCAAATATCCAGTTCATTCCTGATACAGAGGCTGGCCCTTCAGAGTTTACTAGGATGCCCACACCAGTGTATCAGCCAGAGAGCAGAGCACCTCAATCAGAGTTCAGACTAGCTGACGATCAGATCGAGCAGATATCACAGCGTGTGGCCTCTTTGCTATCTAGTCAGTGGAGCAGTACTACTTTTGCACCAGGAGCCACTTCTTCTGATCAGACCATGACTCCCCACATATCCACTGTGTTTCAGATGATATCAGATCAGTCCATCTGAATTCAGCAGCTTGAGGACACCGTCTGGAGACTGACTGGCAGAGTTCTTGACTTACAGGGGCAAGTCCTTGCTTTGGCCCATCCTCAGCCACAGGAGTCCACTATTGAGGTCACAGACCTCACTGCAGAGGCTGGCAGGCTCAGAGGAGCACTGGAGGGTGGATATGAGTTACTGAGGAGAGAGATCCGAGGATCGAGTGAGCATGCATCCACTCAGTTCACTGCTCTACTTCAATTTGTTTCCAGAGCACTGAACGTACTTGATTCCATCAGACTCACCCTTTCTGTTCAGTCCTTAGCCTCTCAGTGTTCTTAGCCACCCAGTTCATCTCACTCTCCTGCTCGTGCCAGAGGCAGACGGGGTAGAGGATGCACTTCTGATCGAGATCCATCAGCTCCTCATCCCATATCTGATGACTCCGATCCATGACTTGTCATGATCATTACTAGATCCTAGGTGTTAGTGTCTTGTTCTAGGATCTGTATTTTGGGGCCATGTATTGACAATTAGCTGGTTGACTTTTATATTATGAACTATGTATTGAAACAATTATGGTTTTATGGTATCATCTTTTACTTATATTTCTACCTTTTGTAATGATGTCGATCATATTTTGGTTATAAATATTCTCCTTGTTGAAATATTATCTTCTCTTTGTTGTTGTTTGCTGTTAATAATTGCTGTATTAAGGGGGAGCAAACATCTGTGATAAACTCTAAAGGGGGAGAAATTAAAGAATGTTTCAGAAAAAGGAGGAGTTAACCATGTTTGATGATGTCAAAAAGGGAGAGAAATTAAACAAAAAAAATCCATCAAAAGCAAAACCATAAATGAATAGCAATTAAAGAAAAAGCAATCCATCAAAAGCAAAATCATAAATTATGAGCAATTAAAGAAAAAGCAACCCATCAAAAGCAAAACTACAAATTATGAGAAATTAATGAATGAATTGGAGAATTTAAAGAACAATATCAAAAGTACAATGCTAAGTACAATGCAAATAAGTAACTTTTAAATTACTTCTTTACATATGCTCTGATTTGCTTTAAAAATTTAAATATGCTCTGATATACTTCAAAATTCCAACTTGCTCTGATACATCTTTTGAAATTTTATTTACCTTGATACATCTTAAGAAATTCAACTTGCCTTGATATATCTTAAGAAATTTAACTTACTCTGATACATCTTAAAATTTTTAACTTGCTCTGATACATTGTAAAAATTTTTTTTCTGATAACATTGTAAAATTATTTTTCTTGCTCCGATACATTGCAAAATTTATTTTTCTCTTGCTCTGATACATCTTAAACTCAAAATGATCTAATACACTTTCCAAATCAACTCTTAAACATGCTTTGGCACATATAATTATTTTTTGCTCTGATGCTAAAACTAAAATCAATTGAGAATGAGCAAATTTTTAAAATATAGCTTGATCTGATAACAAAAACAAGTTTTCTGCTCTAACACCAAAATCACATAATCCAATGAGCATATCTTCAAATCTTTAAGCAAATGGGCAAACTATTCTTGCATATGACCATTTATATCACATGCCAAAAGAATCATACTCTTTTCAAGCATATAAATCTATAATGCATTCACATAAATACTTTTGTTCAAGTGTTTTGTCATCATCAAAAAGGGGGAGATTGTTGCTCCTAGATTGATTTTGATGATTACAAAGCAGATTGAAGGGATACAAATATTTTTATTTGAAAAAGTCTTTATGCTCTTCAGGGGCAAAATCATAATTTTACTAAAATCCTGATTTGATAGTATCATTTGGTAGAACAAATGATTTGTAATCTATTGATGAAAATTTTATTATTTTTGGACTTATATTTTTGAAGTTATGAATGTTTGAAGTGCATGAGTCGACTCATGAGTCAACTCATGGCACAATGAGCTGCTTGGCACGCTAAAATTTCCCTTGGCACGCTGGTTTTTTTGGCTTGGTACGACCTGTGAGTCGACTCATGAGTCGACCCACAAGGCATGAGTCAACTCATGAGTCGACTTCTGCTGTTTTGGGCCAAAATATCTAGAAACCCAAATCTCTGGTTTTTGCAACAGAGGTCGACTCATGAGTCGACCCCTGAAGCATGAGTCGACTCATGAGTCGACCCCTGCGACGGGAATTATCCGCAACGGCTAGTTTTTTGTCCGTTTTAGTTGCCTTTAATGCTCACTTTAAATGCTCTAATGGCTCTTTTTCTGCCTAAAATGTTTTTCCTTGTTTCTTAAAGCTATAAAAGGTTTCAAAAGGTGAAAAACAAAAAGGGGATCTACAATATACACGAGAGATACAAGAGATCTACAATACAAGAGACATACGAGAGATTTTGAAAGAGAAAAGCAAGAGCGTTCAAAAGGGCATTCAAGAGCATTCAAAGAGAGGGTTTCTCAAGCCAACTTTTCAACCTTAATCAAGAGCTCTTTCAAATCCTTCAAGAAGTCTTCAATCAAAACTCACCTTCTCCTCAAGCATTCATTCAACTCTTCATCCACCTTGAGGAAATCCAAAAGGGGCTTCTTCATTTGAGTAAAGTATTTTTATTGTTATATTCACTCATTTAAGGAGCTATTCTTGTATTTATTTGTGCTCTAAACTGTCTTACTCTTTGTGAGTAATTATTCTTGTTTTTGGAGGATTTCCAAAACAAGGGAAGGTTGATCCGAACCTGAAATCGGAGTGTATTGGATTGGCTTGTACCCGAGAAACAAGTGGACTAGCTTGGGATAGCTAGTGTCGGAGGTTCCGACGTTTGTATTCGGGTTGAATACAAGTATAGTGGATTGGAATTTCCAAGTAGGAGCTTGGGGAGTGGATGTAGGTGCAAGGTTGGCACCGAACCACTATAAATCCTTGTGTTTGTGGTGTGCTTTATTGTTTCTCTTTATTTCTTTATTATATCCTTGCATTCTTGCTTTAGGTAATTAATCTTGAAATAAAGTCTTTCTCCTCATTCATCAAGCTTTTAACAAATACTTTTCATAAGTAATTAGTTAAGCTTAAATTTTTTAAAAACCCAATTCACCCCCCCCTCTTGGGTTGCATAGCTGGGCAACACTATGTACATAGATACTATGCTGAAGAGGTTCAGCATGGAGAATTTCAAGAAAAGCTATCTACCGATAGGCCATAAAATTTCTCTCTCGAAGAGGGATTGTCCGACAACACCTTAAGAGAGAGCGTATGGGTAGGATTCTATATGCTTCGATAGTGGGATCAATCATGTACGCCATGACATGTACACGACCAGATGTGGCATACTCACTAGGGGTAGTGAGTAGATACCAATCTAATCCAGGGGAGAATCACTGGAAGGTTGTTAAAACCATCCTGAAGTATTTAAGAAATCTAAGGACCAGTGGCTTGTTTATGGTGAATCAGACTTGAGACTTATAGGGTTTACAGACTCTAGTTTCCAGTCTGATCATGATGACAGCAAAAGTGTGTCGGGATTTATTTTTACCCTTAATGGTGGGGCTATCTGCTGGAAGAGTTTCAAGCAACACACAGTAACTGATTCAGTTTGCGAGGCAGAGTATGTCGCTGCATCAGATGCTGCCAAAGAAGCAGTGTGGCTGAGAAAATTCATCACCGAGCTCAGAGTAGCACCCTCCCTTATTGGTCCAGTTCTGCTCTACTGTGACTGCTCTGAAGCCATTGCTCAGGTGAAGGAACCCAAGGCACACCAGCGGATGAAGCATATTCTGCGTCATTACCATCTCATTCGAGAAATTATGGATCGAGCTGACGTCGACCTTCAGAAGATCGACGGAAAGGAGAACCTAGCCGACCCATTCATTAAAGCCATTGCGGTGAAGGAGTTCGACGACTACAAGTCGAAGATGGGTATTAGATACTGCACCGATTGACTTTAGGCCAAGTGAGAGATTATTGTGAATAGTGTCCCAAAGCCAATCGTCAGTCTGTTGACGGTTGTGCTACATGAATTATAAATTAATAAAAATTATTTTGGTATTTTTCATCACAAAATATTTCATCTTCTAATGAACTCCTATGTTGTGGTGAAGTCCTTAGGACTATTTAGACTCGACAAAGAAGAATTTGTCGTTTAGTTCTTAAATCTGTTCGTGACCAAATGATACATTGTTACCAAGGACGACAACGTTTTTCAAGCATAGGTCGTTGTGTGCCATATAGGTTGGTTGTCCTCTTAACCAATGAGTGTGGAGACACTGGTATGGCATACAGGTGAGATGTAAGGGTATATCTGCACTGAACGTGACCGACTCTGGAGCTATATCTGCTGTCAAAATTTGCTCCGATAGAATATGGGTATAAATATCCCTCCGATCTGAGACCACCATGGTGACTTGCAAGCAACTCACTGCACTTAGACATTGGACTATCTGAATTTCTAATTCAGTGACGAAAGGCTGCTGGGTGTAGTCAAGTACTTGACTTATCGGTGCGTGTGTCAAGATAGGATTGACCACTCCAGTTTATGGGCTATGTACTGTCGTGTTTCAATTTAGCAAAACCTTGGCCAGGGTAGTCTTTGTGAGGAGTCACAGGACTGTTTGAGTTGAGCACGATTCAGATGATCTAATCAGAGTGGACAGTTTAACCCTGAGTCATCCTAAACACAAAGGTCAAAAGGATGAATTATACAGTAACCATATTCACGTAGGTTCTGAGTATTGCGATTGTGACTATTCGACCTATCTGATCATCGGGTACCATTGCTAGATGGTCACTTCGATTAGTACAGGAATTGGTTCCTGTGCTACCGACTTAGGTTCGAACCTGTGGGGTCACACACATTAGAGGTTCCTATCTGATCTGATAGTTGGTGAAGAGTCCTTCATGTCTGAGATTCTGTGATCGAGAATCAGGATTCTCTGATCACGAATTCCACACATTTTGGGTACCGGGGTCAAGAGTCCCACTGGTTTAGGACTCTTCGATCAGGGTTACATATCGATGAATTCTGATGCCCGATTACCCATCAGATTTGGACTCAATATTTATGAGAGGTTTAATTAGTGATTTGATCACTAATTAACTCAATTTGATTGAGTAATTATTTTTTGGATCAAGTCCAATTGAATTGGATTCAGTTGGGTTTGACCCAATTAGGTTAAGAGTTGACCTAATCGTCGAGATGGTTTGGTCCTTGATTTGATCAGGGGTTGGGCTTAATCAATTCCTGATTTGATTAGGATTTTATTAAGCCTAATTAAGCCTAATTTAGTTGGGTTTAAATTAGTCTAATTGGGCTTAACTTATTTGGTTCAATTAGGTTGGTTTAAATAATGAAACCACCTTGACCCATTCTCCCTGCGCCACCTCACTTCCACTGCGCCCATTTGAATTCACAAGAAGGAAGTTCTCATGAATTTTTCCTCACACAAAGCCCTCTTCACACCCTACTTTAATGTGCCAAATGAGTGGGTAAGGATGATTGGTTGGCCATTCAAATTCAAAATAAAGTTTGAATTTGAATGAGCAACCAATCTTAACACCTTGACCTTATCCTCTTTTAGCGTCCCATTTATTACATGAGAAAATGTTTCTCATGAAATCACTCATGCATAAATTAAGCCACGCCCTCCTCTTCTCACGTCGTTAGTGGATAGGGATAAATTGGTTTTCATTTGAATTCAAAAGTGCAATTACTCATCTTTATCCTCTCACGTGGATAAGACGTTTGACATTGTTTTAAAAGGAGGAGAAGAGTGGGGCATGTAAAAAAGAAAATTTTTGGAGAGAAAATCTGGGCGTGAGGAATCCTTGTGTGTAAGGTGAAGGTCTATATCCTTCCAAGAGAAAAAGAAAGAAAAGAAAGAAAAACAAGTGTGTGCAGCGTTTCCAGTGAGTTCCTTAGGGTTTCAGCCTGGGGTTCGGGAAGTGAGAAGGTGAGCTACGAGTGTTGTGCGCCCATCAAATTTTAGAGAGATCTTCAACATCCTCTTAAGCACATCTGCTGACGATCCAGAGCATCCAAAGAATCGATAAACATCGATCGAAGGAGATCGATCAGCATCGGCCATTGAAAGAGCTCTACAACGAGCTAGCACTCATGAGGAGCCGATCAGATCGGGAGCCTCGTGTGGATGATCCGTAGAGGCCAGACATACTGTGTGGCTACATCATGATGATCAGACTCTCTCGATGGTGATCAAATTATGGTGATCGACTACCCACACAAAGGTATTGTATTCTGAACACAGAACAGTAAATTATTTATTGTTCAAATATGAATTTCAAATTTAAATCCATGCATGCTGTATATCATATTTAGATCTTAGTGTAGAGTAAACATATGTTAATTAATTAAATTAACTAATATTTTTTACTGTAAAATTATAATTTTGAAAAAGTTTTAAAATTACCATTTTACCCCTGCATTGAATTTTTTCACAGTATGTGTGTTTCAAAACTTTATTTTTTAAATATCATAGTAGAGAACAAGATTAAAATACTTTTAATCTGAATTATGCATGCATAAGAATATGAGAAACATATGGATCTATCTCATATGCTGAAATTGATATATGCTGAAATTCAGATCATGATCAAATCACATACCTGTTTCATAATCTTTTTCTTCGAATCTGGATCTGAAAGAGATGAGATTCTCTCTTAGCCATATAGGTATCTGATCTCTATGAGTATCCACTTAGGATCAGCCTAGAACAGCCCTCTTCAATTTGAATTTTCTTCTCTAAGAAAATTCAGCCTGCTGAATCTGAATGAAGTCTAGATCATGATTAACTCTTGATCTTTTTTCTTGATCTTCTTCTTCTCCTCTTCTCTAGCCTTTCTCCTTACTCTATGATGCTACAAAATACCAGCAACTAGCAAATAGGTGGGATGCCCAATAGCTTGGGTGTGATGGACTTGGGACGTCCCAAGTAAGGGGGTGTGGGACCCCTAAGGGAGAAGAAGAAGGGAGAGGAAGAGAGGGTGTGGGGACTTCTTCTAGATGTGAGGGGCTACTAGTTTGGATGCTCTAGGGATCTTAGGAGAGGTCTCTTTAAATAGGCATAAGAATTGAATCCTATTCAATCACATAATACAAGTCCTACTTGCATTGGGTTTTCTATTAACTTAAGCTATCCAACCTACTTTAGGAGACCCTTTAGGCGCCAACAATTGGAGCCCTTGCACCCATAATTAGACATCCCAAAATACACCAAAGAGATGTTGTTGGGTTTTGACAATGCAGTGAAAAATAATTTTTAAAATTTTTAAAATCAAATAAGTCAATAGCTTTAACAATTAAACCTATTGAGCCGAATCCAAAACCCTAGAATCACCTTACTGATATCAAAAAAACAAAATAAGCATGCATAAAGAAATAAAATTTTTATTTTCATCACAAAGTATAAAGTGGCATGTTGGTGTTCTCCAAAAGACTCTAAAGTAGAAGCCCTCCAATGATGATCCACATAAAAGTTAGCCAAGGTCTTTCCTAACCGGTGCACTGCTGCAGCCTTTTCTTCTCAAGAACACTATTAGCTTCGAACTCAAGGAACAAATGCACCAAAGTGCAGTTACTTCTGATCTTGCCACCAAAATGATACCAAGAAGATACTCTTCAGATATCTCATAACCTAAGATTTGATTTTTGGCTCCAACATATAGAAAAACCAAACCCTAGGGCACACTAGCAACACTTGCTAAAAATCTCACCACCCTTCTTGCAACTTTCACCACTCAATTTTCCTTTGCATTTTTCTTAGATTTTTTCCAAAATTTTTTTTATGATTCTCATGCCCCTTATATTTGGTTTCAACCCAAAATTATAGCAGCAAAGTCATGTGGGACGTCCCCTTTAAATAAAGAACCAAGGGATGTGTCATGGGACCAAGGGGTGCCAACCTTTGGTGCTCCACTTTCTCATATGGTGAATAAATTCACCATGTAGAATTATGATGCAAGAGAGCCTTCACACAAAAGGACTCTCTCTCTTCTTTGTGCCATAAAAATCTCAATTAATTTTGGCAACAAATCAAAGGAGATCAGATTAAAAGATAAAGGCAATAGGTTAAGATAAGAGTCTTCATGAAGAAGGACTCTTCATCTTCACACATTAAAATGAGTGGGGTGGTATTATTATTTTGGTGTGACATCTAGTGGGTGCAGAGGAGTCCTTCACCACTTGAAATTATTTCAAGTTGGGTAAGAAACCAATTAAGATAGACCCAATCCCATTAGGTCAAAGACAATTGGTCTAGGTTAGCTCAAACACTTTGATCTAAATCAATTTAGGAACTTGGGTTAATACAATATCCTAGCATATCAAATTAACCCATAAAATTTATATTAAACTCTAATTAAATTAGAGAAAGACCAAATTCTAAAGTGTGTGACCCATTGAGTTTCAAATCTAGCCAGCAGTAGATCAAGACTTTCGATGTAACCCTAATCCAATGAGATTAGGTCACCCGAAGAGTCCTAATCAACTAGGATTCTTCCTAATTGATTTCAAAATTAAACTCTTTTAATTTTAAAAAGTTTATAAGTCAAGATTGATGTCTAGCAGTGTATTATGACTATCCAAAAGATTTAAAATTTTGATAAAAATTTATCAAAATATCCTTCAGTGGTAAGTTATCGTGTAATTCAATCTTTCAGTCAAACAACATCCCAGATGAGCTGTGGGTATGAAAATATATCAAATCCAATCACTTATCTTTTTATATCTTAATCTGAAAGTGATGATTCAATTGATGATATATTAAAATTTTTTTTCTAATTATCATCCTGCTTTGGTCAAAGACTTTCAAAATCACTGACCTATGAGATCACATAGGATGTTCGCTCCCCTTATTAGGAGTGACTGATTTCATATTGATCACTCACAACCTCCATGCATACTTCACCACAACCAAAACACCCCATAAAAGGATCAAAGAACTAAGTTAGGAACTGAACCAAAATATGAATCCATATACATAAGGTACCATGGTGATCTCAAGTCAAAGGATCACTTACACAACTCTCACTAGAGAATCATTAATTGACATATAAAAAATACTCCATCAATATTCTCTTGTAGATCTATTCAGTGAACTCATTCTTTAATGAGCACTCATATCCTTGTATTAGTGTCACCACACAAGTGGTTGTGAGATCAACCACTATCATTTTTGAGCATACATAAGATATGCCAATTTTGAATGAACCAATGACTAAAAATATTTTAGGATATGATTATCAAAGATTTAGATCTCATTGGTATGATCTCATCATGGTTCTAAAACCATTGTCAGGATCTATGAGATTCATTATAATCTTAAAAATAATAAGATGCAGCATATAATGGATCAAAAATATCTATTTTATTAATAATATAAATATCAATTACATGAGTCTGAAAGATAAATTACAATTAACATCCTATCGCATCCCACATGTGCTTGGCTTGTAGGATATTATTCTTTCAATCTCCTACTTGCATTGAAGCCAATTGTCCCTATACTTGATACCCATGCTATCAAGATGATGGTCAAACTGCTGCATTGACAAGGCCTTAGTGAATGGGTCCACTATATTGTTCTTGATGTCAACTCGCTCTATTATCACATCATGCCTTTCGACTATCTTCCAAATGAGGTGGAACCATCTTAGGATGTGCTTGATTTTATGATGAGACCTTGATTTTTTGACTTGAGTGACTGTCCCAGTATTTTCATAATAAAGGAGCACTGGTTGTTTAATCCCTGAAACCACACCTAATTCTGTGATAAATTTCTTCATCTAGACAGCTTTCTTAGCAGCCTCACTAGCAGCAATATACTTAGCCTCAATGATCGAGTCAGCAACAGTTTGCTGTTTGAAACTTTTTCAACTTACTGTACCACTATACAAAGTGAACACATACCCAGATATAGATCTGCTATCATCTAGATCAAATTGAAAACTAGAATTAGTATAACCTTCCAGTTTTAAATCAGATCCACCATATATTAAAAAAATATCTCTAGTCCTCAAGTATTTGAGTATGATTTTCATAGCTTTCCAATAATGCTCCTCAGGATCAGTCTGAAATCTGCTTACAATGCCTAAGGCATAAGCCACATCAGGCCTGATACATAACATAGCATACATAATCAATTCTACAGTCAAAGCATAAGGAATAGAACTTATTCTATTTCTCTCTTCAGGTATCTTAGGAGACATCTTCTTAGAGAGTTATATGCCATGACCTATGGGCAAGTAACCTCTTTTACTTTCCTCTATGTTGAACCTCTTCAACACAAGTTAATGTACCTAGACTGGGACAAGCCTAGCATCCCTTTTGATCTATCCCTATATATCTTTATACCAAGTACATAGGATGCTTCACCCAAGTCTTTCATGAAAAACTTTTGTGATAGCCAAGTTTTGACCGATTGCAACATCAGGATATCATTCCCAATGAGCAGTATGTCATCCACA
>NC_025994.2:31258336-31271923 GCF_000442705.2 Elaeis guineensis
ACATCGTTGACCTTCATGGACTCCATTTCAGATTTCATGGCCTCTAGCCATTTCTCAGAGTCAGGTCTCTGCATTGCATCCATGTAGGTGATCGGATCCTCATTATTTTCATCAAGTTCGACAGGATCACCATCCCGGACCAAGAAACCATAGTATCTATCTGGTTGATGTGGTACTCTACCAGACCGCCTTAAGGGTACATAATCAATGGGCTCGAGATCTGATCTAATCAAATCCAGTTCAGGTTCAGTAACATGTGTCAGTTTTTCCACCTGTCGAACTTCGTCAAGTTCGACCTTAGAGGCAACAGTTTTTTCACTAAGGAACTCCTTTTCTAAAAAAAAAAATTGCCTTAAGGCTGACAAACACCTTTTGCTCATTAGCAAGGTAGAAATAATACCTTTTGGTCTCTTTTGGGTACCCAATAAAATTACACTTGTCAGACCTAGGTCCAAGCTTGTCTGTAATTAAATGTTTAACATAAGCCGGACACCCCCAAACCTTAAGGTGCGAGAGTACTGGCTTACGTCCTATCCATATCTCATATGGTGTTTTGGCTACAGACTTACTCGAAACTCTATTTAGAAGGTAACAAGTCGATTCGAGCGCATATCCCCAGAGGGAGATCGACAGACCAGCAAACCCCATCATGGATCGAACCATGTCTAACTGGGTCCGATTCCTCTTTTCAGACACACCATTATGCTGTGGTGTTCTAGGAGGAGTCCACAGAGAGAGAATCCCATTCTCCCCTAGATACGTCAGAAACTCATTGAAAAGGTATTCACCTCCTCGATCAGATCGAAGAGTTTTAATACACTTTCCAGTTTATTTTTCTACCTCATTTCGGAATAGTTTGAACATTTCAAATGATTCTGACTTATGCTTCATTAAATAGACATACCCATACCTAGATAGGTCGTCTGTGAAGGTTATGAAGTAGAAAAATCCACCTCTTGCACTTGAGCTCATGGGTCCACATACATCAGAATGTACCAGACCTAAGAGTTCACTGGCTCGCTCACCTTTTTCAGTAAAAGGTGACTTGGTCATCTTCCCAAGAAGACAGGACTCACAGGTTGGAAGTGATTCACAATCACTAACTTCAAGAATTCTTTCTTGAGCCAACCTGTTTATCCTGTTCTCATTGATATGACCTAGCCTACAGTGCCAAAGGTAGACTTCTGACACATTATCTATTCTAGAGCGTTTACCGAAGTTTTGAACCACATTAACAGGCTGTGATAGTAAGTAAATTCTATTATTTAATTGTCCAACAAATATTGTAACACCATTCAAAATGATATTATAAATATTTTTTTTATTAAAAAAATCATAACCGTACATGGCCAAAAGGCCTACAGAAATAATATTTAATAAAAAACTTGGACAATAGTGACATTCACTCAGAATTACATTATGAGAATTGATTACAAGACTCATGATTACTAAAGCTAGAACTGGAACTTTGCTTCCATCTCCAACGTTCAGGAACCTCTCACCTTCATCAAATCTCCTACTGACCTGCAGACCCTGCATCGAATTACAAATATGATAAGGGCTTCCGGTATCCAATACGCAGGCAGTAGTATCACAAATCAAAAAGTTGCAAGGAGTTATCATATAATTACCTTGCTTCTTCTTTGGCCTGTTCGGGTCCAGGGAGGCAATGTATTGAGGACAGTTCCTCTTCCAATGCCCCTGCTTCTTACAAAAGAAGCACTCCGCCTGGCTCTGATCGTGCTTGCGCTTCTTGGTCTGACCCTGTGCTACTGTCCCAGCATGAGATTGCACCTTCTTATTTTTCTTCTTCTTGTTCTTCTTCCCTTTCCCAAAGGGTTGACGATGAGAAGAAGACCCTCCCACTGCATTCACCGACTCCTTATAGAGTTGGTGATCCTTCTCAAAGTTCTGCAGCAACCCCAACAATCCGTGGTAGTTTACTACAGGCTTTGTCATTCGAAAATGAGTAAGGAATGGGAGGAAGGACTTGGGCAAGGAATTAAGGATCGCATCCTTACCGAGCTGCTCGTGCAGAGGAAAGCCCAATTTGCTTAGGCGCTCAATCATCTTGATCATGTACAGTACATGATCAGTGACTGAGGCCCCATCCCTCATCCGAGCATTGAAAATGGCACAACTAGTTTTGTGCCTTTCAACATCGTCAGGCATGCCAAAGGAGTCATTAATATTTGAAGCATCTCCTGTGGCTGGGCGTTCTCAAACCTTCGACTGAACTCGTCTTTCATTACTGTCAGCATAATATATCGAACGGTGGTGCGGTCATTGAGCCACTTCAAGTAAGTGTCTCGGATCGCCTTACTAGCGTTCGGAGCTGGCTCCTCAGGTGCTGGATCCGTTACTACATAAAGGATCCGCTCATGCTCAAGGACGATTTTTAATTTTCGATACCAGCTATCGAAATTGGTCCCATGAGCTTGTCATTATCTAATAATGACCAGAGCGACAGGGTAGTGGCCATAGCTGCTTAAAGAAAAACGAGACCTCTATTAGTACATAAATTAATACTAAAGACTTGGACTTTAGTCTAAAGTTTTTCCTAATATTTTTATGAACTGGTAGCCTCATCCTCCAATTCGAGGAATTACTTTAATTCCTTAATGGGTACTAGAATCCACACAGACTACACACGAGCCCAACTTTGGTTGGTCAACCCATGTGCATCTATGGGTAGGTTCTTAACCAGTTGTTTCTCTAAACAACTTCTAGTAATTGATTTTGCCCCAGAACCTAATCAGTAGGCTTTGGCCTCCACTGAAAAGATCTGGTTAGGTCCAACCATTAACATGACTTAGTTTAGTGAATTGGACCAATAAATGATCAGGCCCAACTTTGGCCGGCCAACCTAACCACCATCAGAAAGACTCAATCAAATTATCATATTATGAATAATAATTTCATTAGCCAATGAGCACCAGGCCATTGGGCCTCCAATGATCATTGAACTAATGGACTCATTATCATTCACTTAATGGGAGGCTATGACTTAGTTATCATTATAACTTAATCATTTTAGGGACCTAATAATTTTGAGGATTTTATTAAAGAATAGTAGAGAAGAAATCATCCAGCCAATTTCAATCCTCCCACTGACTTCACCAAGTCAGATTAAAAAAGGATTTAATTAAAGCTGGCATTAGGAGCACCTAAATCAGTCACACTGATTTACCTAATGACATGGGTGAGCTCTAATCATCAAGTGATCTAATCAAAATCTAACTTACCAGATTGGCCAGGTAAGTGAGATCAGTGGTGGGGATTTGCCATTAACTCGTCAATGATCGAATCAATGCGAGTAGCTCCCGCTTAAGAACCACTGGTCAAAACTGCCGAACTTACCTTAGACACCAACCGGTTCATTAGTTTTAATTTTGATCAACTTAGTAAATAGGGCTCCATCGCATAGCCATGAATTAAGTCCATCTTGGTCTAGTTAAAGACATGGACCCATTCAACTACAACTATTGAAGTTGAGTCTAGAGTATCCTTAACCTAATCTAATTCAACTTTTGATTAGATTTGACCAATTACTCCATTTAGTTCATTTTTTAAGCTAACCTTAGGTCTAACCCAATTATGGACCTAATTCATCTAACCCATTGACCCACAAGTTTATGCAATTGTCTTAGATCTTAATTCACAATTCTAGACCTACTAGACAATACTTAATTCTTTTAATTAAGTACTTGGGCTGATGGGTCAGGGTTTGGCATTTCGAAAATAAATTTTCAAATTTTGAAAGATTTTATTTTCTGTTCACCAAATGTGTTGACTCATTTCACAAACGGATCAGCACATTTCATAAACAGCAATCTCATTGCTCACTTCATAACAGAAAATAACTCAAAATAAATCATGAATTTTTTTTTATTTTTATTTTTTTTAGATCTAATCTAACACATTCATGATAAATTTCTTAATTAAGTCCTTTCGCTGCTTCATCGGCATGGGATATAATTGCATCGGCACCCCTACCGCCATAGGAGACCCCATCGAATGGGAAGAGAGGGCCTTTAAACCCTACTTTTCTCCTATGACCGGACGGCCATGGCAACCAACCCAATTAGATTACTTGCTACTTGGATCAAGTATATCTAAATATACCAATTTCAAAATTTAAATTTTGAATTTCAAATTTTAAATTTCAAATTTTAAATTTCAAATTTAAGATTTCAACCAAATTTCAAATTTCAAATTTCCAATCTTTGAATTTTAAATTTTGAATTTTGAATTTCAAATTTTAAATTTTGAATTTTGAATTTTAAATTTCAAATTTCAAATTTCAAATTTCAAATTTAAGATTTCAACCAAATTTCAAATTTCAAATTTTGAATTTCAAAAAAATTTTTTTTGAATTTTTTTTTTGAATTTTGAATTTCAAATTTAAACTTATAGATTACACCTTAATCTATGCATGCATATGTATATCATATTCTAGAACCATGCTCTGATACCATTTGTAGCGAAAATTTAGTGCAGGGGCAAAATGGTAATTTTAAAACTTTTTCAAAATTACTATTTTACAGTGAAATTATTAATTAATCTCATTAATTAATACTAATTAACCCTACATTGGGATCTAAATATGATACAACAGCATGTATTTAAATTTGAAATTCAAATTTGAATCAGTAAATCTTTTACAGTACTGTGTTCAGAACACATCACCTTTTGCGGGTAGTCGATCACCGTAATCTGATCACCGTCGGGAGGTTCTGATCGTTACGTCGTAGCCACACAAATGTCTGGCCTCTGTGGATCATCCACACAAAGCTCCCGTCTGATCAGCTCCTCACGAATGCTAGTTCGTGATTTCACCCTTTTGATTGCAGATGTTGATCGAACTTCTTCGATCAATGTGTGCCGACTCCTTGGATGCTCTGGATCATTTGCACGGTTGCTTGAGAGGCTGATGGATCTCTCCCTAAAATTTGGTGGACTCATGACACTCGTGGCACACCAATCTCACTTCCCAAACCCTAGGTTGAAACCCTAGGTTACACACTAGAAACCCTGCGCTCAATTTTTTTTCTTTTCTTTCTTTTTCTCTCGGAAGGTTTTGGACCTTCACCTTGTGCACAAACTTTTCTCATGCCCCAAAGTTTCTCTCCTAAAATTTTTATGCACGTCCCACCTTTCTCCTCTTTTTAAAACAACGTCGAATGTGTCTTATCCGCGTGAGAGGATAAAGATAAGTGGTTGCACATTTGAATTCAAATCAAATTTGAATTCAAATGTAAAACCAACTCATCCCCATCTACTTTTGCGTGAGAAGAGAAGGGGTGTGAGTTGATTTGTGCATGGAGAGTTTACACGAGAAACATTTTCTCATGTAAAATATGGGGTGCACAAGATAAGACCATGGCGCATGGATTAGTTGGTTGCTCATTCAAATTCAAACTTTCTTTTGAATTTGAATGGCCAACCAACTTATTTTTATCCAGATATTTGGCGCACAAGGGTGGGCATGGGATGGCTTCTGCGTGGAGAAAATTTATGAGAAGTTGCTTCTCGTGAATTTAAATATGCACAGAAGAAGTGAGGTGGCGCAGGGAGAAAAGTCAAGGTGGTTTGAACCTAATTGAGCCAACCTAATCTAAATAGGTTAAGCACAATTAGAATAAATTAAATCTAACTTAATTAGGCTTAATTAGGCTCAATAAAATCTTAATCAAATCAAGAATTAACTAAACCTAACCCCTGATCAAATCAGGGACTAAACCACCTTAGCGATTAGGTCAACATTTAACCTAATCGGGTCAATCCAAACTGAATCCAATTCAATTGGATTTGATCCAAAAATAATTACTCAATCAAATTGAGTTAATTAGTGATCAAATCACTAATTAAAGTTCTCATAAATATTGAGTCCAAATCCGATGGGCAATCAGGCATCAGAGACCATCAATATGAAACCCTGATCAAAGAGTTCAAATTTCAAATTCAAAATTTAAAATTCAAAATTTTGACCCCGGTACCCAAAATATGTGGAACTCATGATCAGAGAATCTTAATTCTCAATCATAGAGTCTCAGATACATAAGACTCATAATCAGCCATCTGATCAGAAAGGAACCACTAATGTGTTTGACCCCGCAGGTTCGAACCTAAGCCGGTAGCACGGAATCAATTCCTGTACTAATCGAAATGACCATCTAGCAATGGTACCCGATGACTGGATAGGTCGAATAATCATAATCGCAACATTCAAAACCTACATGAATATGGTTACCGTATAATTCATCCCTTTTGACCCCTGTGTTTAGGACGACTCAGGGTTAAACTGTCAACCCTGATGATATCATCCGTATCGTGCTCAACTCAATTAGTCCTGTGACTCCTCACTAGGACTACCTTGGCCAAGATTTTGCTAAATTGAAACACGACTGTACACAGCTCCTAAACTGGAGTGGTCAATCCCATCTTGACACACGCACCGACAAGTCAAGTACTTGACTACACCCAGCAGCCTTCCATCATTGAATTAGAAATTTAGGTAGTCCAGTGCCTAAGTGCAGTGAGTTGCTTGCAAGTCACCATGGCGGTCTCAGGTCGGAGGGACATTTATACCCATATCCCATCGGAGCAAATCTTGACAGCAGAAATAGCTCTGGAGTTGGTCACGTTCAGTGCAGATGTACCATTACATCTCACCTGTATGCCATAGGAGTGTCTCCACACTCTTTGGTTATGAGGACAACCAACCCATATGGCACACAACGACCTATGCTCGATAAACGTTGTCGTCCTTGGTAACAACGTATCATTTGGTCGCGAACATGTTTAAGGACTAAGCGACAAATCCTCCTTTGTCGAGTCTAAATAGTCCTAAGGACTTCACCATAACACAGGAGTTTATTTAGAAGATGAAACATTTATGATGAAAAAATATCAAAATAACTTTTATTTATTTATAATTCATGTACTAATACAAAAGGAGCACAACCGTCAACAGGCTGACGATTGGCTTTGGGACACTATTCCCAACAAGATTTGCCAAAGGCCCCACCGCAACCGGAGCCGCAGAGGAGGGAAAAACCTTCTGAAGATCAGCCTCCGACTAAGATTGTCAACACCCTTTCTGGGGGGCCCCTGAGAGGAGCGGCCGATAGATCGATCGGGCCGCTCAAGCGGCAAAGGACTGAAGAGTCCATTACTTTTACAGAAGAAGATGCCCAGAAGATTCAATTCTCACATAATGATGCAGTTGTAGTTTCCTTGAATATTGCTGATTATGATGTACGTCGTATTCTTGTCGACAGCGGAAGCTCGGCAGACATTTTGTTTTACGAGGCATTCTCGAAAATATCCATTTTGGATGGTCGGTTAGGGCCGATTAACTCCCTGTTGGTAGGATTCACTGACGATGCTGTACCAGTGGAGGGGGTAATAACTTTGACTGTAGTTGCAGGTCAGTATCCTAAACAATCTAGAGCGCTAGTGGATTTTCTGGTAGTGAGGGCACCGTCTGCCTACTATGCAATACTCGACCGACCTGGCCTCAATGCCCTCCGAGTTGTAGTTTCGACCTACTATTTGAAAGTGAAATTCCCTACTAGCCAGGGGGTCAGAGAAGTCAGAGGAGATCAAGCCCTAGCAAGACATTGCTACAATATAGCCCTTCAGAGAAAAGAACAGTCCAACCCCTGCCCGATCGATGGATTGGACACTCGCGATGATCTTGCTGAAGAAAGGGGTGGGCCAATTGAAGACCTTGTCTCAATTCCTTTGAATGATGGGAATGAAGAGCACGTGGTGAAGATCGGCTCCAACTTGGGGGAAGAGGTGCGGACACAGCTTATCAACTTTTTACAAAAGAATGCGGTCATTTTCACTTGGGCTCCGACGGACATGCCAGGGATCGATGCTGAAGTCATGGAACACCGTCTGGCTATTGACCCCGAGCACCAGCCGACGAAGGAAAAAGTTCGAAGTCATGCACCGGAAAGGCAGATGGCAATAGTTGAGGAAGTTGATAAACTCCTGAAAGCTGGGTTCATCAGAGAGGTCAACTATCCGAGCTGGGTTTCTAATATGGTCTTGGTCAAGAAGGCAAATGATAAATGGAGGATGTGCATAGACTTCAAAAAGCTAAATAAAGCCTGTCCGAAGGATAGTTACCCTCTGCCCAGAATCGACCAATTGATGGATGCAGCCTTGGGCCATGAGCTTCTTACTTTCATGGATGCATTCTCCGGCTATAATCAAATTCGGATGGCGTCAGAGGATGAAGAAAAAACTGTCTTTATTACTAACCGTGGCCTCTATTGTTACAGGGTCATGCCTTTTGGCCTAAAAAATATAGGGGCGACCTATCAACGGCTAGTAAACAAGATCTTCAGGGAGCAGATCGACCGCAACATGGAGGTCTACGTGGATGACATGCTCATAAAAAGTAAATCCTCGAAGGACCACATCGCCGACTTTGAAGAGACCTTCAGCGCCCTCCGAAAATACAAGATGAAGCTGAACCCAGCCAAGTATGCTTTTGAAGTAACCTTAGAGAAATTTTTGGGCTTTATGGTATTAGGGCACGGGATCGAGGTAAATCCGAAAAAGATTTACGCCATCCAGAAAATGACCACCCCGAAGTCAATAAAGGAAGTTCAGCGCCTTACTGAGAGAGTAGCAGCCCTAAATCGCTTCGTCTCAAGATCGGTCGAGCGATGCCTGCCTTTCTTTCAGACTCTCAAGCAGCCAAAGAACTTTTGTTGGACCTTTGGATGTCAGCAAGCATTCGAAGAGCTAAAGAACTACCTCGGCTCATCTCCACTACTGGCAAAGCTCGATCTTGGAGAGGAGTTATTCCTGTACCTGGCGGTCTCCCCTGTGGCCCTTGCGGCAGTCCTGATCAAGGAAGAAGCAAAGATTCAATGGCCGATCTACTACATAAGCTGAGTGTTGAGAGATGAGAAATCAGGTATACTAAGTTAGAGAAACTAACTTACACCTTGTTGGTTGCAGCTCGGAGGTTCCGACCTTACTTTCAGGGACACACCATAATACTGCTCACCGACCAGCCGATCAAGATGGTTTTGCATCGAGCAGATACCTCAGGGAGGATAGCAAAGTGGGTAGTCGAGCTCATAGAGTTCGACATCGACTATCGACCTAGACCAGTAATAAAAGCTTATATATTAGCAGACTTCGTGGTGGAATGCACTATCCTAGAAGAGGCCGAACTTGGACAAGATGAAGCTGATAACCCTAAGCTCCAGTCGGACCTCCCGGAAGGAAGAACAGATCTCCCCGATGGTTCTTGGGCCCTTTACGTGGATGGTTCTTCCAACATGTCAGGCGCGGGTGTGGGCCTGGTCTTGGTCAATCCAGATGGAGTTATCGTGGAGTATGCGCTGCGCTTCGAATTCTCTACGACAAATAATGGAGCAGAATACGAAGCTCTGATGGCGGGACTAAGGATTGCCAAGGAGTTAGGGATAGATCGGCTTCAAGTCTACAGTGACTCCCAATTAGTAGTGGGACAGGTCAGTGAAAATTATGAAGCTCGAGAGGACAGTATGGTCAAGTACCTTGAAAAGGTAAAGGAGATCATCCCTACTTTCGACAGCTTTGACATCAGGTAGATCCCAAGAGCGAAAAATACCAGGGCCGACTTTCTCTCCAAGTTAGCTACACTAGCTCCGGCTGAGCTGCCTAAGGGAGTCTTCTTCGAAGTTCTGAAGTGCCCAAGCATGGAAGAACCGCAGCTTGTGATGGAGATCAGCCATGAACCCAGTTGGATTGATCCACTGGTATCATATCTCAAAGATGGGGTTCTTCCTTTTGATGCAAAAGAGGCTCGAAAGCTTAGGAACCAGGCCTCCCGATATATTCTTTATGAAGGTAAGCTATACAAGAAGTCATACTCTCTGCCCTTTTGAGATGTCTCTGACCTTCTGAGGCCGACTTCGCCTTGTGGGAGGTACATGAGAGGGTCTGCAGAAATTACCTGGGGGCCAAATCTTTATCCCATAAGTTGCTTCGACAAGGCTATTACTGGCCTACCATGTACCACGACTCCATCGAATATGTCAAAAGATGTGACCGGTGTCAGAGATATGCCAAAATTCAGAGGCAGCCCACCTCCGAACTCACACCCTTGAATGCTCCGTGGCCGTTTGCGCAATGGAGAATAGATATCCTCGGACCTTTTCCCATGGCATCCGGGCAGCGGAAGTTTCTCCTGGTGATAATTGACTACTTCACTAAGTGGGTGGAAGCTGAATCCCTGATAAAAATTATAGAAGCTAAGGTGCAGGACTTCATTTGGAAGTCAATTGTCTGTAAGTTCAGCCTACCCAGAACCATCATTACTGATAATGGATGGCAATTTGCTAGAGCAGGGTTTGCTAAATTTTGTGAGGACCTAAATATCTCCCATAATTTCACTTCAGTAGCCCATCCGCAGGCAAACGATGAAGTCGAGATTACTAACAGGACCCTGCTGCAAGGGATCAAGGCGAGACTTGAAAGGGCAAAGGGAACTTGGGCAGATGAGCTTTATCATGTGTTGTGTGCATACCGAACTACCCAAAGGCTGCCCATAGGGGAGACCCCCTTTGCTTTAGCCTTCGGAATAGAAGCCATGATTTCGATCGAACTCAAACTCCCGTCGGTGTGAGTTGTTGCTTTTGACGGACAGCGTAACTCGTAGGATCTCAAAGCCAACCTCGACTTGTTAGAAGAGAAGTGGGAGACAACTCAAGTTCGGATGGCCACTTACAGGCAGAAAGTGGCCCGCTATTACAACTTTTGAGTTAAGAGCAAGGCCTTCAGAGCGGGGGACTTAGTGCTTCGATGAGCTGCTGTCTTACAACCTCAGAATCAAGGAAAGCTCACCCCTAACTGGGAAGGCCCATATGAAATCAGGGAGGTGGTTCGGCCCGAAATATACTATTTGAAGGAACTCGGAGGAGCAGACCTTCCACGACCATGGAATTAAAAAATCTGTGAATGTACTATCAATAACTTTGCCTCAAATAAAAGTTTCTTTTTTATTTGCATATCTTTTCTTTTGGCATGAGCTCCTAACGACAAGGAGTAGCTCCTTCCAACAATCCGAACCAAGTGTGTTAGGAACAGGAGGAGAACCTCATCCTAACATGAGCAAAGTCGAAGGCCCGGTTCCTTACAACAGCCCTTATGTACCCCCACAGCTTTGTTAGGAACAGGAGAACCTCATCCTAACATGAGCAAAGTCGAAGGCTCGGTTATTTAAGACCGGATGGGGGGAGAGGCCCTTACAACGACCCTTATATACCCCCACAGTCTTGTTAGGAACAGGAGGAGAACCTCATCCTAACATGAGCAAAGTCAAAGTCTCAATTATTTAAGACCAGATGGGGGAGAGGCCCTTACAACGGCCCTTATGTGCCCCCACAGCCTTGTTAGGAACAGGAGGAGAACCTCGTCCTAACATGAGCAAAGTCGAAGGCCCGATTATTTAAGATCGGATGGGGGGAGAGGCCCTTACAACGGCCCCTGTGTGCCCCCACAGCCTTGTTAGGAATAGGAGGAGAACCTCATCCTAACATGAGCAATGTCGAAGGCCCGATTATTTAAGATCGGATGGAGGGAGAGGCCCTTGTAAAGATCCTTATGTGCCCCCACAGCCTTGTTAGGAATAGGAGGAGAACCTCATCCTAACATGAGCTGAAATTAATTGTGTCAGGAACAGGAGGAGAACCTTGTCCTGATACGAACAAAGACCCGATCGATCACGATCGGATAAGGAGGAAAAACCTCCCCAATGGCTCCTCTACACTCTCACGACCCCGTTGAGAGTAGAGGGAAGACCCTCACTTGAACATAAAAGAAAAGGAGAGATGAAAAGAAAAAATGACGAACTACGCCAGCGATAAGTGAAAAATGAACTACATCAAGGGCACAGGGGACCTCGCCTCAACGAGGAAGAAGACCCTTGCCGAGAATCTCTGATCCCAAAGGGCAAATCAGCACAGTGACGACTAGGGATCTTCAAACAACGTCAACGTCCAACAGGATGAAAGACAGAAGAAACTTAGTAAACAACGACTCAAAGCAAGAATAGACGAGGTAACGAAAAAAATTTCATTTCATTTCATTAGTAAAGCATGCGCTACGAAGTCTTTGAAGGCCGAGACTCAGGGGACCTCACCTCAACGAGGAAGAAGACCCTTATCAAAAATCTTCGATCCCAAAGGGCGAATCAGCACAGCGACGACTAGGAATCCACAAACAACACCGACACCGAACAAGATGGAAGACAAAAGTAGTTCAGTAAACAACTATTTAATGCAAGAGTGGACAAGGTAATGGAAAATCTCCTTTACATTTCATTAGTGAAGTATACGTTACAGAGCCTTTGAAGGCCCAAAAAGAAAAATGACAAGAAAAAGAGTACAAGGCAAAAGAGCTCCAAGGGAGCTCGGTGCCGTCGGACTTCAAACTCTCGATTTCAACCATCGTCGAGGATTGCTTTAAGTATCCGACTCCTTCTTCCGACCTCTCTGTGGATTGATAATTACTCCAGCGTTATCTTCAAAGTACATGTAGACGCCATCCTTTCTGCGTCATGGCTTCCACTGCCTCACAGTGACGGCGGGCATGACCTTCTTTCTGAGGTCAGATGTTCCCATGCAATGACGCACATCGGGAAGCACTCGCAGTCGAAGATGTGCCTAAGCGCGGACTCTGGACGGTCAAGGCAAAATACGGCCGGATCTGTTTCTTCTACCCTCGCCTTTTTCGCCGATCCGAAAGTTGCAGCACCCTCCTGCTCATGGACTTTGAGATTCTGGGCCAACGTCCGAGCTGCGTCCGCGCCATATTTGCAGCGAAGGACGATCGGCACAATATATGAACGGGCCGCGAAAGCAGAGAAAATTCTGGGGCTAACCCAGGATGATATGAGGTATGCAGGGATGCAGGGATGCAGAGATGAGGATGACTCGAGGGATGCCTAAGGCCAAAAGGGAAGGACCGAAGAAGCTCCCATGAAAAGTGAAATCCCCGAAGGGGGGAGACGGGTTTAAATAGATGACGGGGTCCGAAGCAATAATGACTGCAGAACTCCGCTGGCCAGTCTATGACCGCCGCGTGGCCCACTTGCCATGTTAAACAGCTGAGATGGCCGACAATTAGTAAAACCATTATTGCATCATGCTTGGGCAGCGCTTCGGTGGGAATTCCAAGAAGAAGAAATCTTTTCCGAAAAGGCTCTAGTACCAGCATGCCAAACGTCAAAATATCTAGCAACGTCCAAGTGCGGCAATCGAGGGGGACAACTTCGATCGTGAGAATTTCTTTGTACTTTCCTCATTCGGAGCCCAAACACGGAAGTAGGGAGACTGGTGTTGGGTATAAAATACCCCCCGATCGAAGTCTATAAAAGATCGATCCTTCTGGATTTCTCTGACAATGAGTTTCTCCATTCGCCTACTGGGCCACCCCAAAAGCTCTCTGGGCCTCACTGCCAGCCGACCTTCTACGGTGATCAACTATTCTCCGAACTCCTTTCAGACTTCATCAATATCTGAGCTTCTTCAACAATGAGATTTCTATAGTAAATAGACTCCATCCAAGTTT